>NC_045700.1:82356090-82682001 GCF_009834535.1 Camelus ferus
GTTTGTTAAATGGAGGGCATATCATGTGCTTAATAACAGACAAATGGTCTGTTGTTTAATATGACTGGAGAGGAAGAAATGCATTCATTTTAAGTGGTCTTACCCCTGTCTGCCTCTCTCATTCTCTCTCTCTCTTTTTCTCTGCCTGCCCAGGATAAAACTCTCAGAAAGCCTTATTCTGGCTTCCTGATCCTACTTTTACTCTCTCTTTAAAATTCATCAGGCACAGAAAAAGTTATATTTCCAGGGACACTGCTGAATGTGAAATCCTTTTTCAGCCCAAATGGGCTAATCATTATTCCTGTCTTGAACAGAAGCAAATGAACTGCCCATGCTTTTCGAAATCAGAGCTAGAATATGGGGAAATTTAAATACAACTTCCATTTACACATGAGCCCCTTCTCGGCTAGCTCCGCTTGTGCCGAAGAATGTCTACCAGGCAACATCCAAATACTTCATCTCCTGAAGAGGGCCTGATGAAAGATTTTCTCAAAGTGGATTTTCAAAAGATTTCATAACATAAGCCATATTTAAGAAGGAAAAAAAAAAAACCCAAATGATTTAAAAGGATTTTTTTTTAAAGTTTTCTTTGAGATGAAACATATTCACAATAATTAGATTTTTAGTTGGGTTGATTCTTATCATCTTACTCAATGTTCTTTCTAACACCTAAACTTGATGAAAAAGAAGAACAGGTTATTTTTTAAAAATAACTTTTCCCATTAAGACAAATCTCTTCATTTAGAGAGAATGAAAGGGAGATGCAAAACATCTCAGGAAATGGTAGCAAAGCATTTGCTCTTTGGTCAAAGCATCAAATAGTATATTGGCCTCATTCTAGATCCAAAAATCACAGCATCAAGCCATTGGTGGGGATCCTACGCTCTACATCTTACCAGCTGGCCCCGTGTGAACAAAAACCAGTCAGAATTGACCCCCTCTGTGTATCTGATCTGTCTTGATTGGTCAATGTCAGTGGCCTCGTGAAAGGCCATCATAATTATTTCAGTGGGAAATCCGTTGTGATTGATCAAGTTTATCAGCTGGTAAGCTAAGGGATTAGTTGACTAAATCTTGTTTCTTTATCTGGGCTTCATAGACATAAGTTTTGATTATCAGCCTTTTGCTCAGTGAGAGAAACAGGATCAAAAATATACTGAAAGGCAGTCCAGGCAGTGCTGAAGATGTCTGTTTCTGGATCTGGGTGAATGGGAGCTTGAGTGTATTCACCTCGTGAAAAAGTATTGAGCTTTACACTTACGATGTGTGCAGCCTTATAGGGTGTTATTCTGAGATTTTTTTTAAAGTTTATAAAAAAAGTCAGGCTCCTCTAAGATGCATTGATGTGATTTTTATCCTGAGGTGATGAACTTGATTCCAAATGACATTTTGATGCTTCTTCTATCATTATTTTCTGACTTGTGCCCAAAGCAAAGACTTTTTCCAACCAAAAGATTTGTTATTGAGTGCGGTTTTGCTCTCCTCTATATAGTTATACATTCCATAGCCTCTTGAAATGATTTTCTTTAGATTTTTTAAATGAATACATGAGTTGGTCATTGTGATTACTTTGATGTGTGTTTAATTTCCAGTGCATGAGACTTAGCCCCATCTTTAAAAATGATTGTTTTCTGAGTAAACACAAAGGAAAGGTAGATGCGATGAGATCTCAACCACAAGTACAGGAACATTTTCCACAGATTTAAAATATTGCTTTGGGTAGAAAGTTTGACTCAACAGTTTTGAAATGCTTAAAACAGATTTGTGATGAACAAAAAATTTCTGCAGGATTCAGTTTTTTTCCCCATAAATTCTTATACTCATATTTCCATCCCCCCCCCCCCAAATTCTATAGATCCTGAGACTTCTTCCACAGAAATATGTGCATACTTATGGGAATTTTTTCTTTACTATAGTAGGGTTTTTTTACCTTAAAAATTCACTTACTCCTGTATTTTCATCTTGCCTCAAAGGATACAAATAGTCTAAATTTTTGCTAACCAAAAAGATGAACAGAAGCATCAATGTACATGACAGTATTAAGTTTATTCATCATTATCATCAGTGTTACCACAATGGCTGTGTTCATTGATTTCTCTGCCAAGTGAGATTCTAAGTGTTTTGTCTGTATCTACTAAATCATTAGTATTAACAATCCTACTAAGTGATTATCTCTATTATATTAATTTTACAAGTTAAAAAGAATAATAGTAAACATGGGACAATAAGGTAAAGCTTTGGTAAAATTAAAGATGAAATATCTTCTTGGAGCAGGGAGAACATAGGGTCGGGGCAGGGAACGTAGGGACTTCACAGATCATTTCTTCTTTCTTGCACTACGTTGGTAGTGGAGCACAAATGGAGGCTGTGTCACTCTCATACCTTTTGATTATTTATGAATATTGTTTTGTATCTACTCAATTTAAAAAAAAAACAAAATCTAAGGCTCAGAGGATGCAAAATAGTGGTGTCAACATCCACTATACAATACTGCCTCTCACACTCATTTTGGTGTGTCTGTAATTTAAAAGTGTCCAAGTTCAGTTACTTTAATGTAGAAAGGGTAATATGTTATTAACATAATGTTTTTACAATATGCCCCCAACATCAAAACACTATATAATTTTAGTTTAGTAGAAGCTGGCAACCAGAAAGAACACATCTAATTCTTAAGACGCTGAAGTGAAGAAATCGAGGTGGTCTAGACCAAATTAAAAGAATTCAGTTAGAAAACAAAGAAAAAGACAAAAAGACAAAAGACAAAAGACAAAATACAAAAAAAAAAAAAAAAAAGGCCTTTCCGTGGAGTCAGGTCTAGGGATTCTAGACGGAAGAAAGATTCAACTTGGATGAGGATAAGGAAGATAGGAAGATGAAGGGAAATTTCCAAGATGAAGTATTTTACTGGCCTTTAGTCTAAATTGCTCAGACATTTAAAACAATTAACAGACTAGAAGGGGACTAAAATAGAGGACCTCCAATAACTTTTTGATTGGCCTCTGCCCCCACTCATCTTGAAGAATAAAAAAATTAGTTAAATGAATAAGACATGCACATCTCTCCTAGCTAATGTCTAATACAAATCTGAGCACACATGTGTAACACTGCACATAATTCAAAGGCACATTAATTAATGAGAGGAACATTAAATTCCAATTCACTGACCTTGTTAGTGCATGCTGCAAAGCAATTATAAGTATCAAAAATTTACCTAAGTTTACTTATAGGCAACCATGCAGGAAAATGAGAACATGTTCATTATTTAACTTCAGCAAACTTCCCTTTTTGGGAGCAGTTGAATTAAATGCAAATTCTTAGCCTTTATGCTATGAGGAAGCAGAGAGAGCCTGGATGTGAACGTGCTCTGGTCAGGTGTAGTATGAGACTATGTCAAGTAAGTTGTCCTGTAAATACAGCTGTGATTAATATCCCCACTACGGCATGAGTTGGGGTCCAATGAACCCATTGCAAACTCCTGCGTTACCTCTTTCTTACCCCCAATCTCTGCTCAAGGTATTTCAGAAGTTCTGTTTTTAATTAAACATTTTTATAGTTTTGGGAAAGGGAAGGTCTTTTTTTAAAATCATTTAAACAGATGCAATTAAAATATGTTTAAAGTTCTGGAAAAAATAGCCATAGAATATTTCAGAACTTAATAGTTATCTCAGAAATTTTTAGCTGTTTTGATTGGAGAAATTATGTTCATTGACTGGAACAGTTTCCAGTAAGTCAGAAGAGTAAAGAAGATAAGTCAAAAGAGTAAAGAAAAGTCTGTCGAAATAGGCCAAATGTAAATGTAATTGATTCTTACCCAACCTAACAGTAAAAAACAACAACAAAAACAGTGATGTGCTATTTACTATATAGATTCTGCCTGTGAAATGTGATATTTAATCTCTCTTGAATTTTCAATAATGTCCAATATTTCAATTAGAATATGAGAATAGTAATATATAAACTACAATCTGTAGTTCTGGGAATAAAATTGCCTAGTCAACCTCCAAAATATTGATCTTGTTCCAAAATATTCATCTTGTTCATCCACATTAAAAATAATTAATATATTTAAATAAACTGGTGATCAGAGTAAATATTTAAGTATAATTAACATACAAGGTTGATAACACGAAACTGGGATTTAGAATGTGTTAATTTCAGGATGGTTTTGGCTGCTTTAACAGAAACTAAATGAAGGTGGCCTGAACAAGATAGATTTGTTTCTCTCTCATGTAAAGACTGAGTTGGTAGGTGGTCCAGGGAAGTGCAGCATCTCTGCTCTGTAAGGCCACCCAGAGCTTCTGGTTCCCTCTGAAATGTTGCTTATCCATCACCCAGTGTGGTCCTCATGAGAATGGTCAAAGCTGGCTCATTCCCACCACATCTTCCATACCCATCACACATTCACATAAAGGGGGGAAAGAGGGAAAGCATAAGCATCTTTTTATTTTGTTTTTTAGAGCATGACCCAGGAGTTTTGCTTGTTGATGCCTCTAATCCATTGGCCAGAACTTAGTCACATGACAATGCAAGCAATAGGGAAGGCTGGGAAATGTTGTCTCTAGGAGAGCAGTCACATCCCTGGGCAAGAAGTAAGTAGCTGTTTTCGTAAAAGGAAGAAAGATAGAAAGGATATTAGGGGAAAATGATCTGTCTCATCAAATAGGCAGCTAAACTTGAAAAGGGCCTTCGTTTCCTCATGTAGGAAGTGAATTCTATTACGATACTATCATTTTTCTATGAACTGATATCAACCTTAGCTTATCCTTTGGCATTCATTCCTCCTACCTGACACACCCTCTACAATGCAGTTACTTGGTATATTTGGAGGGACCCCATCTGCTCCAAAATGTGTCTCCACAACCTGGCATTCAGAACACCTGAAATTTCCATTTATTCTTTAAAGAAAGGAATATATAATTTGAGTCAGATTGACCCAAATTTGAAACCCACTGTCTGGGTGACCTTAAGAAAATGCTTTAATATCTTCGAAACTCCATTTTCTTCTTTGTAAAGTGGAATGATATTACCTCCTTACATGGGATTTAGGGGTAATATTTGAAAGCCCCTTGAGTATAAGTATTACAGTGTCTTCTGATAGTCCTTACTTAAATACTAAATATATATTATTAAATTAATGTAACATTGATAAAATAGACTATGTGCTGGCTTCATCAAAAGTATGTTTTACACGTTGAGTTTTATGGGAACAGACATTTTACTTAGTTTTCTGCTTTTACTGTCAACTCCAAAGGTTTTATATTTATTTCATTTAAACTCTTTGGGGGATATAAGCTGCGTCCAAGTTTTCAAACTCCCTTTTAACATTTCATAGATTTATCCTAATTTTTAGAAACCCACCATGACAGCAGGATGCTTTGCTCTCTTCAATTATTTTTTAATTAATAGAATTTATTTTAGAGCAGTTTTAATTTATAGAAAAATTGAGCTGAATATATAGAGAGATTCCATGTAACTCCTCACTCCCACCCACAGTTTCCCCTATTTTTCACATCTAGTATTAGTGTGGTGCATTAGTAACAACTGATAACTCAATATTGATATACTGTTATTAATTATTAAACTGCATAGGTTATGTTAGAGTTCACTCTTTGTACATTCCATGGGTTTTGTCAAATGTATTCGACATGTATCCACCATCACAGTATCATACAGAATAAATTCACTGCCCTAAAATTCTCCTGCACTCCACTTATCCATCCCTTCCTCTCCCCTAACCCCTGATATCCATTGTTCTTTTTCCTGTCTCCACAGTTTAACTGTTTTTAGAATGTCATATAGTTGGAATTACACAGTAGGCAGCTTTTTCAGACTGGCTTCTTTTACTTAGAAATATCATTTAAGTCTTCCCCATATCTTTTTGTGGTTGATAGCTCTTTTCTTTTTATTGATGAATTATATTCTATTGCACACATGTTCCATAGCTTGTTTATTCATTTGCTTATTAAAGGACGTCTTTGTTGCTTCTGAGTTTTAGAAATTATTAATAAAGCTACTTAAAACATCTTTGTTCAAGTTTTCTGTGGACATAAGCCTTCAACTCCTTTAGTAAATGCTAAGAAGCATGACTGCTGAACCAAATGGTAAGTGTGTGCCTAGTTTTTTAAGAAACTGTCAAACTGTTTTCCAAAATAGTTATATGATTTTGCATTCCCATCAACAATGAATGAGCATTCCAGTTGCTCTACATCCTTGCCAGCATTTGGTGTTGTCAGTGTTCTGGATTTTGACTACTCTGATAGGCTTCTAGTGTTATCTCATTGTTATTTTAATTTGTAATTCCCTAATACCATATAATGTTGAACATCTTTTCACGTGCTTGCTGTCTAAGTATCTCCTTTGGTGAGATTTCTGTTCGTAACTTTTGACTTCTTAAAAAAAGTGAGTTGCTTGTTTTCTTATTGTTGAGCTTTAGAGCTCTTTGTACATTTTAGACACCAGTCTTTTATCAGATATCTACTCTGCAAATATTTTATCCCAGTCTGCTTTTTTTATTATTATCTTAATACTGTTTTTGCAGAACAAAAGTTTTAAATTTTATAAAGCCCAACTTAAATTTTTCTCTTTCTTGTATTATACTTTTGGTGTTATAACTCAAAAATTATCACCAAACCCATGGTCACCTAAATTTCATCCTTCTATCCCATCTTCTAGGAGTTTTTAAAGTATTCCATTTATCAACATGCTTTTTTTTTTTTTTTTTTTTTTTACCATTTTTCTTCCTGTATGCACACACACATTTGATAGCATTTTTTTTATGATGGACATCTATAGCAGAAATATCTCAGACCAATGCAAAAACTACAGTTCAATTAGGGTATCAATGCATAAAGTTTGGGCAAAATTACTCGTCCAAATATGTTCTTCATTTTCAAAATTATTTTGACTAGGCCATGCCTTTTGCATTTTTGTATAAATTAGAATTATTTTGCTATTTTCTTATCAAAAATCCTGCTGGGATTTTGATTCAGATTTCACTGAACCTATGTAAACAATTGGTAAGAACTGATATCTCTGATCCATGAACATGGTCATCTCTTCTACATTTAAGTCATCTTCAATTTCACTCAAATGCTTTGTAGTATTCACTGTACTGATCACGTACATCTTTCGTCAAGTTTCTACTTAAGTATTTCATGTTTTGTGCCATTATAAACTGTTTTTAAATAAAAATTAATTCTGATTATTAATTACTACTATGTGGGAATATAACTGATACATGTGTGTTGACCTTGTATCCTACCACTCTACTAAACTCCCTCATTAGTTCTGTAGCTTTTTTTCAGTCTTTGGGATTGTAGACAATCATGTCATCTATATGTGGAAACAACTGTATTTCTTCCTTTCTAATCTGTAGTTTCTCATTATTTTTTTCCTTTCCTTATTGCACTGGTTAGAATCTCCAGTAAAATGTTGAGTATCAGTGATGACAATGTTCATTCTTCCCTTATTCTTAATCTCAGTGGGAAAATACTTAGACTTTAACCCTTAAGTATGATATTAGCTGAAGTCTTTTGTAACTGCTCTTTACAGGTGGAGGAAGTTCTCTTTTATTCCTAGTTTGTTGAGTTTTTATCATGAACACATGTTGAAAATTGTTGTATGCTTTTTCTGCTGTCTATAAGAAGGATAATGTGATTTTTAAATTAAATTAAATATGAGAAATTATATTAATTGTCTTTCAAATGCTTAACCAACTTTGCAATTAGGTTAAACCTCACTTGGTTAAGATATATCCTTTTTACATACTGTTGAATTCAATTTGTTAAATTTTTATTTATATTTTTTGCATCTCTGTTTTTGAGGCAGTGCTAGTCTTTAATATTCTTATAGTGTTTGCTGGATATGGTATCAGGTTACTGCTGGCGCCATAGCATATATGCATGTGTGTGTGTGTGTGTGTGTGTGTAACAGAGAGATAGAGACAGAGACAGACAGAGAGACAAAGTTAGCTAGTAGTGTAAGCAAACTTCTTTACTCAGAAGTGTGGTGAAATTTTTTTAGATTTTATTTTTATTAAAGTATAGTTGTTTTACAATATTATTTTCAGGTGTACTCCATAGTGATTAAATATTTTTATGGATTATAATCCATTTTAAGGTTGTTACAAAATAAGGGCTGTATTTCCCTGTGCTGCACAATATATCCTTGCTGTTTATTTATTTTATACATAGTTGTTTGTGTCTCTTAATCCCACATCCCTATCTCACCCCTCTCCCTTTCCTCTTCCAACTGTAATCATTAATTTGTTCTCTAAATCTGTGAGTCTGTTTCTATTTTATATGCATTTCTTTGTTTTTTTTTTAGATTCCACATATAAGTGATAACATAGAGTATTTATCTTTCTCTGTCTGACTTATTTCATTAAGCATAATACTATGTCCATCCACATTGTTGCAAAAGGCTGAATTTTGTTCTTTTTATGGCTGCATAATATTCCATTGGATATATGTACCACATATTCTTTATCCATTCACCTGTGGATGGCCACTTAGGTTGTTTCCATATCTTGGCTATTGTAAATAATCCTGCTGTGAACATTGGGATGCGAGTATGTTTTCAAAATAGTGTTTTTGTTTTCTTCAGATGTATACTCAGCTGTGTAATGGCTGGATCGTACGGTAGTTTTCTTTTTAATTTTTTGGTGAACCTCCATACTGCTTTCCATTCCAATTTACATTCCCACCAACAGTGTATTAGTGCTCCCTTTTCTCCATGTCTTTGTCAACATTTGTTTTTTGTGGAATTTTTGATGATAGCCATTCTGACAAGTGTGAGATAACATCTCATTGAATTTGCATTTCTCTGATGATAAGCAATGTTGATCAAAACAAAAAGTTACAATTTTTTGTCATTATTGGGTATTATCAATTCTTTATTTTCAAATGAGAGACTTAAGATGATGTGGGAAATATGTAAACTATTTCTTAAAAGGAACTTATTGAAAGTGATTAATTTGAGTATAATTCTAAAATTGAAGTGTGAAGAATATCTTTTATTTGTTATTTTTTAATCCTCACTCAATATCACATGATTAAAGACAGGACTGAAATTGAAAACAATAAATATATTTTTGATTTGGGAATTTCATATTATTAGATTTGTGATTAATACAATGAAATAGCATCAGTAGATTTTTTGCCATCAATTTCAAGTGATGTAGGTATCCTCATTTGATAGGAAAACATTGACCATTTCTATGTAGGATGGTACAAAAGAGAATTCATTTATTAATAATCTCTGTCCTTAGCACTTCAAAGAATACTAACCACTAGTAATAAATGAATATGCTTAACTTTGTGATGGTTACTTTCCTTCTTTTTTCTCTTTTCTACACATTAGCCCACCACAAGGTCAAGTGGCAGATGGTTTGAGAGTTCCATCACAGACATGTTATATAGTAACTATGGGTGAAAATTGCTTCATAAAAAAATGTATCCCCAAACTCAGCTTAAAACAAGGAAAATTTATTACATCACAAAGTTTCCAAGGGTCAGGGAACTGGAAGCAGCTCAGTTGGATAGTTCTGGCTGTGAGGTCCCTCTTAGGGTTTCAGTGAATATGCTAGCCAGGCTTATAGTCATTTGAAGGGTTGACTGGTTCTGGTCACCCACTCCTTAGAAGATTAATTCACATGGAAGTTGTCTGGAGACCTACATTTCTTGCTACATGGGCTTCTCCATAGGACAGCCTAAGTGTCCTTAAGGCATTGAAGCTGTCTTCCCCCATCTCTCTCAGGCAGAGTAAAGCAGAAGCCACAGCTTCTTTTACGACTTAGTCTCAGAAGTACCATCTCATCACTTCTGCCATGTTCTATTGGTTACCCAGACCAACCTTGAAACAACATGGGACAAAACTACATGAGGACATGAATATCAAGAGGCAGAGATCATTGGGTGCCATGCTTGAGTCTGAGCACTAAAAAACTGGAAGATAAATTTAAGTGGGAGGAGATTTTTGGGTACACATTTCCTCCTCCTCCTTCCCCTCTTCTCCCTCCTCCACCTTCTCACTCACCTTTTCCTCTTCCTCCTCCTTCTCTTCCTTTGTCTTCTTGCTCTCCTCCTTCTTCAGTATTAAGACGTACAAATGTTAATATCAGTCATGCATTAGCCACAAACCTAAGGATACATATGCACTCATGCCCACGTACAGAAATAGGTTAGTAGAGAATGGACTTACTCACCTGCCATTTAACATGTAAAATTCCCCTCTGTGCAAAACAATTAAAAAAGGAAAAAAACCTTGATTCAGAACCTAAAAAGAATCCACATCTAAGCAAACATAACTTACTGTTTTACAAGAAAAAATCAGGCTGGCAATCTTTATTAAATTAATACTGACATTTTTCTTAACTATACTAATTTTTGTTCTCTTGGTTAGCCTAAGAATTTCTGAATATTATAAAATATTCTAACATTTATTTTAAGAAAATAACAATGTCCCATTATTTGAGCAAATCTTTTCTCTAATATTCATATGAGTAGGCTCCTAGTTGGTGATGAAAAAAATACATGATTAAATGAAATCTCCTTTTAGAAACTTTCATAATGTTCAGTTTTGAATGGTGCATAGCAAAATGGTCTTTTCAAGTATTTTTCAGAGTGTGACTCATGAATCACCAGCATCAGAATCACTGTCAAAGCTTATAATAAATGTGGATACTTGGACCTCATCCAGATTCCACTGACTCGGAATCTCAGGGCTTGGACTGGAAATCCACAATTTTGCAAGCTCTTAGGTGGTATTTGTATTACCTTAGATGAATACTAATGTAGCCAAGCTGTTGAGTTTTGCAATATATTTTTCCAGACTTAGCAAAACCCTTTCCCCATATTTACTCTAGCCATGGCCCTTTGAGGACAAGATTTCCTTGCCTGGGTTTGAGTTCCATTTTACTGTGTAGCCATAACACAGAATCGTAGTGTAGAGAAGGGTGTGTTCCCCTTCTGGGCAGAATCACAGGCCTGTGGGTCCCATTTGGGCCTGTGCAGTCTCCCAGGATTTGAGGAGAAGAATTTGAAAGCTAGGACCCTGATGCATGCCTACCAAGTCAAAGCAAGCCTCAATACCTTGTGTTCTTCTTAAATGCTTTTACCTTTTTTTAAAGTTTTCCATTTTTCTTTAGTGAAAATAATAAAGTGCCTTTGAATAAACAGTTTCCTCTGTTTCATAAAGTTGTGTGTTTATCTCAGTGTGGTCAATCAATGAATTTCAAAAGGTTTATATATATATATATATATATTTTTTACTTCTATGGGGCAATCAAAGGCTAAATTCTAAAGGATTTGGAAATGTCAACTTGTAATACAAACTGGGTTGGCCCCAGGGCCTGAGATCAGAACCATAACTCACTGTGTTTACAAATTATGTCATTTGTTCTGGTGTGCTAACTGTAAACTCACCGATAATTATAGTAGAGGATGAATTACAGTCAGCCTCTTTCCTTTTCTTTCTCCCCCTGGTATCTGAACTGTCATGACATATGGATTCTTCATCAGCCCTCAGATCATACACAGGGCTTCCCTCGAAGCTAGTCTTGAAATCAATAGGCAGCTAAGCTTTCAGATGAAATATGGAATTACTATAGACTTTTTAAGAGGGAGAGAAAATGATTTCACCAAATGAATCCCCTATGTTATTCCAGCCAGATACTACACATCTGTGATCCTTAATAGAAAGGATAAAAATACAGCATTCTGTTAGGTAACTTACACATTTGGAAAGTCACTCTTTTCTTCAGCTATTTGTTTTCCCTTTGTTGTTCCAATCAATTCTCCCTCTTTGAGTTAAAAAATGCACTATTGTGTACCATTGTGAGGATAGAGCAGTGATAATTTGTTTCTCTCTAAGTCTTCTTTTTCCCCCTCTTTCTTCACCCTCACATCTTCTTTTCCATCTGTCCCTCTTCTATCCCAAATTATTTAGCATCCGAATATGTGATAGCTTTTAAATTTGATCTAAACAAGAGATCACTTTAAGACCATGCAAACGGGAGAAAAGTGAGTAGCTTGTGGGTCTTCTGGGCTGGCTACTTCCCATTGCCAAGATGTGCGGTCTAAGGAACGCACAAATCCTCAGCTGTCAAACTCTACACTGAATTCATGGTCAAAGTTGTCGTGATCGTGATCACTCCCAAAGAGTAAAGAAACATCCCTTAATTGACTAAAATCTTAGAATAGGCAGTAGATTTATTTTTACAAGATTGCATTGTCTCTGTATTGATACAGGTACAGATACAGATAAAAATACCTTCATTTTCTGAAGGTTTAATAAAAGTGTCAGAAATTAATGGACAAAGAGGAGTAGGGATAAAGCAGATGATACACTTATATTTTACTCTAATGAATATGTTAACTGACATGTGAAGAAGTTCTAGTGCTTGTGTGTGTGTCCACCTGTGAAGCATGTGTTTTCTGCCTATTCATTGTTGAGAACTATCAGCCACCATTTTTTCTGGGTAGCTGCCATGGATCTATACCTGAGATTTTGGAGAAGCAACTGTTAGAGACTGCAAATCCAGTAGAGAGAGGCCAATAGGATGGGGGACAAGAAAAGGTGAGAGCCTGGAGAAAAATGTTATACATTTTAAGGTAGAAAGAGTGACATTTTGTTAAAAAGTTCTTAGAAAATACTATGTTTGGAAAAATTTTATGTACTACTCAATATTGAAGGAGTGGGGAAGGAAGGTATCACAAAGAAATAAGTTTTATTACCCTCCAACTCCAAATTGCTGCGTACTAACTTATCAGTTGGCAAGACTGCACGGAATCATCCAGCAAAACTCTATAGTGAAGGCAGCCATTTTCAGAATCTAGCAAGTCAGATTTCCCAGAGCACCTTCTGTCTCCAGCCAAGGGCTACTGAGTTAAAGGCTTTTCAGGGACCCAGAGAAACTGACTGGTGTGTACAAAACAACTCCTTCCACTTGTTTCTTTGAGTGTTAAATGCATGGTCGGTTCCCAAATGTTCACCATTTGCTAAAGCCAAGGGCTGAGCTCTGTTTCTTCCCTTCTATGTATGCATTTGATAATCTATTTCTTCTTTGAGCTCAATGTAGTGTTCATTATAATTTGATACAATACATAAAAATTGTGATTTCTGTCTTGTCCCAAAACACTTTCCAAATGTATGGTAATTGTCCTATCCTTTATCTGCAGTGTAATAGCAGGGACTCCATCAGATTTTATTGTGTCATGTATTTATGTGATGGGTAATGTTGGTATATGTTTTTGAAATAATTTATCTCTACCCACTGGCTATCCACTGGTGAATTTTCTTCCTTGGGTCAAAAATGTTTCTTATTTGATTATCAGCTTGGCTTTTTAAAATACCACAAATCCCCCTAAATTCAATATTGCTCTGTTACTTTGACTCCCTTATTTTAAATCTATAGAAATAAAAAATGAGATAGCAATGCTCTTCTGTGAATATTGATATTTCTCAGAAGTATGCTCTTATTCTTCAGGCCTATTGTAATGAAAATATGGAAAGAGCTTCTGGTTTCTTTGAAAAAAATCAATGGAAATATCAAGACAAGGAATAATGTCAGGTAAGTCCAATAATCAGACCACAGCTAATGGCTAAAAAAATCATGAGGTGGCAAGAATGAAGTTTTATGTCTGTTCAGGTTACTAAACAAAGGGCTGACTGATCTTCAACCAAAGTGAAAATCATCGAGAATTTATGGTAAACTCCATCAAGCTTTCTGAAAGGTCATCTAATTAACATTTTGCATTTACTCTACTCTTCACCTTGACCCCAAACACCAAAAATATGCTGCAGCTTATTCTACTTGAAATTCATAGTGATTGTGAATATAAATAAATAGGAAGCTAGAAAATACTGCAAGAAAGAGAGCACTTCCCTTTACAAAAGGGACATCAGAAGAGGAAGACATTGAGAAGACAGCTGGACATCGAGGTCAGGACAGGATGGAAGCTGGGGAGTAATCCATATCTCTTGAAACAGACAAAGGTAAGTTAGTTCTACAATCCTTAAATAGGGGCCACCAGAGACCCAGAGCTGGACTGCTCTCAGGACAGAGACAGTCCTGAGTCCTGATTTTATTAAATCATCTTAGAACTATTTGCAGAGTTGGATGCACAAATAAATTGGAGAAGATGCTCCCATTAGATAATATAGATACCAAATGAAATATGTTCCCTATTTTGCTTATCAGGATGGTCCAAATTCCGTCATTATTGATTACTCTCTGAAATGCTGAGTTGTTTCAAATAGTAAGGTGCTGGGGGGAACAGAAAGGGCAATATACATAAAATGTTGATTAAAAAGTCAACGAAATATATAATAAACACCTACTATTTCAATATGTTTATGTTGGAAGAGGGGCGAGGGATACAAGGTTGAATTTATTTTTCATCAATTAAACATTCACTGAGTATCCAGTATGGATACCATATGTTGTTTCAACAAATAGATCAAATGATAGCATACAACTCCAGCCCTAGAGAAGCTTTAACTTTTTATGACTTTCTCAATTTGCATATTAAAGAGACAAATGCGCAGAGTCTAAAATATTCAATTACTATTATCTTAAATCTTCACGTAGTTACATTTCACCCCCACTCAATAACCCCTCCCACACACATACCTTTTGTGTCTGAACCCCTTTAACTCTTTCACGGATGTTTTCTTCTAAGATCTGCAGATATCTTTATTACTGAGGGAGGAAGAGGGGTCAAATGGTGATGGGAGTCAGGAGCACTGCCAGTTCTCCCCTTCAAAATCTCTTCCCTATGGATTGCTGTCTCCTAGCCCTTCTGACTCTGTTATTGTTTTTGTTTTTAAGAGTTCAGTTTTTAGAGCTCTTTCCGGTTTAAAACAAAATTAAGAGGAAAGAGAGATTTACCATATATTCCTTGCCCCTCTCCATGCGTAACCTCCTTCATTATGAACATCACTCAACAATATGATACTATTTTTTTTACCAAGGATAAACCCACATTGACACATCATAACCACCCAAAGACGGTAGTTTACCTTGGGATTCACTCTTGGTGTTGTGCATTCTGTGGGTTTGGACAAATGTATAATGGCATATATCTATTATTATAATATCATACAGAGTATTTTTACTGCCCTAAAAGTCCTCTTTGTTCTGCCTATTCATTTCTGCCCACCCCTGAAACTCTGGCAACCGCTGATCTTTTAAAAGTCTCTATAGTTTTGCTTTTTCCATAATATCATATAATTGGAATCATATCGTATGTAGGTTTTTCTCATTAGCTTCTTTTATTTAGTAATATGCATTTAAGTTTCTTCCATGTCTTTTCATGGCTTGAAAGCTCATTTATTTTTGATGCAGAGTAATATTCTATTGTCTGGATGTAACAGTTTATTTGTTCATTCACCTACTGAAGGGCGTCTTGGTTGCTTCCAAATTTTGACAATTATAAATAAAACTGCTTATAAACATCCTTGTGTAAATTTCTGTGTGAACATAAGTTTTCAGTTACTTTTGGTAAATATCAAGGAGTGTGATTTCTGGCTCATATGATAGGAGTATGGTTAGTTTTGTAAGTAATGCTACACTGTATTGCAAAGTGGCTGTATCATTTTGTATCCCACCAGTAATATATGAGAATTCCAATTGTTCTAACCACTTCATAGCTATAGCAAGACAAATTCAGACGTGTAGTTGTTCTTATCTAAATAACAAAATACAGAGTTGGAGACATAACATAATTTAATTTAAAAAATAAAGATCGATAAGAAGTAAGCCCCACGTGTGCCATTGTCATCAAAGTCAAGGTGGTCAGAGCTGTGGACTCTAGGTTGTAACTCTGAGTCATTCTTCAGCTTCCACCTTGCAGTTCTGCCTGAGATAGTCTCCACCCCTTATGTTAAGGGTTTTAAACCCAATTAAAATTAAGAATCACTTGTGAAAGTGTAACTCCTCTATTAGCAGTAAGTTACTCCGAACGTGAATGGACAATATAAGCAGGTTAAGTGAAGGGCTAGGGCATGGAAGGATCACAAAGGGGTCAATGGAGCACCCATCAATGAAGGAGAGCCAGGGTGAATGATGGAGAAGTGTGGTCCTTGCTCTTGGATAGTTTTCCCCAGATCAGTGCTGGGCATCTATGTGTAGGGACAGTACGTTCAGGCTTATATATGAATGTGCACAGGGATATTTAGGACTTTATAAATTTAGGAGAAAGTGTTAAGATTAAAAAGGCACAGAGGGGCATAGAGGATAGGAAAACTGGATATTAAAAAATCACTCCCTTAAGAATGTAAGTCTAGAAAAATTGGATGCATGGTATTTTATATTTCCACTTTCTTTTCTTGTGAATGTGAATAAGCAAAGAATATTTGAGAAAATTGGAATATTTGGTCAATGAATGTTAGCATTTATATAATTTCTTGGTCCCTTAAGATTTTCTTCTGGAATG
Source organism: Camelus ferus (assembly GCF_009834535.1). Classification (NCBI taxonomy): domain Eukaryota; kingdom Metazoa; phylum Chordata; class Mammalia; order Artiodactyla; family Camelidae; genus Camelus; species Camelus ferus. The sequence goes on from NC_045700.1 coordinate 82,372,527, forward strand.
TACACAATTCTATGTGTCAAATATTTTGGCAAACTTCTTAATTGGTTCTTTTCCAGCTTTACTTTTTTTTTTGTTTTGCAGCTGGCAAGTGTTTCTGCAAACTCCCTGTGGTAAAACAGCCAGCTGCCCTGGATATCTCCCCTTCCTTGTCAAAAGCTACTGCTAGGACATGGCTGTCCTACCAGAATCTGCATGTCCAAGTCTCTACTCTAGCATTTAACTAAGGTTCAGTGACTGAGTTCTGGTCAATGAAATACGGGTAGAATTGATGACCACCATTTATAAGTCTGGCCATGTTAAACAAAACCACATGTACAATCCCCATATACTCTTCTTCCATGCCAGCTGGATGTTATCTCCCAGGGTATCTTCTGGAACCATGTGTTGAAAGTTTGGTCAGCCTGGATCTCTCTGTCCCCAGTTCCCACTGAGGGATGGACTCTCTGTGAGCACAAAATAGTTCTCTATTTAGAGTCATTTGGGGCCTGCTTCTAATATGACTCTGTATTTTGTCATATATAATCAGGAATCCTTTTGGTGTACAACAGAATCCACTTCTCTTCCTTTTCTGTTTTGGGGTGATGGGAGGGAAATCTTCAGTGCCTAAGTCTTATCTTCCCAAATACTCAACCCAAATCTTAGGGCTCGAAAAAGCTAACACATCTGCGTCTGCAAGTAGCATGTATAATCAATAGTATGCAACTGGTCTCAGATTCCTAACAGAGACAGATTTCTGGTAGCCTTTGCCAGGCAATCCTAACAAACTTGTCAATCATGTGATAAGACCTCACCAATTCATTAGCAAAGAATAATGATTCAACTTCGAGAAAAACCTGACTACAGTGGTTGTTCCCTCAAGGTCATTCACAGAGGGTAGTGGTAGCCATTATACAATTTTAATGGGATGCTAAAACACACAAATGGAGCAAGAAGTTTTTTGGTTTTTTAGTTTTATTTTATTTTATTTTATTTTTATTTTACTTCATTTTATTTTTTTATTTATTTTATTTTATTTTACTTTATTTTATTTTATTTTATTTTATTTTATTTTATTTTATTTTATTTTATTTTATTTTATTTTATTTTATATTATTTTAGATTATGTCTTTCTCCTCCTAAGCTTTACAGAAATGGCAGAGCAACGGCAAACTGGCTTATCCTTGTCATCCCAATGTACTCTATTCAGAAAGTTAAAGGGTGCAAGCAGGAACACCAGCAGGAATGAACGTGGCTGAAAAGGTTTTACTCAAATAAGTATCTACAGCAGAAAGAAAAACCAACAACAAATAGTTCTGCCAGCCACGGCCTCTTTCCCAATCATGAATCTTGAGACGTATTTAACAAAAGATAGCTAAATGATTAACTTCAGAGTGAGTCAATGACAGTGGGCAGTCAAATAGAATAAACTTAAACGAAGGGACAGAGAAAATGCTCAAATCAAGAAGAAATTGCAAAAGCCACTGCTGTGGATCTATTTTTGCAGGATAATTAAACCGATTTAAGGAAATGATGGGATTAAGAGACAGAAACTGAGAGGTCATCTCATCCACCAGTTTTTCAAAAGCCACTCCTCTGAACCGTGCTGGTTTGAGATAACGTTTTCACAGTTCATGGCCAAATGAAGTAAATTAGGAAAATGAATGAGTTCTTTCATAAAGTATTCAGCATAAATTATTGCTCTTTATCCTACAATTATGTGCTTCCTAATTTTTATGCTAAAATGTTCTTTCTTTAAAGGAATTGTTATCATGATATTTTTATTGATTGTTGGTTTTGTTTTTTAGAGTCCTATGTCCTTGATCAAAAAAGTAATCCTTTGTGCTTTCATTTTTTTTAAATTGAACTGCAGTCAGTTACAGCGTGTCAGTTTCTGTTAGCACAGTGTCCCAGTCATAAATATACATACATATATTCATTTTCATATTCTTTTTCATTAAAGGTTATTACAAGGTATTGAATATAGTTCCCTGTGCTATACAGAAGAAACATTTTTTAAAATCTATTTTTATATATGATGGCTAACATTTGTAAATTTCAAACTCCCAAATTTATCCCTTCCCACCCCCTTTCCCTGGCAACCATAAGATTGTTTACTATGTCTGTGAGTCTGTTTCTGTTTTGTAGATGAGTTCATTTTTTTTTAAAAACAATATACTGGTTTCTGAAATTCTAGAAGCCATTTATCTAATTCATTCTCTTCATTCAAGAAGAACTAATTTAAACTCTTAGACATAGAATCTTACACTCTATTTTTTTCAGAAATGGAGGAAATTTTAAAACATCCCTGGATAATACTTGTCAATGTTAAAGACATTCCACCATTAGAAATGTTTTTTCACCTCTAACATTAATCCCTCAAAGGAGGATTAAATTATAATTTCTTTTTCCTGCCCGGTATCATAGAAATTTAGAGCTGAATAAGACACTTAAAAACATCTATTTGAACTGCTTCCTTTGATGTAGAGCTGAAGATAGAGGCACCCAACGGTGAAGACTGGATCTGTATTATCTGATTGGGTAAATTATACAAACACATCCTTTTAAGTCTCATCCACACTTGTTTCCATATAACATATGGGGTCCTTCCTTAGATTACAGATTCCACTTGCCAGGCAGAACCTTTTCAAATTTTGGCAAGCTTTGGTTTAATGTGAGTTTTACCTAGACTGTTTCTCTATTATAAAAATTATAATGCTTAATAGAAATTACATGTCATCTGAATATTAAATTAACTATATACTCCTATACATATTCCATGTAGAGAAAACCTTCGTATGGGAAAATGCTTGCCAACAGGGGAATTAGGATGCCAACGGAGGGTGCTGTAACTGTGGTGGTTGGATTTCCTTCAAGTGTAGAGTAAGGAGGAAAGCCAAGCTAAATTTTTTTTTTTAAATAGCTTACATTCTGGAAAACAGAAATTTCTATTTACAACTGATACACAGATTAGAGCAAGATACGGAGGAAAATAACTGTGCACAATTTTTAAACAAACTGAACTCTTCCACATTTCCTATGATGACAGAATTCCAAGATTTTATAGGAAATCGAGTTCTTCTAAAACATGATCCAACTCAGATCTGTGTTACTGGCAGTTTTGAGTCTTTAAAAGACAAGCACTTTTACTAAAGATTTCCAGGACCTGATTTCCTTTCAACTGTATATGTGAACACAGAACTGTCATAGGACTATTAACCTAACACAGCTGATGTTTACAAAGTAAAAAGAGACATGAGTAGAAAATAAGCATCAGGAGAGATGAGAGTGACACAGAAAATAAAGTGGAAATTTGCTGTTGAAGTGTTGGCCCCATCACGTCTCCGTCTCCCAGAAACCAGAGAGAAAGTAACATTCCTCTCCTCAGTTGCTCACCTGTGAGAGCAGCTCGGGGACCTGGGGAGAAGATCGGATATATCCCGTATGGATGTCAACATTGTGTTTTGCTTACTTTGAAAATCGGTGTATAAACTTCAGATCACCATTTGACACTTTTGACATTTATAAAACGTGCTTCAGTGGAGTATCCTATTAGCCCGAAGCGAGTATAATAGAAATGAAAACATTTATCACACAATACACGTACATGTGTATCCAAACGTCTAACAAATACATGTTCGTTTGTTCCCATAACTCATCTGTATAACCATGTCTTTAACTGAATAAACATCCTTGGATAATACTTGTCTTTACTCTTTTTCACCATTATTACACACACACAATTGTGCCAGGGATCATTTGTAACCCTGGTCTCTCCACTCCCGCCCCTCTTATTTCAATTTGCTTGCAACAAAGATTTCAGCTGAGCGCCCCCCGGTCTCATCTCTCCCCAGTGTGCCCCTTCCTCTAGGTACTCACTGCCATATAGAAATTCTTGATGCATGGAATTTAACCCCTACATCCTGCCTGGCCAACCAAGTCCAAAACTTCTAGTCCTGTTATAACTGCTTACTTTTCCAACTCAATTCCTTATTAGAGTTTAGATTTTCTCTTTTCCTCAGTAATCTCCCCTATTCTTCTGCTCACATCAACTGTTATGTTTTTAGGGAGATAAGACTAATCTTTTTTTCTTTTTCCTTCTTTTCTTTTACCTTTTAGTATCTGTATATTAAACAAAAGTAGGCAATGTGGACAAATACGTGTATGTTACTATTCTTGACAGAATTTTGTTTCGCAGTTGTATATTTAATTGATATGAATTTCTCTATAAAGTCTTAACTCAGATTTAAGTGGGAGCTGCATGCAAGTAAAATTACATGGAAACAAAAATAACGATCTGCAGCTCTGGCACTGTGTCTTTTTATTTTGGAACTGAAAATGCCTACTCTCAGCTGACTCATTTCCTAAGCAAAGTAGAATATTGGGTGATGATTGTTTTGTTTTGTTTAGCAGATCCTCTTTTGATGGACAAACACATTTTGACATAATGGGGGGAAGATTAAAATTATTTCAATTCCTTGTTCAATCTTTGCCTTCCCTCTGCATGGTCACCAATAATGTTTGGTAAATAGTTCTAGGAAGTTTGAAAGATCTGCTTTTTTATAGTAACATTCATTATATTTAAGGGCAAAAATTTACCTGTTGCCAAAATTAACTTATAAAAAAGTAAATATTATTCAGACACACATTGCGTCTCTTAACATGTCGGCACGAGCATCTGCTATAATATTTTCCTGTGTCTGTTTAAAATTAACTCTTTGGAAGCCATGATTTCATAGAGTTGACATCACTGGAATATTCAGTGAGTTGAGGCCAGGAATGGTGGTCCTGATGTTCACATTTTCTGGCATTTGTAACCACGCTCTAGAAGTGGACCAGCATGCTTGGTATCAGTCAGTGGGCTGAAGAAATTCGGCTGCTGCTCTGAAATGTTTCAAGCCAATGGAAGAGTACATGCAGTCGTGGTTCATCCTATTCAGGCTGCCTTGACTCGCGGATGAAGGTGGCTCATCACCAGGTGTAATGAGACAGGCTCCACAGAAGAGCCTGGGTCCATTTCTACTCTCTTTGCTTCTTGCCCTCCTGAAAAAGGTACAAATAAAATACCAGCCTGCAGCTCAAGGCAGCAAAAACACAGCTGTGTAAAGCATGAACTCCAGAACAGGATTACTGAGTCCAAAGTGCAGCGCCAGGACCTACCAGGTGTGTGGCCTTGATTATCTACCTAACCTCTCTGAGCTTCAATTTCCTCATCTCATGAAGAAAATAATAGTACCTGATTATTGCTATGAGGTAAATATGTTGATGCATATAAATCTTTAGAACAGTGCCTGCCACATAGTTTGTGCCATTCTAACAGTTATTATTGAGTATTTTTCTGGGGAGAGAAAACCAGGATAACTTTAGCAATTCCATTGGTCTAGCCCACTTCCATCTCTCACCATTAGAAATAAAGACTCACTTCTTTAAAATAAGCAGTTTGATACTCAGAATTTGTCATGGAAAGGTCACGACATTTGTTTATATAGCCAGAATCCCTGTTAATGGCAAATATCTTTAAATATGTTAATTTTTTTCCAGGCATGTGATAGGAATTATTTCATTTAACCACCAAATAATACTCTGAACAATGTATCACTATTAGCTCAACTTCCCAATGAGGAAATTGTTAAGAGTTTAAAGATATTATACATCTTATCCAAACTTGCAAAAGAAGTAAATGGACCAAAGGTGACCCCACAGCTTATTAACTGGTCATTCTGACTCCAAAATTTAGAACCATAACTCTGTGCAATTGTGTCTCATGACCTGATATATATTTTTCCTTTTGTGAATTTATTTAGATGAACATGTAACAGAAATATCACCTTAGCATATATATATAATCTCCTTTATTTAAATGGATAACATTTAAAGTAATACAAGTAAAGCAACCCATCCTGGAAGATCTGGGCTGTGATAGATACATAGGAACCTATTTTTAAATTTATAATGTTTATTTATAATATTTATTGAAGAAATGAGTGATCCCATCATCTTTAATCATCATCATCACTGACATTTATGAAACATTTATTATGGGTCACGTCCTGTTCTCAACTCTTCATGTGCATTTTCCTTTTAATTCTCAAAACAAGCCTTCTGTTTTTTCATACCAGATGTGAAAATTGAAGCCGAAAGAAATTTAGTGATTTTCCCAAGTTCATAAAATTAGTAAGTGGTGGAACTGGAGCAAAACTCCCAGGCAGCTCTGTAAACATTGCTTTTAACCTGCATGAAAAGAAGAGCATATGTCAGGACTCTCTCAGCGAGGAAATATCCCTAAATAGTGATTTCATTTAGTGGCACACCATTAGGCACAATTTGGCATTTGTTATCACTTTGGTATTCGGGTTTGCAATGTCAGCACCCCCACCCCCTGCCATCTTAGCCACTGATCCAAAAATGGGGGCTGGATGGAAGGATCCAATCTTACTTTCTGGTTCTCCTCACTTAATCGTGAATATTTTAACCTCTTTTAGAAAATTTAAGGGAAAAGAGAACTATTTAGAAAAACAGGTTAAATATACATATAACAAATGTTTTAAAGACAGTTTGGAAAAACACTTTTTAAAGACAAAATAAATACTGTTTCATTTTGTGCTTTGACCAGTAGCGTTTTCCACTCCCTTCACCAGTGCACGCTAAGGCCCTCCCTGACCTGATGGCCAGCAGGAAGTCCAACTCAAAGCAAAGCTTTTCTCTCAATTAACTGAATTCTGCATGTTAGAAGTAACTCACCTATATTTTTTTGAGTTGACTTTTCTAGTTGTCTCATCCTAGGAAAGTCCATTTCCATTTCCTTCTTTAAGCAGATCAAAGACAGACTCTTTGAGGATAGGGGAATCATGTCCTATTTCTCTTTATATTTCCTGTATGTCTTAACCTTCAAACTGCTCATCAAAGCCTTGCTTAATGAATGAATGAATGAAGACAGTCCCTCATAGGGTTATCACAAGCACTGATGAACGTTACACCAAAATAGAAAGTGTGAGAAAGCTACATGTAATATTCTACCTCCATTTCCTCACTCTTTTGCAATCAGTTTCTACAGGAGAAAAGAGCTCTTCAACTTCTTTCTTTCTAGTCCCCAGCTTCTCTCCTCCACCCTAAATATCTTTTAACTTGTCACAATGAGAAAATGCTAGCACTGAGCCCATGGTTTCTTCTCTAATTATCTCCTGTTTTTTAGCTTTCCATTGTCAAATATTTCTTTGAAATCATTTTCTCAAAGAAACACTTTTCCTTACAAAAACAACGTATTCGAAATACAACTGTAACAGAGCTATGGAACGGATGTTTAGTTCAATGTCATGATACCTCGAACAAATGTAAGGAAAGCAACACCCCGATGAGAAAGCCTAAGTGTGAAGTATTTCCCACTAACCACAATTCCAGAAACGAGAAGTTTTGGCAAGTGAAAATGTAGATTTTCTTATCACGATGCCTGTGGAAGCGAAAAACAAAAAAATCTTAACAGGTACAATAATAAGAATGAATATTTTGCTTAAAATAAAAGATTCTTTCATTAGCACCCACTAGGGGGAAAAAACAGACTTGCATTCTGAAAGCTTCCATATGCATTATACCAGAAAAATAAAATATTTTACAAGTTAAATTATTTGCTAATTTACAAGACATGTCCAAAAATTTGGACTGTGCTACTCTCCTGGGAACTTGTTCTGAAACATATGTGAATTAGACATGGGAAGTATTTTAAATGGTCCCCTCCAGGTTCGCTGAAACAATTTCAACTCAGATCTACATTCACTTATTAAACTTGTGTCAGGTTTGTGGGTGCCCAGACTTGAAAGGAGCAAATTCCTGACAAGGTTGTGACCCTCTGTGGTGGGTTTTGTGAAACAATAAAAAGGTTAAGTCCCCAGCTGGTAGAGGTCCACTAGTGAACCTCAAAAGTAGGGTCACTGACCTGAGAGAAAGTCTTAATTTTATGTAGGTTAAAAAAAAATAAGTAGAGAACCCAAGATTGTGAGTGGGGAGATGATAAAATCTGGAATAAGAAACAGGCTTACAGGTGTGGGATCAGATGGAAATCAGTGTCTTGTTGGCCTCTTAAATAAAAAAAGGACAAAGCAGCAAGCAACTGAAGATTCTTAATGATCTGAATAGGGCCACGGATGCCCGAGGCTGGGCCTGTTTCATGCCAATAATGAGCTTTTGGGCTTGTGGAGTCATTTATTTGGCACAGCAGTCTAGAGCCCAAGGGCACTGTTCATTAGGAAGTAGGAACTTTACCTAAGGGTTGTTTGTATTGGTCTTACATGCCAGAATGAATTGTTCATTAGCATTTGAGAGAAAACCATTCTCTTTCTTTCCCTCTCTCTGTAGTTTGATGGTCCAAAATAAAACTTGTTGATTAGGGTTGGAATGGGCAAAGGGAAAAGGGTGTTCAACACAGATTGCTAAACCCCTTTGATGATAGTTGAGGGATAAATAAATCTATGCAGCATAAATCAATTCCAATCACAAGGAGAGTAACCTGATTTTGTCATTAAAATTGCAAATTAACTTGGTCCTATGTTTGGTCCAGTTCTCCAGGTTGACTTAACGGTATAATTGTAAAACGAAGTGGTAATCCTCTTGTTCATGCAAGCTATTGGCTAATAGTCCTATTGTATAGTCATTGCCTCTAAGGTCCACCATCAACCACCCCAGGGATTTTCTTGCATTATGGAAACACCAAGGGGTGAATAGGAGGATGGAGGGTTCTGGGATTTGGAATTCCAAAGGCTTGGCGGATATCCGTACAAGCTGTGTAAAGACTTCCATCTTGTCTTGTGCGACGTTCTGTAGTGAGATCTGCTTTTTACAGGGGCATTTGGGTTTAAGAGCATTTTAGGAGTGATATTTTCTTTCTTTCTGGAACCTATGTCAGTAGTGATCTGAAAACGTCAACGTATTTCTTTGTTTCTCCTTTTACTGAAGTTCTCCAGGATATAATTTAGAGAGTTGAAAATATATGTAGCCTAGAGACTATCAGAAGACAAACTTAAAAAAAAAATTAAATGAAACAAAATAAAATAACCAGAAATAAGCTTTCTTTCCAGATGGAGAGTTTCATAGCCTGGAACGAAGCACCCAAAAAGGTTTATCTAACTGATTAGTGACAGGAAAGCTCAGAAACAAATCCTGAGTTACACGAAGTTTGCTGCCAGTGACACGGGCGGTCCTAATTTGACTAACACTCTCGTAAAGCATAGAAGCAACTGACTGTTGCTTTGTCCTGGAGGTTCCTTTTAATTGAGGTGAATTGCTATGTTGCCTTAATTACTGAGTGTTTCCCTAGTACTCCGAGCAAATATCCCACTGGCCCTGACTCCAGCATTGAACATCCATTGAAATATTGTAAAATTACCAATGACTGAAAGAAGGAGCAACACATTAAGACAGCCCCTTAAAGACTGGATTCGTTCTTATGAGGGCCCACGGCTAATGATTTCTCAGCAAATTGAGCTGAGTGATTTAAGCAGAACATTACTTTTTCCCAGTATATTCAGACATGGAAACATACAGGTATTCTCACAACCCAACATGGCAAATTAATAACTGTTTATAGGTGTCCATTTTTTTCTTGCCCCCATGATAACTTACTGTTCCTTCCCTTTTTTATTAAAAAAGCTTTCTCACCACAAATCTTCCAGGACCAAGAATCTCAAACCTTTAAACTATTTCTAATCCTGAATGGTATTTGGAATTACTAAGCAATCAGGATGCCAACATGAACAGTCATCGTACCCACCAGCAGCATGAACATATTTTTCAGGAGCGTCTTCTGTTCCTGGTTTTGATAATGTATTTCCAGTGCCTTGCTTTCAGTGAAAATCTTATTTCTCTCTGCCCTGGGCCCATCTAAATATTTTCCAATGAACAATATAGCTATTGTAACTCTTGGAAAGTGTGAAATTTTGTGAACATATCATAGTAAATTATTTTTCATCAGTCTAGCTATCCTCCATCTGTTTTACTTGGCTTGAAAGAAACTGAACGACCAGTGCCAGGCATAGCAATTGAAACTGACCACCTACAGAGTTCGAATAAAGAAATGAGAAAAAGATAGACGTTTTCTCCTAAACAAATGTTTGCCATTTGCTCCACCACGTAAAATAATGTCATGAGTCAGCAAAATTTGCTTTATAATTTAACCTTGTAACTATTTCCAATGACATATTTCCTAGACCTTGTCGCTCCTTTCTGATATCGGTAATTTATGACTTTCATTTGGGACTTTCATTATAAAAGACACTGTTTAGATCATTTGAAGGTGTTACAGACTGAAGATGCAAATTGATTTCTTTTCACCGGGGCATTTTCTTGGAACACTAATTTCTCGACTACTTCATGTAGTCTCTGGATAAATGTCATTTATTGATTTCATACCATGCTTCAAAAACTGAAAAGTCTGGTCATGAATTAATAAGGCATCTCCATAAGAAATAACCACTGAGCTATGTATAACTCTCATCCATGTGCATTTTCATATTTACCAATGTAGGAGAATGGAAAGAGGAAATGACATTTATGCATTTTTTTTAAAAAATTAGTAAATGTGGTAAAGTACCAAAAAATAAGAATAGTATTAAAATTCTCTTGTCCTAATAACCATTGTTAAAAATCTTAAAATATAGCCTATTGCTTGCAATATGTATTTTAAAGGAAAAAAAAAAGATACAATTAAGCCTCTTCCTCAAACATTTTCACCTTTGTCTTTCTGCAGAAAGTACCACTATCAAATCTAGCAAATACTTGTGTAGGTTCTCAGTCTATTATTGTGTGTGTACATGTCTGCCTATTTGTATGTTTGTTCAGTGATACTGTGCTGTATTCAACAGTCTTCATCTTGCTTCCCTTCCACCCCCATCCATGAAACATGATGCTTTGAGATCTGTATATGGAATCCTGTAGCCCTAACTTGTTTATTTTAACCACTGCATAGTATTCTCTTATATTCCACAATGAGTATATAGGTTTTCTTACTGTTGGATACTTAAGTTGTTTCCATTTTTATAACTGTTATAAGCAAGGCTTCAAGGACCATTCTTGACAAGTCTCCTGATGCACAGGGGTAAGAATTTCCCTGTAATGTTTATCCAGAAGTACAGTTACATGGGTCCTAGACCAAACACATTTTTAATTGACTAGGAATTGCCAAGTTCTCCAAAGAGGGAGTGACATCTTACTCTGGCAACGGCACTGGCTGTTTTTCCACATAATCATTAACTTTTAGTATTTTTATACTTTTAAAAAATTGCCAAGCTAATAGTTATAACATGAAAATCCAACAAATGAATGAATTTGCATTTTTCCATACCTTGTGAGACAATGCCACTTTTTGCAAATGATTTGCCTTTGAACTGTCTTTTCTGTGAATTGCTTAATGAAATCCTTTGTTCACTTCCCTATGTGGTTGCTTTTTTTTTCTTATAGGTGTATAGGAATTATTTTCAAATTTGGGCCCTAACCCTTTATTTTACTCGTTGTGAATATTTTCTTTCAGTTTTTCTTTGCTTGTTCAACTTTGTTTGTCATGTCTTTTATGGGGAGGATGTTTACATTTTAATGTAATCCTAATTTTTTTTTTTTTGGAGTTAAGCTTTTAGTAAAGAAATAATCTTCTATCAGAATTTATAAGCGAAATTAAATATTTCTCTAATGACAGTAAATTTAAAAACATATATATATTTTGGTCTATCATCTCCTGGAATAAATTTGGGGATATAATGTGAAATAGGAATTTAATTTAATTTCCTTTTTTTTTTCCTGTTATGAAAACTAGTCGGCTAAACACCATCTTTGCTGATGTGTAGTGCTGTTCATCAGACACCAGATTCCCATCCACATCTGCTCCTTCTATGGACTCTCCATCTTATCGCACTGAGTCCTTTATTGAGTCCTGTTGTAGTATCATGCTGCTTTAATTATAGTTGACCCTTGAACTATGCAGGAGGTTAGGGCATCAACTATCCACATATAACTTTACAGTTGGCCCTCCCTATAGACAGTTCTGCATCTGTGGATTTTACCAACCAACTGAGGATCGTATAATATTGTGATATGTATTTAGGGACAAAAATTTCACATGTAAGTGGACCCGCGCACTTCAAACCTGTGTTGTCCAAGGTTTCGCCATACTATCATTTTATAATAACTCTTGCTCTCTGATAAAGTCCCACATCCTTGTTCACTCTTTATAATTGTCTTGGATGCTGGCTGTGGTTAGAATTTTATTTTTTCATATGAATTTGACTAATAGTTTGCCTTTCTATCAAAAAACATGTTTGATAGTTTACGGGATATATAGATGTGTAGACTAATGTGGTGGAGAATTGACATTTTATGACATTGACTATGTCTACCCACAAAAACAGTACACCTTCCTATTTAATCACAGGTTCTTCGGGAACGTTCAATTATAATTTTGTACCTCTCTCTATTCTTGCTCATCTTGTGTTTGATTTATTCCTAGGTAGCTTATGTTTTTTGCTGATATTATTTACTTGTATATAGTTGTTAGAAGTCTCAAATGCTTGCTATGATTATTAGTTTTTCTAAACCCATATTAATTCAAGCAACCCTGACAACCAGTCTTATTAAAATTTAATCCTTTGTTTTAGTTTTCTTTTACATTTTCTTTATAGACAATTATCTCTTTGCCTATAAAAATGCTTGTGTTCATTTCCTTTGCCTTATTATTAGGTTGGCAAGGGCTGTCAGGAAAATGTTGGCTGGTAGAGGTGACACTAGTCATCCTTATCTTATTCCCAACTTTATAAGAACTGTTTCTGAACACCTACCATTAAGCATTGTTTGATGTAGATAAAATTTACTAGCAAAAAAAGTGTCTTTCTATGATTAACTTGCTAAAGACTTTACCAGGAATGAGTATTGAGTTGAAAGATTGCTTTTCCTGCAACTGTTGAGATGGTGGTATATGTTTTCTACTTTCAAATCCTCTAATGCAGTGAATTGCATTAATATACTGCCATGTAATGCCACTTTTATATTTTTTGAATAGTTCCTACTTGATCATAAAACATTATCCTTTTACAAATTGTTGAATTTGGTTTCCTAATTTTTTATTTATATTTTTGCACCTATGTTTACAATAATATTAGTTTATCCATTTATTTTTGTACAATCTACATGAGATTTAGGTATCAAAGGTATACATGAATTATGGTTTGGAAAGGATGCATATCTTTCTTTATCTCTTCTTTGAGTCACTTTAATAAGTCAGAAATGTGTTCCTCGAAAGTTCAGTGATGCTTGCTAATAAAACAGTCTGAAAGGGTTTTTATTTACAATATGTGTGTGTGTGTGTGTGTGTGTAGAATAAAAGTATGTATGGCTGGTGTGGGAGGTGGCAATTTGCTATAAATTCATTAATTTATCTTACAGTGTCAGCTTATCAGTAGTAACTTTTGTTAACCTTTGTGGACATCAAAATCTTTTTATTTTCTCTTATCTGGAGTGATCTTTTATCTGCACTTAGATTTCTCGGTTGGCACTTGCATTGCCCCAGCATATTAAAGATCCTATTCTTACATGTGTCTGTGCTCTTACTTTTAATGCATTTTTCTGTTAATTATAAACAACACCTGAGTGAGACCCATCTTTAGCATCCCTTGCTTCCACTTTCATAATTACCTTCTTTTTCAGTGGGAACTCTGCATCCTCTTGCGTTCAAGATTCCCTTCCCTCCTCCTTTTCAAAATATGAGCGGTCATGCGAGGCTTCCATGATCTTGTTTATAGTTATGATAAATGAATGATGGAGGTTAAAGCAATGATTTTTTTCCCAAGGGATATGTATAGCTTAGATGAAACAAAGGAAGGTGGGATTGAAGAATGGATCTGCAGTGGTAGGATTTCCAGCCCAGCAAGGGAATAGGGCATTTGTGTGTTCAGGCTTATCTTAATAACTTCCCTAAAATTGTGTTATACGGATGATTGCTTCTGACCAAAGGCCAGCTCTGTCGCTATGAAAATCAGACTAGGGATTGTGTCTTGGAGAACATGTTACTGGTACGATTTAAGAATATCATTAAAATGTATAATAAGTATATTTAAATAATTATTTTGGAATTTATCAGATTTAGACTCATTCCATCTGCTTTAATTTGTAAGCTTTTTATCACAAGCTTAATATATAGTAAAGATGTGACGAGGGTTTATTATAACTTCATTCTACATCTTCTAACTAATCAAGTTTGTAATAAAGATCCATAAATACTGAATTATATGATTGTATGCCAGACATTCTACCAGAGAGTCTTAAATTTTGTTGAGTTTCTTTGATAAGAAATTGGTAAGATATTTCAATAATTTTCCAAGAAAAAATTGGCATAAGATTTGGAGGTTACAATAACTCTCAATCCCAAATCAGAACTCAGATCCTAATTTCTGAATCTAGAATGTTCAGTTGTTTGTGGCTTACAGGTAAAACTGATTCTGAACCATGCCAGAAATAGGACTGTTAAGTTTCCTTTAAAAATGACAGTATCTCGTATTTTCCAAGTTTTCTGAAATCAGATGTACAAGGTCAATGATTTCAACTTAAATTCTGGGCCCCTAGGCAAAAGAAACGAATGAAAATAGCAGTACTGTCTTTATGCAAAACACAAAACTGATGATTTATATTGGAGAGACTCTTTCCCTCCCAGATTTCCTCACCCTCATATCCCTCACCTACATTCTTTTGCTACCCACTTGGGTCAGATGAACTTTTTTTTCCCCCAAGGGTTAGATCCAGTATTCTGTCAGATTTTTTTCTAAATCCCTTTTGCACTATTCAATTCATGCAATTTTAGCATGAGGTAGACCTCAGGGACAAAAAGCCCTCTGTGAAATAAAATTTAAATCTATTTCTGGTTACTATTTTGTGATCCCTAACTTAAACATACCTATTTCCTTCATTTTCTGTCACACACACACACACACACACACACACACACACACACACACACAGCTCTATTTCACGTATATTTATTTTTTGAAGTTAATGACTTGAGATGTGTATTAGGTTTTGTTTTGTTTTGTTTTGTTTTTAAAGAAAGAGTATTTGGAAAGAGTTTCTTGAAAGCTTTTAAGATAATTAAGATATCTCATGGGTGCTGAGAATCGCTGTTTTTCTCATGTATATATTCTTATTGAATCAACTTCTTTGGAACATTGCTTATTGTGAATTAATGTCACTTTGCACTCTTCTAATGCCTTCAGAATGGCATTTTACAAAATCAGAATAACTCATCTCTATGTAGATAATTCATTTTATCCTTTGAAAAGTGTTTATTAGGTTAAAAGTGGTGCTCAAAATATTCTAAGCAAATCATTTGAATTTTTACAGATGACATTTATTGAAACCTCTATTGGAAATGAAACAGCAAAATTTGAACTTTCCAAACAAAACTTCATTTTACTTGACAAATAATAGAACATTCACATTGATTCGTGAGACTTATTCTTGAAGGCTATTATCATTAAAGGATATACTAAATTTCATGAGTTTCAGTTTAGGAGGGAAAGAGAGCTATGTTTCGTATAAATGTTTTGATACTCATTAGGAATAATCATTGAAATGGTTTCCTAAATTGAAGGATTGCGTCATAGCTAATGAAGACTGTATTCAACAGTGCATCACTAAAGGCACATTTTCTCACGTAAAATGTCCTAGGCTGTTGAAAGATGCAGCGTTGATCGTGCTGCTGTGGATGTGCGCTGCTTCATCAGCAGCCATCGTGTAATGTGGAGGATTTATATCGAATTATGTTAATGCAGGTCCTAGAAGACTGGAAAGTTCCTTTGGGGGGCTGTCGGTAAATAGAGACTGAGCTCAATCTTTGTGGTAGGCAAAACCACCAGCTTGTAGTCCATTCTTTCATATCCATAAAATATACCTTAATTTTGCCACAGAGCACCCTGGTTTTTCCATTTTTTAATAAAATGTATCCATTTGCGTGTGTGTGTGTGTGTTTGTCCTCTCTTCCATGATCAGTTGTGCACTCATGGCTGGTCTCCGCTGAACGATGAAGTCCTGATCTCTGCTGCTGGGAAGCTCCCCGGCTCTCTGTGCTGGACCTCCAGGGTCCTGACAGCACTCTGCAACTTACTACCTGTGTGATCTTGGACAAATTTCTTCAATCCTCCAAGTCTGTTTCTTCATTTGTACAGAGGGTAGGGTGACCACAGTCCCAGTTTGCCTGGGATCCCCTAGACACAGATGTTTCAATGCTAAAAAGTAGGAAAGCCCCAGACACACTGGGATGAACTGGCCATTCTAACAAAGAGGGAAACAAAAGTATCTTCCATTTATGGTGCGCCAGAATCAGCTCATACTAGTGACGAGAGCCAGTTGTTACAGTTAGGAACATTATAGGCCGATTGTTACATATTCAGAAATTTTGTGAGCTGTTAGTAGCTTGAAATCATCCATGTTGGGACTGTTTCCACCATGGTAATCAGCAAATGCTACCCGTCAGACCATTTTTTTTTCCCTCCCCAGAGGGCCAGTTAATTAGCATACCACTGCCTTCCAAACAACAAGGTTGATGAAATTACTAGTAGAAATAATCCATGTAAAATGCTTAGTGGAGTGAATGATACAAAGTAAGTGCTAATTCAGTGTTACTGATTAGTCATTTATTATTATCATTATTAATTTTGCATTGGCAGTCAATAAATATATATTAAACTGAAGTCTGCCTGAAGTCACTCCCTATAAATCTTTTTAATAGATTTGTTTCAAGTCCATCCAAAAGGCAGACTAAGTATATTGTGTAGGTCTCTAAACTGGCAGTTTTCTCTTTCTCCCTTTCTCGTAAATCTCTTCTCTATGAGCCTAGAAAGATCTATCCTTTCCCCACTCCACTCTGGCCAGTCCACAGATGCTGCACGTTGGACTGGGGCAGTGACTCTAGCTCCAGGAGTGCATGAAGAAGTGTGCATTGGTGCTGTGCATAGAGCATGGTAAATCGGATTATGCTAATTAAGTCTGTTCTGCAAGGTGAGCCCCTGTGTTGTGACTGAGACCACCACCACATGGCTTGCCTTCCCCACCTCCCAAATCTTCTCTGTGTTTCCCTGATCTCCAAAATTGCTAGAAATTCCTGTTTTCAGTCTTTGAGTTATAGAGTTTGACATGTCTTTTAAAGCAAATCCATTACTTGGGAAAAGTAACACATTAGGTCATAAACAGAGTGCACATTAGGTTATCAAGTTAGCTCTAGCAAATATCTTTTGCTTTAAGGAAACTGACCCAGGAAGGTGATGAGGGGAAAGTTCTGAAGTTTGGGAGATTATAGGAGAGGGCAGGCGTGAGTGGAGAAAGGGATGCTGACAACCAGTGGGTAGCGCTGGAGAGTGTTGAGTCCTTGAATGGAGGAGTGAATATTAGGGAAGAAGGGGAGAGCGAGTGCAAGAATGCAGATGAAGGAAAATGAATGCAAATGCACATCTCTGATTCTTGAGTCTTGAGAACTAAGTAACCTCCTGAATTTTCAGATTCTAGAAACACAGTGAAGTGAAAAGAATTAAAATGCTGTCAAACCTCTAAGAGTTTTGTTGGGGCTAATCTCGATCTTCAAGCATAAAAATGCATGCCTAAGAGTAAATATGTGTAAATAATTCTATCCTTGGTTCCTCGGGAGAGCTAAGACACACAAAATGAAGACACTCTCCCCGGACTGTTGGAAGATGAAAGCATCCTAATTCCAACATATTAGATCATCATTTGAGGGTTTTGTCCTCTCTCTGGCTCTGTCCATCTGATGCCAGCAAGCATTCCCTTCTCAGGAGGAACAGATCAATCTCTTAGGATTGGCCTGTTAATTCGTGCTGAAGAGCCCTACGGCTGTCCCGGGAAGACATCTCAAGGAGCTGTGTGTGAGCCCCTCAGTTCCTGCTCGGTGCTGGGGGATTTCCAGCTGATCTCTTTGATTGCTCTCATATAGACAACGTAACGTCATAAAAGGGGAGTTTCTGCAGCAGCCGACTTGCTGTGAGCGGCTGCCTGTGGCTTCCCAGCATGCCTGGTGGGCGTGTCAGTTTCGGTGTTCTCTGCAGTTTAAGAGAGAAAGGGCACGGGGGACTTCTGTGCAGGCCTAGGTCTTCCAAAACACTGGACCAGAAAGAGGAAACAACTGGAAACAGCATTCCCAACACACAGATGTGCATTAGACGCTCCAGCACTCTTTTTTTTTTTTTTTAATTTAAGATTCAATCTCTATTGAACCAGGTGTTCTTACCTGTGTCTACTTTGTCTCTCTCTCATTCTCTCCAGTGGTCCCTTGACCTTTAAAATTATCCACTGAAAGCTTTTTCCTTCCTCAGTTCAATTCACTTCAGAAAGTGTCTACTAATGTGTACAAAGACATGGTCTATGTGTGTCAGGAATTGACGTTAGAAGCAAGTATTCATGGTATTTTTTTTTTAAGCAAATAGTTAATGTTCCAAAGTCATATGTGACTTCAGGAAAGAAGGAGCTCATAGAGGGAGAGTTGAGGCAGATGTCCCGGCCCTTTGTGGGAATGTTGTTGATCATAAAATAAAAGGTAATGAAAGTAGAGCAAAATTTTAGGCAAGGGAAACCAGACCATCGAAAGCACAGAGTTTGAAATAAGCAGCATGTTGTGTTTGTGTGGCGTTTGTTCTTTTACACAATAAATATTTACTGAGTCCTTTCCAGGGGGCAGGGGATTCATCCTTTAAAGTACATCACTGTTCTCCTAGGAGTTGATATTGTAGTGGCACCAATAAGCAAATGAATGATTAAACAAAATAGTTTCAACTAGAGATTAGGAGGATTAAGAAAATATGAAAAGGAGACCACGCTCTTAGAAGTAAGGATGGCCAGGGACAGCCTTTCTGAGAAGGTGACAATTTTACTCTGACCTAAAGAATAAAAAAGAACAAGGCACATGAAACACAGGGAAGAGCTCCCTAGACATGGGGACCAAGTAAGTGCCTAATAACAGGAAACATTTTGGCAGATTTAAATCAACCCTGATTGTACATTAGAATTACCGGGGGAGCTTTTTAAAAAACGCATATAATTGAGCCCCACTTGGTTTAATGGGTTTGGGGTGGTGCCCAGACATGGATATTTTTAAAAAACCTCCACAGGTTATTGAAATGTCAGCCAAGGCTCAGAACAGGTGGGTTGGAAAACAGCGGTTCTCAAAGTTAAGCACACATCAGTGTCACCTGGGAGGTTGGTTATATCCAGATGGCTGAGCCCTGCCCCCAGAATTTCAGGCTCAGTTTGTCGGTGGCAGGGCACAAAAATTTGCATTTCCAACTAGTTCCCGGCAGATGCTGATGTGGCTGATCTGGGATCCAAACTTGGAAACCACTGGTTCAAGAACAAAAATGGAAGCTAGGATTGAAGGAGGAAGGGAGTGATGTGAAGGAAGCTAGAAGAAGGGAGTTGGCACTTCTGTCCTGGAAGGAAGAAATGCAGGGCAGAGTCAGAGACACAGAAATGATGAGGGCAGATGTGAGACTGGGAGGATCATTCTGGGCGACCAGGAAGAGATACAGAGCAGAAGTCCAGACACAGAGGGCAAGACAGATGAGAATCCGGGAAGACTGTTCTGGATGAGCAGGGTGTGGACAAAGAATGTCGCCTGCCATATCCATCAAGCCATCAGCCACTGTAGCTGACCCGACTCTTTGCACCCTGAGGGGATTCAGGATGGAAAAAAAACAAACCCCAGAATACTGGCCCTGAATAGTTAAGGTGCTTATCAAAGGAGTGATTTAAATAAAATCAGACTCTTCCCATACAGAGAAAAATGCTAAATTCATTAACTTGAGATGTCTGGTTTTTCTTTAATTAACAGTAATCTTTTAATGTTTCAACTACCTGGTTTTTGTAACTCCTATATACCCTGGCTCCTCCCTTACTTCTTCAGAACAGACCCTCAGAGGTGAGAGGCTGTCTCCTGGGCTTCAGCCTTCAATTTGTCCACTGAATAAAACATAATCCTTAACTTTTATGTTGTGCTTTTTTCTTCTTTTCAGTTGACAAGAGTCAGACGTAGGTGAGGAGCGACATGTAGAGAGAAGAGGAATAGAAGAGAAACAGACAGAAAAATGGCCCAGAAGAGCAAGAAGCAGGATTATTCTGGAGTTTGAGAGAGTGGCCAGGTAGAGGTTCATTAGTGTATAGATGATGTTGCAGCCACAGAACTGCATGAGATCTTGGAGGAAAAATTTAGGTAGAGAAATGAAGCTAGAAGCAAAGACTTGTGCTGGGAATAATGAGAGGAAAGTTGAACAGGTAGAGGGAAATGAGACGAAAGCCCTGGAAACCACTGTCAGTTTGCTTACTCATTTCGGGAGCAAGTATGTAATAAAAACCATCTAAGAGTCAGGGGTGAGGACCAGGAGCAAGCATGCTCTGTCTAAAGATGCAGCAAAGACTTGACTCCAGGTGACTGTAGCCGTTCAGAACTACGAGTTGTCTTTTAGCCCTACTGTAGGTGCCAAAGTGGGTCACCCCCTGGAGATGGGCTTCAATTTGTTTTTAAACATCTGTGCACACTAATCCTATTGTGTTTGTGGGCTACTTTGTAACCGCTCAACCAATTCATATCTGTGATGCCTTCGTTGTGTAAGTAAAAGAGGAGAGAGATGTCCCCCCAAAGTGTCAGTGTTAAAAAACAGAATGGAGGGGGAGGGAAGGCGCTGGCACATGTGAGTTGACTTAGGCGGACATAATGGGACTCAACAGTGGCCGCTACGGAGTTCTCTTACACAAAGTATACAACTGCTCTTGTGTGACCACTGGGTAGAAATGGTATTGAAGGGATTCAAACATGTGAAGGATTTTTGATAAGATGGCCATTTGCAGCCAGGAAATCTATATTTTTAGTATTTTATGTCTTCTTGCAAATGAACAAACGTTTGGAGAACTTTTGTGAGGCAAAACAAATCACATGCATCAGGTGTCCTGTCGGTCTGATTTGTAACCATCAGTTCCCTGGAAAACTCAGTAAACTGCAAGGCATGAGTGACTGCAATTTTGGGTCATGTTCAATCTAAACACACTCCCAGATTCTATGACACATTTGCAACATCAAAGGATAGGAAACAGGGGAGATAGTCAAATGTCATACTTGAATAACCAAGTTCAAGTCCTCTAACTACTTACTACTTATTATAAGCATTTATTAAGCCCCTACCAGGTACTACTTTCTGTATTAAACCTTTTCTATATGATCTCATTTTGTCCTTTTAACAATTTCGTGGGATAGCTACATTTGGAACACCTACTTAACAAGGAAAGTTAAGACCCCAAATCAGAACAAGCAAATCAACTTTGAGCAAGTCATTTAGTCCTTGTGAAATTTAATTTTGTCTTGATGAAATGAAGATACTATTTTTAGCTTAGAAATTTATTGAAAGGCTCCTCATAAAATGAGCATCTCCATGCGAACTTCTTGGTAAATTTTTAAAAGCA
Organism: Camelus ferus; assembly: GCF_009834535.1. Taxonomy (NCBI): domain Eukaryota; kingdom Metazoa; phylum Chordata; class Mammalia; order Artiodactyla; family Camelidae; genus Camelus; species Camelus ferus. The sequence continues at coordinate 82,393,980 of NC_045700.1, forward strand.
GATATCACTATAAAAATACATGTGAATCCATGAACTAGACCCTCACTGTGTTTCCTTACAGCAACCCAGGTAGAGAGGCAGAAGAAGGTGTATTGTGATTATGGATTTTTTGAGTTGAGAGTGATGTACATTCTTCTATAGTCCTATGTATGCACTGGAAATAATGAAAAGAAGGATTAAAAGGATAAACAGCTATGCAGGCAGATTTCAGTATTTAAAAATCAAGCCTATAAGGGGTTGAGTGATTGTCTCTATGTGAGTCCTCATGATTTAAATGCTAAAAGTGTAAAAACAGAGAAGAATATTTACATTCCAAAACAATAGTAAACCAAATGCTCCCTAATCTTTAAAATACCTGAGAAACCTGATTTTTAAAAAATATAAAAGTACAAATGCTGTCTCATTTCTTCTAACAAGAGTGTTAGCAGTGTTAATACACAAATTCATCTTAATTAAAATCAACCAACTATTCACCAGGTCTTTACAGCGTCTGTGTTTCATTGAAATAAAGTCATATTTTCTTTTCCACACACATGCATCCTTTCACAAAGTTCCCTAGAAAATGAGCTCCCATTTTATGATATTTACATATAAACCAGAACAGTTATTCAAAGAAGCATCTGAGAGCCTGCATGTCTAGCTGACAATGGAAGCTAAAATTGGTGGGATTTCCTCAATGCTGTTAGTATGTTTTGAAAGATATCTTTGCAATTAGAAACTGTTTATATATATATAAACAGAATATATATATATATATTTTTTTCACGTATTTTAGGATACTCACAGTAGCCTGATGCATTCACTGACTGAACACTTTCCTATGAGATACGCTGTTTGTGACTTCTGCTGCATCATTACTTACGTTATTTCTCTCCATCCTCTGTTTTTGTCTCCTTTCAAGCCTATTCATGAGTTAGTTCCCGCCAGGTTCCTTCCACCAAGGCTGCATCAAATATTGGAGCTTGATTCCTTTCCTATTTTAGGAATGATTGCTGCCTGTCTTACCTACTAAAATACTTACTGTAAAAGAGTGGAACTCAATTGTATTTTCCTCTAGTGGTTTGTCAAAGTTCTTAAATGAATGCTTAATATGTAAAGCAGGGAAAGTTTATCAGTCTTTCTGTTAGAATTCATTAGGACTGACTCATGAACCCCTGTGGCCCGACGGGCTGAGATGCTCATCAGAACTCCTAAGATTCCACAGAGCATAATTTGAAAACCACTAGGGAAAGAATTGCAAACCCGAGTTTCTAGAGCAGGTAACATCAAAGAGGGAAATGGACTGGGGGGAACAGGGCTGCACAGAGGACACATGCTTAGACAAAAGGGACTCCTCCACCTCACCCCAGTCTACCGATGTCAAGTGGATCCAGATCTACAATCTCCAAGGGAAGCCAGACTGCTGGATTGCCTTTAATAAGATATTCTCAACTTCTGAATATCAGCAACAAATTTATACATTTATAAAACAACAGACAGGCCAAATAAAGCACATACACTGCCCCAAAATCTGGCCTTCAAACTGCCAGATAATGACCCCTGCACCCTCGAATGTAGACCCCAGGGAGGGAGAAGTCATGCTTTTGCATATATTTATCATCTTATCTTCAGTGTCAAGCACAGTACCTAGTACAGACAGGTGTCCAAATTTATCTAATGAAAGAATAAAAATAATGAGGCAACAGGTTAAATAGACCACTATCATTATGTCTGCCCTAGTTTCGTTGTTTCCCAAATTAAATATAATTGTAATACGAAGAGGACTTGTCTAGAAAGAAGGAGGCACGAGTCTACCTACCACCATGTGTACAGTCTCAGGGAATTCTTTTTTTTTTTTTAAATTCAAGTATAGTCAGTTACAATGTATCAATTTCTGGTGTATCCCAGGCAATTCATTTTACTTATTTAATGTCCACATCTATCAAATGCTGAGATTGGATTATAGTGTTGGTTTTCTAAATGCTGTTTCAAGGAGCCTTTAGAATTTTGGGGGGAGGTGATTCAAGGGGATTCTGAAGGGATGAGATGGGTGCCTAATACAGAGGAAGCCTTCAGCATTTAGAGATTCAAAATAAGATTGACTTTTCGGTAAATCATGGCAGAGTAAACATAATTATTTATCTTTTTCTCCCAGAACTTTAAAATGACAAGAGAGCGATTTTTTAAGGCATAAAAACATGCAGAACAAGAGAATAAAGAACAATACAAGAGCAAAAAGAGACACTGAGGATTTAGCAGACTCAAGGAGGCTTAATCCTAAATCAGCTTGCCATTTTGACACTAAGCTGTATAGGACTATTTGTATCTTCAGACCATGTCCATGTACAGCTTTAAAAATATATTTCTAAAGGATACATTTAAACAAAAAGTCCTAATGTTAAAAATATTGTAAACCCCTTGATTAGATGAAAGCCCTTCTGGTGTCACTGTTCTGTGACTATCCTCTGTACAGCGACTATCCTCTGTACAGCTGTATGAGAGAGGCTGTGTGAGAGAGTTGTGGGTATTGTATGTGCCCCCCAAGTCCTAACACAGGGTTTTCAATGGACACACAGCCACAAATCTACAAATGCCTCCTGTCAAGACCACATTCTTCTGGAGCCTTGACTCACAAAAGTCAGGAGTGGAGTCAGAAAAGAAACCTGGCACCCTCTCTGGTAATGAGCACCATGAAATTCCATGCTCATCGAATTCACTGTCAAATCTCCCGTTTACGAAATGTCTGTAAGAATCGGAGACCCAAGTCATTTGTTATAGTGATTCATTAATTTGTGTTTCAGAGCCGAGACAACTAGTACAGCCAAAGAATCATTTCTGATGAGATCAGCTAAATAGCAAAAGTGAAGCAATCTCATTTTAGCAAATACCTAAATGGGGCTCACTCATCAGTGTGTTTCAGATTCTTTTAGAGCTTTAAATCTAATGAGCAGAGGCTGGGCTTCCTTGAGATAGCATTTCAGTGAAACACTTTTTAATTCATTTTACACAGCTCTTATTAGATTTGTAAGGAGATACACACTGTATAAGCACTCCATGGTCACTTGAGAGGAGAGCAGTTATGTGACTCATTGAACAGGCAATTACCTGTTTAAAAAAGAGACAAATATCCTGTGTCTGATGGAGGCTGTACCTGTATGACATGAACCAAATGTTGAGACTGCTAAAAAAAAAAATCCTACATTGAGCTTGATTCTGAGATCCTTTACAGAATTCACTGATCTTAGACTAGTTAAAAATAGTTGCTTGATAGAACTGTTCTGTACCTTGACATCCTGACTGTGGTGATGGTTATACAAGTCTACAAAACTACACACACTCACACATTCACAAGGGCATGAAAAAGTGGTGAAATCTGAAGAAAGTTGGTGGATTGCCTCAATGTCAATATCCCGGTTGTGAAACCACACTGTAGACTTTAAAGATGTTACCATTGGGGAAACTGGGTGAAAGGTATAGAGTATTTTTCTGTATTATTTCTTACAACTTCATGTGAATCTACAATTATCTCAAAATAAAAATTTAAAAAATAGTGCGTGCTAGTTACATGTGTTGATTTGATTAATGTCACCGACTGACCCTGACAGCTGACTGTCATCATTCTGATTATAGGTACCATGAGATAAGGATGCCGCTCTGACTGATGGGCAGGCGAGTTTCACTAGAAGAGCACCTTCCAAAAGGCTTGTGTGCTTCATGAATGCCATTGCTGGTGGTAGCGTTTGGGTTAAGAGGCAGTTCTCTTTCCTTCCACCTTGTGTACATGGCTTGGAATTAGGAATCAAAAAATTTGGAATGGCACCCTGCATTTATTTCCCGGGAGGGCACCACACTGTAATATGCTGGTGGTTTTGTTCAATTCTGGATCAGGTTGATGGAGATATTGGACATTTGGGGCATTTCCTCTTCTCCTGAGAGCATCCTCGTGGGAGATTACATTAGTGGTCCATTCATGCCTTTTGCCAGGTAACTTTGTAGACCACCTTATGTGAATGGAGCTTACTCTTTGACTCTGGGTTTGGTTTTGTGGCTTGCTTTGGGCAATGGATTTTTGCAGACATGAGCAAGAAGAGGCCTGAAAAGCACTTGTGTGGTTGAACTTGTGCTCTTGCACTGAGGTCATTATAAGGCCAAGGGCAGGCCCAGACTAGCTCACTGATTCTAGGAGGAGGATGAGAGAAATGTGGAGCAGAGCTGCCCAATTAAACTGCTCCAGCCAAACCCATCCTGAAGTGGAGTTGCTGGCTGACCTACAGACCCATGACTAGACCCAGTAAAAAGCAGATGTCCTATGGATGCATGAGTTCTAATAATGATTGTTGTTTGAAACCATGGGTTTTGAGGTGGTTTCACATGCAGCAGTGGTTGGTAACAGAATTGTGATGGATGACCTATTGAGTCTTGGATGGGTGGCTGGTGTCTGGAAGATTGGAATAGAGAGGCGGTGGGGAAGGGGAGATGTTACTATTCCAGACTTGTTGGAATTAGAATACAAGATGGCAACTTGGTTACAGAAAATGGACAGATGTCAATTATTAGTGTTGGGGGAATAAAGTCTGCTGAAGTCATGTTTGAGGACTTGCTTGAGGTCTTATTTGAGGTCATGAAGATAATCTGATGATGATACAGCTAAACTTTTCAGTGCAATTCATTTGACTGAAGACCAGGAGAGGCTGAGCCAGCAGGAGGGGATTAAGTGGCCTTAGCCATAATGCCCATGTGAGACAGGAGTCAAGACGGTAGTATTGCTTCCTTCTAGAACAGGAGGTGTCATTTTTTTTTTCCTGTAAAGGGCAATATAGCAAATAAGTTAGGCTTTAGGGGCCATGAAATCTCTGTCAAAATTCAATATGTCTGCTGAAGCACAAAAGTAGCCATAGGCAACATGTACACAAATGAGCATGACCATGTTCTAATAAAACTTTATTTACAAGAACAGACAGTGGCAGAAATTGGTCCTTTAGCTATAGTTGTCTCCCTCTGATTTTGTAACTGGATTATAATATTGAATAAGACATTTAAAATTCATTCTTTGTGAAAAAATTAAGAGAAAGGTGGCAAATACATGGCATGTACGTCTGAAGTTTTCCTTCTTAAGACAAATATAGACGTTACTAATCAATTCTGGAACACTTTACCTCAGTTTGGGAATGTTTTCTGAATTCTTCTCACCACAGCAATAAAGCAGTGACTATCAACATACCATTGCTTGTGAGCGGCATAAAGGTCACAGAGTAAGAAACACATTCGAACCTTAATTCAAAGGCTTTACTTTTAGCAGACATGGAAAATATTACAAATTTAAAAAGTGATTGTGAATTTAGGAACAATGCTTCTGACAATAAATTGACAAATTATTGTAGTATAATAATAATAATAATAATAATAATAATAATAATAATAATAATAATAATAATAAATTGGTTAGAATTGTTTAAAGTTGCGACTTTTCACTGTGCATACGTTTGTTTTTTGAAATTGTGAAACTTGGATTGAGCATAACGTAGGGGACATGAAGAGCCACATTAGGGTGCTTCTGGTTAAGGTCACACCTGAAGTCCAGAACGGTAAAAATGAGGTGATGAGTGGGAGGCGCTGATTGTGAAATCAGGTAGGTTCCTTGTGGGATGCTCCATGCATTTAGCTAGACCACGTGCATGTGGACATGAAGACATGAGCGAGACAAACTGGATAAGAACACTGGTAACTCATTCTGTAAGCTCCACAGAGGTGAATATAATCTTTGCCTCAGGGCTGTGATTGACGGCTGCAGGTGGAAGAAGGTTTGAGGGGAAACCAAGAGCATCGGAAGCTATTTTGAGAAACTCTTTCAAAATTGAAGAGTATTTTCTCTTTATGATTCAACAAATTCAGTACACATTATTGGTCGTGGTCTTTGGTAGTTTAACTAACACACTGAGCCTAAATTATCAGGCACGTGCTGACTCCTGAGCCAAATAGTTGAATTTCACTATCAGTTCCAAGGTACCATAGCTTCTAGCCAAGGCCCCCAAACGGAGGCTGAATGAGCTGCATCTGGTGTCACCAATGAGATGTGACACTGCCCTTCTGGACTGACAATGGGATTTCTTCCTCGCAGCCGTTCTTTACCGCACCATCATCCCTTAGTAGTGACGGGTGAACAGCTTGATCCCCGCAGGCATTTCTCAAGTAACCTCTCCCTCCACAGTCTGCAGAGAAAGCCAGCCTGTCAAGTTGCAATGAATCATGTGCTTTGATCAGTCTGCAGCATGGGCTGGGGCATCCTGCTAGGGCCAGTTGAGAAGAGGTGGTATAATCTGCTTACAGGTGGTTCAGGCGTCAGCAGTGCAGAGTCATTTCATGGCACCAACTCGGAAACACTGAGCAAAAGTTTGGGGGACTGCATGTGGAGTGACATAATTCAACATGTTGGACTATTCTTGGGAAAGAGTCCCCCCAAAAGGCTTGGAAGAAGTAAAAACTGTAGGATTGTGACTTCTGAATGAGCCCACCATAACAGAAAGGGTTTTAAAACAAGTTGGGTGAGGTTCCTTTTGTAAGCAGGAGTGACTGCTGACGCTTTAGAATTGCATGGGGCTGGGTGGCTAGTGTAGGTGTGACTTGATTTGCACCTCCCCAACCCAGGGCTAAATGAAAGACAGAGATTTGGGGGGCAATTGCTAATTGAGCAAGGATGAACTGGCATCCCTATTCACCTCCACTCTCTTTGATACCTCTGTCCCACTGACACTCCTCCCACCATCACTCCCCTGATGCATAGCTTTAAGCACGAGGACAGGGAAAGGAGAAAGGACCCCCCCTCTCTTGTCTTCTGTCGCAAACCCTGATCACCACCTTGTCGAAAATAGCAGGTCAGACAAGTCACAAGTGAAGTTGAATTTACCAGTGACAGGTGTCTATAAATTACTATGTTGTCCACTAAATCTTAAGCAGAAAATGTCTATCGAAAGTCCATATCACCCCGGTATGTTCGAATTTGAAGTTTCTAGGCAGAACCTGATACAATCTCTCAGTTCCTTTACTTCCAATATTTGTCCCCCTATTCTGACTCCGACAAAGAAGGGAAGTTTGGTTCAGGGCTATGGGACTAAGAGTTCGGGGGAGAATTAATAAAAGGATGAAGACCCTGCATGTGTGAAGCTTCTGGAGGAGTCTTTGTAGATGTGAGCTGGATTTGATTTATCATAAAGGCTTTGGGTAATTATGTTCCTCCTATGACTAAGGCACTTGTAGCCTGGCCAGCTAGCAGAGCATCCGTTTACAGAAAAGTGGTGAAATATGCAAAATACTACTGTTAATTGTGTTTCTACTTAACCTCTTTCATCTTCTTTCCAGGCCGGAAGCTCAGGGACTTTCCTGGTTCTTCTATTAAGAAGAAAGTGACAGTAGGGGAAAGATGTGACATTCACTGCATCTGAAGGAAAATGCAAGAAATGATTGTTGTGAAATAGTGGACCCAACTCATAATGTTGTTAAATTGAACTTCAGTGTCTAGTTGACAATTGACTCAATATAACCTTAAATACAAAACAGTAAAGCTTGTCTAGGAAAACTCATTTTAAATTTTATTCATTCTATTTTCTGCAGCCTCTATACCTGCCAGTACATCATTTATTTTTAGTGTTAGAACCATTATAGACTGAATAACCAACATTATAGTCCTTCTGTGTTATTGTGGGAGTGGGACATGGTATGTCTCCATCTGGCTGCATGTGGCATGACTAGCTAAGTGGGACAACCACTTCCTTTATAATGAAATTTACTGTATGGAAATGCACAGGGAAGATATTCTGTAAACTTTAAAATGCCAAATATTTACATCCTTATTAATGATCATATGGACTTTCTCTCTTTCCAATCCTATAACTGTACATTTTAACATGGTTGTAAACACCGTGTGTACATACGATTCTGTGTTTTTGCCCTCCTCACCTAACATATTGTAGGCATATTTCCATAATGAAGTACACAATACAACTTGAAAGCCCACAGACGGTTCAACATATTGATGTATTTAGTGAGTATTTTAATACTTCTTCTCTGTTCTGAAGCTAATATCCCAACATCTGCCAATTGGAAGTAATTTTTAACTGAATTAAATATGTATGTACTTGTTTCCCAGGACACACAAGCCTGAAAGATGCTAAATACAGTGCTTCAACTTCTCACTAAGACTAGTCTTTGGCTCTGGGCCCCACTATGATAATTCTGGACCCCAAACCCCAGGTCTCTTGCTTTGATGGTCCACGTTTATTATTGGAAAGCTGTTATAATTCCCCTCTTTCTCCCCATATGGCTCTCCATCTGCTGCACATTGAACACACGTAGTAAGTCTCTGTTGCCCCTTCACTGTCTTTGCAATTTTCTGTACATGATATTTCTTCCATTGTTGTGGTCCTAGCTGCACTAACACATGGAAAGTTATTGTCCTGAAGAAGGGGAAGGAATCTCTTTCCATCTTTGATAAAATTCTTTTGTTGGTCCTCAGCATAGGACAGACTTTTACCCACTTACTCATTCATTCAAATGATAATAAGCACTTCTGGTCATGTTAGTGCCATGCAAGGCACTGGGGAGTCACGGGGGCCTTACAGATATGTATCTGTCCCTCATGGTGCCTACAGTCTTCCAGTTGTCTTCCAATAATTCACATTAGTAAGGTTGCTCTTTCCATCCGACTTTTTTTTTCACTTTTGTGTGACCCCACCAACCCATCCTCCCCACACATGGTGAACATTCTGAGAATGGATATCCAGTCACTGTCCCCAGGGTGACATAGTACACTTTCTCTCCTACCACGTGAAATCTTTCCTCATCTCACATCTTCACTGAGAATTTAAAGATGTCGCCAGTACTTCCTCTGAGCCTGAGTTTTGGGTGTATCAATGCAGGATGCACACTTGCTGTCTCGCTCGCAGGCTAACAAGGAGTGCCTATGGGGATGCACAGAATAAGACCCTTTTTTGTAATGCCATTACTCACATATACATCTTTGTGCCTAAAGTTGTATGTAAGGTGACTTGACTTGACTGTAAGTAATGTAGAGCCATGTGTTTCATAAGTTAATATGTATGCAATATGCAAAAAAAATGACTAAAAAGAAGTGCGATAGAAATAAAATAGCTGTTCATATTCGGGACTTCAGAGGCTGGTGACAGTCTCCCAGCAACTGCCAGCAATTACTTGAAGCATCAAACTTACATGCTGATTGCTCAGTGAGGAGGTAGACGGAGGTGGAGAGGAAGACGACATGGGAAATCAACCACTGGAAACCCTCGGAAGAAGACCCGTCCCACACGTGTCGGAGGGGTAAAACTAGAGGGGACTTGGTGGGGTTCTTTCACTCTATCAGTCCCCCTCAACATTTTATATAATCTCCTGAGATCAAAGAGGAAACCCCAGAGTCCTGCTCTCCTTCAAAGAGCTCTGCATTCCCTCGTGTGATTCGTCAACATAGCCAGTATATTACTCAATACACTAGCTACTGCAGGGAAATGGATCCTGTGGAGTGAGTCATACGGGGCTTGATTTCTGGCTTTGTCCTGGGCAGAAGGCCGTCTTAATTTCAGTTTCCTCAACAGTGAAGAGTAGCAGAATTTGCCACCCCAAAATCTGATGGTACACATTCAGGACGTGCCATGCCAAAATAGGTCACTGTGGTATATCGATTATTTGAGCTGTAAGCACATGGAAGATAGCAAATTCAGAGAGAGGCTTTCTCTGAATTTTCCCTATCTGCCTAAAGACAGATTCTCCAAAAGAAATTCAACTGTCATAAATCCTTTCCCCAAGAGTTTCATCAACCGAGGAAGATTGATCCTTGTCACAGGAGAGGAGTGTAGATGTTGACATGACACCAGACAAACTTTGTCACCAAGCATCATAACGACCATCAATTCTTCTAAGGGCCCTATTTATATTTTCTAAAAACTGTTCACTCTCCCTTAAAAGGACTGCATCCCTCTCCTTCTCCCTGTGAAGATGGCAGTTGGGTCTAAAGTTGAGGCCACTTTGGGGAGTTACTGAGTTTTTCTCCTGGGCATCTCCCAAGTATACATGGGAATAAACTTCTGCTTGATCGTCTCTTGTTCATCTGTGTTTTCTTTTAGGGGTTTCCGCTAAAAATTCATAAGGGCAGAGGGAAAATTATTTTTCTTCCCCTTCAACAGCCACAAGAGAGAAAATTATGACCTTTCAGGTTATTGAGAACTTATTTAAAAGTGTCCTGAACATCGTCTGGGTGTGTGATTAGCCAGTTAATGTAAGTCAGTTCTTTCCTTCTTGGTTCTTTTCCTTGTTCTCTCTTTCTCTCCTTTTTTCTCCCCCAACTTAAGCCTTTGTTTCTCCCTCTCCTTATTAAGGAGCTAATAATCTATTCCCTGACATCAAAACAAATTTTAACGGTAAACAGATTTTACTGATAGCAAATTTAAAGTATATACTTACATACGATTTCACAAAAACAACCCAACTCTTCAGAATCTGATAGAGAAACAAAGGTGATATTCATGATAAAAATGACACAATGTTCACAAGAGTAATAATAAAACCACCATACGTACAGGAGTTTACGGATATATCATCTTTTCTGATGTTTACTCTAATCCTTTACACAGGATTTATCGTCACCTCCACAGAGACTCAAAAAATTTCTGGTAGCAGCTATGAAGGGGTAGAGGTAGGATTTGAACCCAACTCTTCTGATTTTAAATCCTAGGTTTATTCTCCTAAACTAAACTGCTCATGTTTGCAAATAATTGTATACACAACAAAGTTTCCCTTACAGAAGTTGCAGAAGTTTATGCCAAAGCTAATGGGAGAAAAAAACATAGGTCTTCCTCACTGTCTTCCCCCAGCCACGTCACATCTGACACAGAGACACAAACACACACATTTGCATATGCGTAATTGTAGCCGGATGGAGCCTTCATACCTTCTGTTACAGTTACAGGTTGTTACATATTGTGTGTGTGTGTATATATGTATTTCTTTATAGATCCTTTATAAAGTCCTTTTCTAGTCTAGCAACCTTTTCTAAAAAGATGACACTGAAAGAATAAACTAGATTTTTAAAGGGAATTAAAACCTCATGCTGAAGAAATGATTTAGTCATGAACAATATTGAACATTTATTGAATAACCATGTTTGGGACATGATGACAGAAGGCACATATTTTCATGCCTTTTAGCTTATTTCACAGAACTTTACAAATGATGCCACCTGTTTTGTCCCATCTCAAAACGCCTTGTGCCGCAAGGAAACTCTGCCATGGGACTATGATAACAGATGGCCACGGGAGTGGGTACAATGATGGGTGTGTCATTTGTGGTCATGATGGAGAGAAAAGCAGTGCATTTCCCAAAGTGAAAAGGCAGGAGAAGAAAGAAGAATTTTAGTGTTCACAGGAGAACTCAATAAAATAAGTTGAATTCTGGTGAGGGAAGGATTGTGTGCTCTCTTCAGCCCCTCCCCATCTCTACCTCCATACCTTCTGCCTACACATTTGATAGGTTCCTTCAAACAAGCAATTGGAGTCAACTATGTAGAAAGAATAAGGTCTCACCATTGGTAGATAAAGAGAATGATCCCATTACTGGTTGTAACAGAGAAGAGATCCTGTGGAGCAGAGAAAAATTCAGTGGAATTCAGGAAATTCAGTCAAGGTCATGAGCAAGAATTGGGCTGAAGCAGTGATGTGGGAACAGGAAGTTCTAGAAAAATCTCTTCTTGATAAGGATACTGCCATGAGTTGGAATGGGTCTCAAAGTAGAGCTGGGGTTCCAGAGATTACACTGTAGTGGTCATCAGGACCAAGGCTAACATTATGATGGGCCATATGTGTAACATTCCTGGAAAGATTAAATCTTAAATAGTTCGTTGGTAGTGGGCAGAATTAGACTGGGTATCTGGCCAGCTATACGATCATAGGCAAACCCAGAGAGATAAGATAAGAATAAAAACAAAGCTTTATTTTAGATTTTCTCTGTAGGTCCAACAGCAGCTCTCTTGAACTGTGATGCAAGGAAATGTCTAACACACATATTAAAAGAATATTCTTCAGAGATGGTGAAAATGAGTTCAATTTATACGAAATGATAGAAGATGAAACCATCCAAATATCAGTTCTCTCATTCTTCTCTGAGGCATAAAATGCCACAGCTTAATAGGCAGGTTACAAATGAGCTACAAGGAAGAAAAGAAGAAAACCGTCAGGCATACAGAGCAAGCTTTTGCTTTATTGTTACCCTGATAAAATTATAATCTATCAAGAAAAATGACCATCATCACAAATTCTGATCATCCATATTGCAACCATTGATGAGAAAGAAATGGCTAAGGACGAAGTTAAAAGATTTGTCTCAAATTTTGACTGCCACCACTGCATTTTAGTATACAAATGTGAAATAAGAATTACTTGGCCATCATTTGTAAATTCTGAATTGTACCAAATTGCACATGTTAGATACACTGAAGACACGGGAAAGAATTCTATTAGTAAGTGCCTCTGTCTACCCGCTGGTCCATATCTCTTCTTGCCCATTATGTTGTAAGGTAACCAGAACATCTCCATGGTAACCCCTAGACACATCTCTCTCTATATAACTGGGTATTTTTCATTTGTCTCACATGCTTGTTTTATTTTATACATGGACTTGCCTTGTCAGATAACTGCATTTATGTGAAAATTATATTTACATATACATACACTTGCGGGCTTACACATACACGCCCACATTTCCAAAGGGTTTCAAATAATTTCGGAAGAATGGATATACAGTTAGCACAGGTGAGTTAAAGAAATGAGATCAAAAGTATTAAATGGGGAATGATAATGGCACCAGAAAGGTGGGGTAAGATATTTAAAAAATATTCTTATAGTCCAGGAGCCTGGGCAGAAAGGACAATGTTTTGCATCTTTCTGTAGTTCTCATTGGGGGAAAAAAAAAAAGTAAAAGACAAATGTGTTCTCATCCTTAGCTGACACAGGTATTCACTGAGTTGTATCTTACAGAAAGACACTGATATTGTGATTTAAAAGAATTCTACCATCCTGAGGAAAAGATCTAAATACAAAGTGTACAGAAACATATGTCGTTTCATCTCTAGCCTCTGGGAAAAGCCAGCGGGCTGAACTGGCAACATACAAGTCTGGAATACCTTCATGGAGGTTGCATGTCAGAAACTGCTCCGAGAGGTCAAGCAAAGGGGACCCAGGCACTCATTGAACTAGGGGAACACCTTCATTTCCATGTGCCTTCATGTGGTTTTTCTCTCTTGCCCAACTCTCTTCCCTGCCCAGTGGAAATGTAAGCGTTCAAACTTTCTGATATGTAGCAGAAGCAGTGAAATGAGTGTAGGTTTTCCTTTTTCATGAGCTTGATGCAGCAATCACCTGCTAATGAATGTAGAAAAATTAAAAAAAGAAAAAACGAATTTAGAGTTTTATGCAGAATTGAGGTTATTTTCATGTTCTCTGACAGTTAGAAACAATAAGAACATTAAAAAAATCTTTTTTTCACGGAGAACTCCATTAAATCAAAGTGCTTTTGAAATATTTTATTTTTTTTAACAAATGCTAATTTGGAGATCTTGAAAAAGAACAAGTTCTAAATCTATCAGGTGGCAGACCGTGAGAAAACTGGGCATAGTCTTTAGAAAAATATTTTATACCCCATCCTTCATTTTCATCTATTTTTGGTTAAGTTTCCATGGAGTTCTATCCTCATGGGGTAATTGAGCTATGCTGATGTCTGAGAAGCAAGAAAATATTCTAGAAAATTAAACCTGCCCCTCTTGAAGCATTCAAGAGAGGCTGGGCTTCTTAAGTCTGGTATTCAAGGATTGTCTGAATAATCACCTGGGGGCGCTTGTTAAAATGCAGACAACTAAGCCCTAAGGAGGCCCCACTAAATCAGAATAGTGTCTCAGTAATGTGCCTTCTAAATAGTCTCCTCGTTGAAAAACCATTGTGGTAAACACTGGATAAGTAAATGCCTTCTTTGGATATTTTAAGGAAAGGTACTTCTTTTACTAATATTATTTTTAGACAAAATAAAATTATGGCCAAGTTATTCTATCACTGTTATTCTTTTTGGCTTTTACTGTGTTGTGAAATATGACCTTGATACCCTATATCACTCAAGCGATCAAAATGAGGCAACACAGATTTACGTGCGGAGCGCACTGAACTGTGAGCACGCGTAGAAGCAGGTTTCTTGTGCACAGTCTGTGTGGTTGTCTGTTCCTCTGTGTACCCTCCTGGACATACCTGCTTAACTGACGTCTGTTTAACTCAGTCTCTAGGATATCTGAAATCGGGACTGTGTACATGTTGGAATGTCAGATCACAGACGTAATGAGAGAGGGAGAACATTGACTGTCTCTGTGCACAATTTTTAAATGAATTATTAAATGATCCATTAAAACTAGTCTTCAAAGAGAGGACTTTTTTCCATGCTCCCTGTAGGCTAGGTCTCTTTTACATTAGATGTATTCGTGCAAATCGGAAAACATAGCCGTGAAATCTGTGAGTAGCATTTTGAAATGTAGTGTTAGAAGAATCATCGGGGGAGGAGGAAGTTTAGAGACTAGATTTCAGAAAGGTAAAAGGAAAAATGTACATTAAAAGTGAGCCTAATAATAAAATTTAAATTTCTAAAATATGATTTCACACATTTTCATCTGGGCATAAATTTAATAGATCACCACCGAGATGTAGTTGGGGTTTCTGCCAAATGTCTTTAATTTCTTTGCAACGGAAATCATAAAAGCTGAGAAGAGAGAAAGAGAGGGTGTGTGTGTGTGTGTGTGTGTGTGTGAGATAGGTAGATGTTATAAAGTCTTCTTTGAGGTAACTTATATCTACCTGAAATTCTCTAATATGACAATGAAAAACCATACCTGAAAGAGGGCCTGAAAATGAAAAAAAAAAAAATACTGGGAAATGAGATAAATTTATGCCTATCAATCAGTATTTCTGAACCCTGCCATTAAAAAAAGAAGTATCCAGAATACTACATTTTAAACCAATAACAGAGCCAAACAAAACAAAACAAAACTGCACATGCTCACATGCACACACACACACACACACACACCCCCACACACATTCAAGCACACATCCGTTTCTACTAAAGAGTATCTATCTGCCAAGGGGTGGTGGGGGGAGGGGAAGACAAGCATTTCAAGGGATTGGAGACAGCTTTCTCTTTTTCAAATCTCATATTCTGCTTCTCTATTAAAATGCCAGAAGTTTCTTTGCCTAATATTCCTTGATTTCTTTTCTTCTTAATGTTACTTTTGGCCTTTGGGCAGGAATTTGGGTGGCAGCCAGTCAGCAGTTTATAGATAAGAAAGCTTGAAAGTACCTGAAAATCACAATGACTCCTTGTCACTAGCACAGTGGGAATACTTGGGGTTGGGCCTGCATTGTCTTCACTCTCGACCCCACCCTTGACTATTGAGGAATTTGTCCTCCGGGCCCCAGAACAAGATTTGTGGTTTGCCTGATAAATCCATAGCCACCTGACCAAAATTTTCATTGCTATAATCTTTGTTTTAGATGCAGCAACATAGAAATGACTAACCAATGATTACCATTTTCTGATTGCTCTCCCCCAGTCTTTGAGCATGTTAGATTCATGTCGATTTGGGTTAGGTTCAGTTGTGAAACCCTGACAGTGAGAATGGACTTCTTTCCTAATCCATCATGGCTTCCTGGTAGAGGGTAAACTTTTTGAAATGAGGCCTTTCATCAATCTACTGTGTCACCTAAAGTTATCAGAGGGATGGTTCTGGGCCTCCTGACCCTCTCTGTGCCACTGCTTTTTAGACAGTTCCATCTTTAGTTCAATATTGGATTTTCCTTCTAATTTTCTTTCAAGATCTCACTACTCCTTGGCAACCAGCCCTAAGATCTCTTCCATCACCTTGGAGATATGGTGGCCTGACTGCTGTTCCATCCTCAATGTTCAAATGAGGATCTCCATTTCTTCTAAATTCTACGCTTGGCTGAATTTTACACAGACTCATCCATTGCTAATCAACAAATAACTCCCAGACTTGGAACCAGTAAGCAAGCCCATTCTTCCCTCCTCCCTGCTTGTGCTTAGGGGTTAGCCTGAGTTTTCTCTCTTGTACAATACCTCTAGCATCTTCTGGTTTCCATCAAGAACCACAATCAAGAACTTGATAGTCCACACCCACCAACTCCTTCCCACCCTCCCACAGTGTCACCCTTAAATCCCTTCTGCATGATCTAAACCCATTGAATACAGGTAAGACTTGACCACAAAGATTCCCTAGGATGTCACGAACGCAAACGAATGTGAGGGAATCCATAGGGAGACAGATCACTTCTTAACACAAAGGAATACCAAATGCAACAGTTTTTACGGGATGAGTGTAGATAATGAATTCTCATTAGCAAAATGTTAATGTTCTCTCGGGCACACAGGGCACCCAGGGTTTCCTATCACCACCACCACCACCTCCATCACACTGTAGCTTTATATTTGAGCAGTGCTTTCTTCCTTTTGAAAGTCCTCTCACCCCTCCCATTCATTTAACCTCACAACCGCTCATTAGCTCTGGCGTTTACTAGAGTGCAGTCATTCCTTAAGCGGGATTGCATCTATAATCAGCACATCAGGCAAAAATTGTGTAGAGTCAAAATTGCCTGTCAAAAATCTCTTTAAAAGTTCATGAAAATAACATAAATGATTCTGTGCTTATTTCTCCCTCCTCCTGAGGCCAATCCAACCTGGTTTTTCCTACTACATTGAAAAGATCACTGTTTCTTTGGTTAAGTAGTTTACATTCATTCGAGATTTTCTTGTAGAAAAACAATGATTATTGTTGTTCTTATTATTTGCTGAATGTATACAGTTGATTTTGCATGAGTTCAACGTTCACATGACATAATGCTACTGAAGTATTTCCTTTCAAAGACAAGAAATATAGGCTAAGTGAGATTAAGCAATTTGCCCAAAGTCATAGCTAGAAACTGAAAGAAGTGAGTTTATAACTCAGATCTCCGTATCTTAAATCAGGTTCTTTTTTATTAAAATGGAAGTTGGTTAATTACTTCCACCTACGTCAACTGATCAATTGCTAATGTTTGCCTGGTTTCCTGTGTCAAGTAGGATTCTGAAGCTGAGTCTAGGCTCAACAAGCAAGACCACAATAAGCATCAGTCTGCCAGGGCCAAGGGTAGACAGACGTGACATGCTTGCCTCATATTAAGAATCAGGAATGGTTCTTCCCTTTCTCTATCTATTTTTATAATCAAATGAAGATTTTAAATCCAATAATTAATCATATCTTTCCCGTATGGTTTCAGCTAAATGAGGAGCCTTAAAAAAAGAGGAGGAAACATTAACAGAAGAGATAATTGATTGACTAATTTTTAAGTGTATTTTTACGATGGACTAATTCTTAAAGTATTCATTAACTAATGGAATTATGGCAGTATGTGATTGCTGTCTCTACAGAACAGGTTAAAAAGTGCACGGTCATAATAGCTTCTTGTCTCTCAAGAACTAGGAGGCAGCCCCAGCTCACTTGCCTTCACTGAGAAGGATCAAGGGTCTTATTGATATTCATGGTTCTACTCCCCTAAGCCTCAATGAGCTGCCTCACTTACGAGCTGCCCTGGAGGATGAGGGGAAAAGAGAGAAGAATATGCTGCCACTGTTTGCGGGAAGGAGCCATTTAGATACAGTGTAGAATTAGGTTCGTGATTCCTGGGGGGCTTATCTTGAAAAAATTTTTTGCCCAGCTTCCTTCAAGACTGCCAAAGACCAAGATCTGTCAGTTCTTTGAGCTTTTCTGATGTATGTCCTGCATGGTGGCAATGTGAGGGGACAGGATGACAATAATATTGTATACTGCCTCCTAGGAGTCTCATTTAAGAGAACTAGCAAAATTGGGCTCCCCTTTCACTCTGATATAAGAGGTCACTTCACTCTAGTTTGATGGGAAAGGAGGGCATCTGTGTCTGTAACAGAGAAGAACAAACCTGACTCCATATTGGACCTATTCCTAGAGCTCTAACCTTTCTGCTGTGTTGCCTGTACTTGGTCATGACAGCGCTGCATCTTTTATAAAAGAAGGTTGACTGTGGCCTGAAGTATACAGGATAGCCCATTCTCCAGGCTCTGACCTTTAAGGTATACACTTTTCCATTCATATAGAGGTAAAAAGTCACAAAACAGAAAATAACATTCGTCTTAAAGGTGATTTAGACAGGAACATGATGACCAGACCTACATGGAAAGCTGCAAGCAAAAGGATGGTAGAGTCTTAAGATGGAAAGAATCTCAACACAGAAAAAGCTCTTAATGGCCAAGTGGGGCTCCACTTCCCTGGGAACAACTCCACTGATCTGTGATATAATTGAGGATTAAGCATTCATTGTGTTAAAATGCTGATAATCTGGGATTTATCTCTTAATAGTAGTAAGCATTGCCTCACCTGATAGGCTTATTCTATAAACATTTCTAATATTTCCCCCAAGTTATGTTTTCTAGACTTTGCATAGAATCTATCCTTGTTCTTCAGGTTAAGAAACTTTCTTTTTATGCCTGGTTTTCTAAGAGTTCTTAACATAAATGCACATTGAATTGTATCAAGATTTTTTGTTTCTGCAGCAATTAATATCATTATATTTTTCCTTCTATCCTATGCTATGGCATTCAGAGATTTTCCATTATTAAGCCACCTTTATATTCCTTAAATAAAGCCTACTTGTTTTATATACATCACTGGGTCTGGTTTTTATCTGTGGTTTTTGTGACTATATTCATAATCTGCCTCGATTCTTTCAATTCAGTTAGTCTGCATGTATGTCAAGTCAGATGTAGGCTTATAGAGAAACTCATCCATAAGCAACAGTGTTCTCAATCTGAATAAACCCTCTTCTGTACGTCTTGCTTCCTTGTCCCTGGGTTCTTCCAAGTCTTGGCTTATCTTTTGCTTATGTTTTATGACCTATTTCATTTTACCTTTTTTGACTTGACCACTACTCAGTGTTATGCTCAACAGTACATGTTCAACACTCTCTTGGCTCCAAATAAGAAACAGCCCTATGTCTAGACTCAGTCCTGCAAAACCCACAACCTTGAGGCAAATGGAGGGGCTAATATTGTGATCGAACAAGACTACTTGACATTTGCCTAATCCTCTTCACAGATCACTGTCTCTTGGCCTTTGCATGTATTGTTCCCTCTACCTAGAATAGCTTTCTTTCTCATCTCTGCATTTCTAAATCCTATTGTTTTTTCAAGCCTTCTCACTCAAATGCTATCTCTTCCATGGAACATTTCCTCATAACCTCCATAACACTTTAGATTTTTCTAGAAAGAGCTTGTGTTTATTATTTAGTTATTTATTGCTGAAAACATTATCTCAAAACTTACTGACTTAGAATGACAGAAAACATTTATCATCTCACAGCTTCTATGGATCAGGAATTCAGGAGTGGCTTGAGGTGGTTCTGTCCTGGGGTTTTTGTGGAGCTGTGTTCAGGGAAGTAGACTTGGCTGGATCTGGAGGGCTGGTTTCCTCCCTGGCTCCCTCATGTGACTGGCAGGTCCATGCTGGCTCTTGGCAGGAGTCTCAGTTTCTCTCTACATGACCTCTCTACAGAGCTGCTGAGTGTCTTTACAATGAGAGCAATTAGTCCAAGAGCAAGGCAGAACTCTAGTGCCCTTTATGACTAAGCCTTGGAAGTCACATCCTGTTACTTCCTCTGTATCTTCTTGGTAACACAGACAACCACAGTTCAGGATGGGAGAGAGTTACAGAAAAGTGTGAAAACCAGGAGGTGGTGATCATTGGACGCCATCTTGAAAGAGAGAACTGTACTTACTGTTTTGTATTATGATTACTTTTGTTTATATCATATCAGCCCTAGAGGGAAAATTTATTTGGGGGTTCTGTTTTTCATCTTTTTATCTTTTACATGCAATAGATACCAAATTCATGTTTAATGAGAGAACAAATAAATAGACAATCAATGATAAGAAATCTAGGTGGGCATCCACACAGACGTATCTTGGAAGGGAGCAGCAGTTCCTGTCTGAAAACTACTGTAACAACAACAAAAAAGTGACTGACCTTTGTTATTTGATTTCTCCTTAATAGGTTTCACATGTGTCATTCAAAAATATATGTATTGGGGGGAGGGTGTTCAGTCCTTGAAACATAGCGTGCTTAAACATGTTTCTATCACATAGAGGGTATCGAGCAACATAAAATAAAATATTTTCCTTTATGGAAAAGATTGCTGTCAATTTAGTTTAATATGTCCCATTTTTATTTCATACCATTTTATGCTAGTTTTTATGCTTGATGCTAGAATTTAAAAAAAAATTAAAATTAAAAGCTTAAGTCATTCTTCTTGCCATAAAGGAATTCACAATACATTCCAGTACCTATAAAATGAAAATGATGCAGAATTTATAGAGTTAAGCCATAGAAGAAAAGCACTGAAGTTTTAACATATTCAATTATCCAGAAAAGCAAATCCGTTTTGGCTTTGTTAATAGCACTGAAATTTGCATGCCACTCTTTTAATTAAAGCAGTGGAGAACACATGTTGTTCACTTCATGTCTATATATTTCCTCTGGGAACAAGTCAAGCTTTATGATAAAGCATAATGAAAATAATTTATATGTAAAGCAATAAACCCAATTCTCTAACAGAGAATTTTTCAAGTGAGGTATTTTCCAATCACTGTCTCAGAGTCTCTCTGGGAAAGAGAGTGGGACTGGTTAAATTTTTGATTACTGAGACTCACCTCAAACCTACAGATGGATTTCCTAGGGGAAAGACCAGAACATTTCTCATAAACTACTCAGGTAATATTTATACATGCTAACTCTGGAAATCAGTCCTCCACCAGTGGAAGTTGGTGTACAATAAATGATGGTAGGCAGACTTCTGAGGTTTATATACAGGACCCAAAACTTAGGAAAAGGACAGCTCCCCAAACTTCTGTGACCCACCAAGTGCCTGGAGAGAGTGCAGACTTCCAATACACTCCCCTCTAGACATTGTGATATGAATTCTTTCCTCACCAAGTAGTCATGGCCTGAAAAGGAGACAATAACTTCAGTCACAAAATGAGTCAGTACATTTTTACTTAGTCTGGGACAAGAAAAAAGGAAGTTTTGAGGGTTTTGTCTTTGCTCTCTGCAGCTTTACAAGACGACCGTGCAACAGGAGTGTGTCTGGAGCTGGGTCTGATGGTTTCCTCTATTGAAGAAATCCTATCTCTCCTTCTCATTTTTCTTTGGACACCTAGAAAGGAAAGATGGTAGTGAAAAAATAAAAAGAAGAAAAAGAAAAGGAAAAGACAAGGAAAGCAATGCTGTGGGGCAGTTTGCACATCCTCCCTCCAAAACGTAACACAGAAGCTCACAAAATTTCTATGGCCTCTTTTCTATACCACGAACGTTCTATTCCATTCTGGGAAGTGGTAGAGGAGAATTGAAGAGATCACGGTCATCCACTCTTCCACCCACTGGGTCTCCCTTATAAGAAGAGGTATGTTCATGAAAGAGTCTTCAAACATGCTTTCTCCCCATAGTGAAAAGACTGCTTCTAGATTGTCAAAGCATCACCTTGTTCCACTTCACCGGGCAATTGATAAATACGCACACAGGTTATAAAGACACTAGGAAAAAAAAACTTAAGGGAGAAAAAAAAAACTTCACTTATTTTTCAATTAATTTATATTGAATTTTCTATCATCTTTTTCTTAGTTTTATTTCAATGACCACAAAAGTGTTGTAAAAGACCCTGTGGGACCTTCCTGGGACAGACCCTTCCCCCACACCCTCTGCTGTAGCTTTTCTGAGAAGTACCCGAGCTAACAGAATCTCATATATATTTCCTGAGTTTTTCAGATGCTAAAAACCACCACCAAAGAGAAGAAATTAACTACCTGATGATCCAGAGAACATAGCTCCAGACCTTTTGGTGCCTCGGGGTTGACAGTGTTGATCTCCCTGTTCCTTTAACATCAACCAATCAGAGCATCGTGCACTAGCTGTTCCCTGCAACCCCTCTCCCTCACCTGGCCTTTAAATATGATTTGCTGAAAGCTTTTGGGGAGTTTCGGGTTTTCTTAGGCATGAACCACCCCATCTTCCTTGCTTGGCCCTGAAATAAACATTTCTCTGCTCCAAACTCTGACATTTCAGCTTCTTTGGCCTCACGGAGCAGCAAGCACAGGAAGTTTTGTTGGGTAAGAATGTTGCTATCCTAGTCAGGATAACTCATGGAAAACAATACGCCCTCAAATCTCAGTGAAGTAACAAAGGACTTGATTTTCTCATGTCACAAACCACACAAGGATACAAGTCTGGTGTGATTCTATTTCCGGGTTGGAAATAGATGACCCAGGCAGGAAAAGACAGCAAGAAACACGTAGCTCGTCTGCAAATATCCACCCGGAAGTGAAAATGTATTTCATTGGCCAAAGTGTCACCTGACTTCAAGAGAGAGGGGAGTACGTACACTACAACTATGTTCCAGGAGGAAGAAAATGAGGGGTGTATGGTAACCAGCACTAATGACTACAATAAGCTCCAACCAAACTCAAGATCCTTCTTTACCAAGAAACTGGATTCCCACCATGAAGCACTTTCAAATTTCCTTTTTCTTGTTTTTGATTTTCTTTAGATAATGAGCTATTGATAGGCATCTATTCAATTTTATTTAATATATACTCAGATTTCCTGTTAGTCTTTTCCTATTGGTTAGTGTGACAATGCATATCAATAGCTCCTATTACCTCTGTGGTTTTGTTAAATATTCCTTGCATTTCTTTCTCCTGTTTGTGATATATATACATATATATGTAAATGATCCATAGTTGTTACAGCTTTGTTTGTGGACTGTGCCCTCATAGATAGAGCAGGAGTTAAGTCATGTGAAGACAGAATAAAGGGGTGCATCCTAGACGTAGGAGAAATCTGCACTCAAGCACATTAACCAGAAACAGCATGGAGTTTGCACCAAGAATTACAAGCAATAGCTCTTTGCTTGTTGGACAAGAATATTAAGCAAAGAGTGATGAGAAATGAGACTAGAAGGTTAGAGATGAGTTGGATCATGGTGTACCTTTCTTATTCCTGAGATGATTATGATAATGAAGAAGAAAATTAAATGCACTAACCCTCAACAAAACTGTTTGGAAAATGACATGATCATTCAAGTCATCTTGAACCAAAAGAAAACAAAGAACATGCTCAACCAAAATGATTTTAATCTCAATTATGGAGCCACTGATGTTGCAGAAATGACTATTGGCATGAGGTTATGTTACCCTAGAAGCACTAAGCTTATGATTTGGTGTAAGGACTGGGCACATGAAAATTCAATACCCTATTCCTACTTTTTTGTCATTAAGTACTTCTACAGCTTTAGATAGCTCAGGTAACCTTTGTGTCTCAGTCTCTTCATAAATAAGATTAATATTTTTACAGTTTTGTTATTTAATGCATAAGGTTATGACATAATGGTGTGTAAAGGTCCCATGAAAAATAAAACTAAAATTAGCATAAATAATCAAGGTACTCTTGATCTGTGTGATAAAAAATTGGTAGGATATGTCATCAATATTCAAAGTAATAAAAATCTGACATTTAGTTCAGGCCTTCAGGCACTGATGAAATATTCTATTAGATTTTTTTTTTTTTTATAATAAATTCCATCAAGACTATAATCATTTCCTTAATAAAAATGTTGTATTTGAAGATCAAGTCTCACAAAAATTAAACTGATGTAAACCAGATCAAATTTTAAATAGTTCTTTCAGACATACATATATATACATGATTTATATAAAAGTGTCTCATCATGACTGTTTGCTTAGACTTTCATTTAAAATCTCATCAAAATAATTAAGATGATCACTTTTGATTGCAGAATATGTCATCTTGTAAACTATTGCAATTTTCCATCAATTATAACTGTTGCCCTCTTGACC
The DNA here is from genome assembly GCF_009834535.1 of Camelus ferus. Taxonomy (NCBI): domain Eukaryota; kingdom Metazoa; phylum Chordata; class Mammalia; order Artiodactyla; family Camelidae; genus Camelus; species Camelus ferus. The sequence continues at coordinate 82,417,980 of NC_045700.1, forward strand.
AATCAGAACATTGTCTATCAGTTTAATTATTCCTCGAGAATGCCATTTACTTTGTTAATAATCAAAATAAATGCCATTAGTCATGAACTTTTATGTGCCATTTAGTGAAAGTTATGTTAATTTGAATGTTAAATCACTTCTACATGTTCCTTTTGAATTTAGCCCTCATGATGTTTAATGGTACATCTAGTGCTATGAGAATCGTGGAACCACAGCTACCAAGAAGTGTGGGTCATCTAAACAAACCCTGAAGAGCTGGAATCATCAGATCTCTGTAAAATCCAATGCACTGATAAGGACAAGGCTTTCCTTTGCTTTTTAAACAAAATACTTCAATCAACATGTATATACTGAGACTTAATATATACCAGGTAATGTTATCACTGTTGCAATTTCAGAGGAAAAGTAAGGTAGCCAATATCTCTGACCACAATAAATGTATAATTTTTCTTTTAAACTAAGGCAAAATTTATGCATAGTAAGATGCCCAGCTAGTTTATGTACAATTGCATGAATACTGAGTAATATATTCACCTGTCTGAACAAGAATTAATCCAGGTACAAATGATTCCCATCAGCACACAAATTTTCTGCATACCTCCTTCCAAGCACCTTCCCAGCCCTCAGTGGCAACTGCTGTCATGGTTTTGAGTAACAGATTAGATGGGCCTTAGACCTTCATAGAGATGTAGCCCGATCATCTGCATTCATTTGAGTCTCATATCTTTTGCTTTCATTTAGTGTAATGTTCTCAATATTCATCAATATTTTTTTATGTATCAGTAGTACATGCTTTTTCCTTACTCAGATGATATTACATTGTGTGGATGTGTACACTATTTGGAGTTTCTGTTTTCGAACATTTGAGAGATTTTCTGTTTTGGCTAACACTAACAACGTTAAAAGAAACATTCTATAAAGGACCTTCTGTGGATATATGCTTAATATTTTATTTCTCTTGGGTAAATATGTAGGAGGAATGGCTGGATTGTATGGTAGGAGTATGTTTAACTTTAAAGGAAATTGTTAAATAGCTTTCCAAGGTGGTGGTAGCATTTTACATCTCAGCTAGAAACATTTCGTTCTTCTAGTCGCTGCTGTAAGTGGAATGGCATTGTGTTGTGGTTTTAACTTACATTTTAACTTAACTTTTCCTTCTCATGTGCTTATTAGTCCCCTTCTATATCTTCTTTTGTGAAGCTTCAGTTCAAGCCTTATTTCCAACTTTCAAATGTGAGTTGTGTTATTACTGAATTTTAGGAGTTTATAAAATATATTCTGAATATAACACCATTATTAGATATATGTACCACAAATATTTCTCTCAGTATGGGGCTTGTCTTTTATAATTTCTTAATACTGTTTTTGATTTTTTGATGAGAATTGTTTAATTTTGGCAAAGCTCAGTTTGTGATCTTTATTTCTTATAGTCAGTAACTTTTGTTTTCCCCTAAAATTCTTTTTCCTACTATAAAATTGTAAAGATGTTTTCTCATATTTTCAAGAAGATTTACATAATTAATTTTTATATTTAGGTCTATGATACACCTTGAATAAATGTATTTGGTATGAGGTAAAGATCAATGTTCACATTTTTCTGTTCATTTACTTAGTTATTCCAGCATCATTTGATGAAAAAGAAATATTTTTCCATGTTAGACTACCCTGAAACCTTGTTGAAAATCAGCTGACTTTATATTTGTGAATCTATTTCTGAACTCCATTCTCTTCCATTAATCTCCTGGTTTATCCGCATGCCAAAATCAGTTGTCATTGTTACTTTATGGAAAACCGTGAAATCTGGTAGTGTAAGTTCTCCATTTTCCCCCTTCTTTTCCCAGATTGTTTTGACTTTTCTAGGTCCTTTGTATTCCCATATAAGTTTTAGAGTTGACTTACCAAATTAAAAAAAAAGAAAACCCTGCTGGTGTTTTGATTGAGATTGCACTACATTTACAGACCAATTTGGTGTGAGAATTGGTATCGCAACTCTTTACAACCTGAGATACCCAGTCCATGAACACACTGGTTGGGCAGGACCTCCATCGTGTTCCAGCCCTACACAAACTTCCACATCGCTGTTCAGCTCTCAGTCCAACAGCAAACACTCTCTCCTTGGCTTTGTGGATTCACTCCCTGTCTGTGTGGGCACAACCCAAGTCTCAGCCGAGAACCCACTGGAAACAGCCATGCAGACCCTGGATCCTACCCTCTCCTTAGCGCCTTCCTCTGTGACACCAGGCTCCATCCTTTCCAAGCCCTTCAGCAACACTACTGCAACCCCAGGCTTCTCGCCTCTGCTTGGGGTCCACCGCCCTGTGCAGCAGTTTGGAGTGTATTTCCAGGAGGACAGCCAGGGGCAAACAAGTTAGGGCACAGACTTTGTGTTTTTCCCTTTTCTGAAAGATCCAGTGCTATGTTGCCTGTTGTCTAATATATGGAAACAGTTGCTTCAGAATTTGTCCAGTTTTATGATTGTCTGTGGTGAGAAGGCTCCGCTGGTATCAGGTACGTCATCACGGCAAGTAGCAGAATTATTGCAATTTATAGTTTTAAGAAGTGAGACAAACATTGAACATGAAATTTCTGAATTTCCAAAGGAAATACTGTATACCTTGTTGGGGAAGGGAGGCAATTAAGAGGTAAATTACCATAATTCAGAGGTTCAAAAAAGGCTTCCTGGAGCAATTAATTTTAAGTATAGATCTGAAAATTGAAGTGGAGTCAGGCAATAAAAAGAGTGGGAGAGAGTTAAAGTGCTTTGTTTTTTAATTATGAAGCATGAAGTCTGTGATCAGATGCTATTGCCAAGGAATCGGTGTGTAAGGCTCAAGCATGTATGAAAACACTATTATATTCCTTGAATATCCTTCTTTCTAGGGGCCCATCACTTGCTTCTGTGTGGAAGGACATGCCGCAGAATGCTAGGACTCCCAGTGACTAAAATATAAATAGAATTTCTACTTACGGATACTTCCTGTCTCAAAACATTTTATGCCAAATCATCTAGATAATTCAGGATTCCTTTTTATGATGTTATTTTTTGCAGATAATGAAATTAAAAAATGTACTTTTAAACTAGAATTAACTGAGTAGCCTTTCTATGTTCAAAATATCTCAGAGAACGTCCATATTTAATCCGTTTGAGGAACACAGGAATCTCGGGTTAATTATTATCTCTACCCAAAGAGAAAACTTGAAAAATAGATTTGTAAATTACACTGCACCCATAACCAATTTCATAGAAGAAAATACACTATCTTATTGCATAAATGACAAATGAACTGGTTTATAATCTCTGTCTTAGTTTGTACACTGGAAGGTGGCCCAAGAGGAGCAGAGGAAATCCCTTTCTCTATTGCCTTGATTTCAGCTATGTGTTGTTGCATCTCCCTAAGAATATAAAAGACTTGTACCTAGTGTGCTGGGGGTTTGCATTTTTTCCTTATGTTTAGTAACATAAAAGAGTGGTACAATTTTCCTGATACACCCACTCGTCTGTTGAGAATTTAAATCACGTTAGGACTGGGACATTATGCTCTGCACCAGAAACTGACACATTGTAACTGACTATACTTCAATAAATAAAAACAAAATCATGTTAGGAATTCCTGTTTTCAATTAAATTTCATTCCCTGTGCTCTTCAAACACCAGGAGGGAGCCTATCAGACAAAAGGAAGAGTTATTAGCCAGGAATGTAATCTCAATGTGTCTCATTATTCTGTAGTTTTTTCAGTGTCTTTCTCCTCTTTTGTGCCTTAGAGACTGCAGTCAAGCTACATTCTGCTTGCAATCATATGGTCTATTTCAGATTTGTAGTTAGACCAGCTTTCTAAAAATTCTGTTCACTCTGCAGTCATATATATTTATAGTGCTCCAGGGGATAACTCCTACCGGACGCATTGAACTTGTAGACTCAGGTCATACTTCTGATTATGTTGTCTGAGGTTCGGAATGTACAAAAATATTTGGTCATTTTGGTCTGTTTTTGAACATGCACTCATGGGTCGAAATATCCGCAAACCTGCTCTCAGGTCAAGAGATAAAACATAGGATTGATTCTCTCCCTATGTGGGTCCATCTGCCCATTCCTGAGACATTTTAATGAAACTCCCAGGGGTGGAAATTTGACAGAAGCAAGTTTAGTTATTTAATTTTAATGTAATTTTCCAAATGAAATAAAGCCCTTTTTATTTTTGAAATAAATATTATTTCATTTTAGAAGAAATTTAGATTGACAGAAACGTAGGATCGGTGAGTCCCCACATTTCTCATACCCAGTTTCCCTTATTATTAACGTGTGGCATTGGTATGGTAAGTTTGTCACAATTAATGAACCAATATGTATACATCATTATTAACTAGAATTTGGACTTTACCTAGGATTTCTTAGATTTTTACCTAATGTCCTTTTCCTGGCCCAGGCTCCCACAGAGGACACCACATTCCTTTAGCCATCACATCTCCTTAAGCTTTTCTTGACAGTGACAGTTTCTCAGATTTTCCTTGTTTTAGGTGAGCTTGTCAGTTTTGAGGGGTACTTGTCAGATATGTTGAAGGCTGTCCCTCACCTACTTCTGTCTGGTGTCTTTCTCATGACTAGGCTGTTCTTAATGAGTTTTGGAGAAGACCGCAGAGCTCAAGTCTCATTCTCATCACGTCGGATCAAGGGTGTGTCCTAGACTACCAAGGTGAGTTACCACTGTTGACACTGATCTTGCTCACCTGGCTGAGGTGTGAGGTGAGGTTTCTCCACTTTAAAGTCACTTTCTCTCCCTCCACTTTCACACTGGCCTCTTTGGAAGGACGTCACTATGTGCAGCTCACACTTAAAAAGTGGGGTGATGTTGTCTACCTCCTGGCCGGCAGAGTATCTACATAAAAGGTTTGAAATTCTTCTGCATGGAAGATTTGTCTGCTCTTACCTAGCTATTTATTCAGTAATTTATATCAGTATGGACTCATGGATATTTATTTATACTTGGGTTATAATCAAACACAACTTTATTTTGTTGCTCAAAATGGTTCTAACTTTGTCTATTGGGAGCTCTTGATGTTGGCTTTCGGGTCTCCTTGACATATCCCTGTCATCGAGGTGTTTTTCATCTAGTTGTTGAAATGTAATAGAGAAAAGACATTTTAGGGGAAAAAATTCAAAGATATTGGGAAAATATGTGAATATGTGTATGGGTGATTTTTTTTTTCTAGATACGGGATTTTCATTATGAAGCCAACAATAGATTGCCCCAGCAATGTTTCCAACAATACAAAAAATGTTGATGACATTTCTCGGAAATGCAAGTTTTTGAAAATATCAGTAAGTGATGGAGTCAGGAATGACTGGGTTTCTGACCACTGAGCCTACCGTCTGCACCTCTTCACTCTGCTGTCTTATGCATGGCGTGTATTGATAAGATCTGCATCAAGCTGATCTCTGTGGGATTCATCATAATAAAGGACTTGATGTGCAAAGTGTTCTGGGGGCTCAGAGAGGAGGCAGCATTGAGTTACATCTTGAAGGCGGGTTCAGACTTCAGCTGTATGTGAGTAGCATCCATTTGAGAATAGAGACACAAGACTGCCTGCTGTGTTCAAGCAACAGCAGGAATTTGTTTACAAACTGGAGAGGGGCTCTTTTCAGCAAAGGGCAGCTTTTTTTTTTTTTTTTTTTTTAAGTTAAAGGCCCTGGGGTTAATTATCCTCACAATTCCTGGGGTTTCCACTTTGTTCTATTAGATCAGCACCAATAGCTTAAGAAGAGAAAGTCATCTTCATGATCCTCAGTATCTTGCTCTGTGAAAAGTGCCTCTACTCTTCTCCAAGCAGATTAAATTGCATAATTTTCCACCCTAACAGAGAAGAGGAGCAATAAGGATTATTTAAAACAGTGACTAATTCCATTTCCCTCTCCAATTAGTCTGGGTTTAAGGAAGTGGAGAAAGAGAAATGCAGTGATTCCCATAGAATTGGCATTGTTTCAAGTGCTCTGAGAGCTAGGAAAGGAATGTGAAATATGTCCCAGGTATGACATTAACAGTTTGCCAATTAGAAGGGCGAGCTTAATACACTTGAAATGATAATTAATGGCCAAGTGGTGTGGCGCTGCCCACCTGCTCACCGTCACAGCTAATTAATCATAGGTATCTTTTTGAATATGCTTTTGACTCAGAATAGAAAAAATTATAACAAGTTGAAAACAACACAATCGGCTTTCTTTGCTTGAGGATAAGAGGTTGACTTACGAATCATTTCCCCTTAAACATTGTAGATACGAACTGTTTGCTGTGCGGGGTGCTTCTAAATATATTTTCTAAATGAAGGCTTCACAACAGTTGATATTCTTGAATATCTGTGAGGAAAAAGTGACACCTGATGTGGAAAGATGTCACCTGATGCAATGTAGACATTTGGTAGCAGCTTGATAAACAGACATTGCCTCTCATGCCTTCCAGGTGTTTGGAAGATCACGTTGTCCCTTTCAAATCACAGGAACAGTCAGCAGCGTTCATTACATCAGCTGCTAAGAAGGTGTCTCCTCGAGCACCTAGTATCTGGGGCTTCTCTGCACCCCTTTCGCCTGGGCCTGGTGAGGCTCCTTTCTCCCATCCTCAGAGTAAGCACGCCAACCTTTCCAAGTTTCGCCAGTTCTCTTTGGTTCCACCCACCAGCCAACTCTCCCTAGAAGAGAGAAACTAGAGGATACTTGTTCCAACTCCCTCATCTTCCCACCTCTCTCTAAAGGGCCCTGCAGTCCTACTCACCTGTTTCCTTCTTTGCACATTTTCTCAGCGGAAAGTTTACCTGCACTCCATCCAAGGTCCACGTCTCTTCCCGTGTCCCTGTAGCCTTGGGATGCATTCCCCACCTCCCCGCCCTGTAGAATTCCCTTTCCTCATGGTCTGTGTAGTGAACTCAGGTCAAGTCCTGCCTCTTCTGAGAAGTGTGCATCCTCAGATCCCTCAACTGACGTGCAGATCCATGACTGCCCCTCAGTTTCGCCCCTCGTGTGAAGTTGGTTTCCTCATTGGACTGTTAGCTCCTCAAAGGAGGAAACATTTCTTGTTTGCTAGATGAGTATTTCCCTGCATTTTTTTACATTTATTTTAATGCTTTTTCATGAAAATTTAATTAAACTTACTGTGGGAAGTTTAGAAAACAGAAACACAAAGAAGAACATAGGAACAACCACCAATACTCCACTTAGGAGTAGTGCTTACTCTTCAACTTTAAAAATTTCTTTCCGGTCATTTTCCTTTATCGAATGTAAGAAATAACGTTCCATTTTCACATTTGTATGATATATATAATTTTATATTCTCCCCTCTTGGGTTGACATTATATCATAAGCAGTTCTCCACAGCATTAGAAAACTTTCAAATATATAGTATTTATTTTTATAACTGATTTAATATTTCTAGAATTATTTCTTGAAAAATTTTATACACATATAAACATATGATAAGCATCCTTATATATAAATATTCGTCCACCTCTTAGGATATATGCCTTAAAGTAGCAGTACTAGCTCAAAGGTACACAACTCAGAGTGTACTATTAAAAACATTTAAGATTCTTTATTATATTTGCCACATAGATTTCTGGAAGTTGGTCCAATTTATACTTTTGTTTTTATCATAGGAAAATATCAATTTTAGTGGTTACTTGTTAGTATTAATGACTGTTCTTGAGATCTTTGCTAATATGATTGGAAAAAATTAGTACCTGACTTTTACAATGATAAGCTGCATGTTTGTCATGTAAGTTTTAGTTATTAATATACCTTCTTCTGTGAACTATCTATGTTAGTTTTTTTCTTCGATTGTCTATTGGGATCTTGGTAAGTAAACTCTTTCTAAATTAAAGACATAAACATTTATTATTTGCATTTTTAACATTTCAGACATTTTTACATAAATAAAATTTTTTTCTTTTGATTTATAGTAATTTATTTTACTTCTTTTCTATTTATCAAAAAAGACCTAGATGAAATAAATACATAACTATACGTGAGATTTGTATGGTTTAATTATTTGCATTTATCTAGAATTTTCTTTAGAGACAGTGTCAGAATTCTAAACAGAGTTTTTATTTTTATATAATTTGATGTTCACAGCATCTATCAAGTAGATCAATTTTTACCAGTGTTTGCCATTTTACTGTTATACATTAACTTACTTATATCTATAAACACTTATTTGTATCTATACACACAGCTCTATAAGTTGTAAGTAGAAGTGTTGCTATGCATATGAAATGTATATGTAATATATCAGTGTTATATACCAATATGTACCTGTTGTACTTTTACATTTTCACACGTGTGTGTGTGTGTGTGTTTTCTGGGCTTGCCATAATAACAGACTGTTCTAATTATTGTAGTGTTAAAATATCTGGTAAGAATAAGTTCTCCACTTTATTTTCCTTTTCCAGTTCTAGAGCGCTTGCCTAGCTCTTTATAAACTTTGAGGATAATTTTGTCATGTCATCTCTGCTACTTCCTTGCTGTCTACCATCAGTCTCCTTTGAGTTCACTTGAAATTTTATTCATTTCATATATTATTTGAAAAGAATTAGAATGTTCATAATGCCCACTTTTTGTTTTGGGAATATGACCTGTATCTCCAATCCTTCATATCTTCTTTAACACATATTTTTTACATTTTTGTAGTTCATATAGGTCTAGTCTACTTTGAGCTGTTAATGGAGTTTCCCTATTTTATTTTCTAACTGATTACTTATGGCATATGGAAATTATTTATACATTTATCTTATAGGCAATATGATTTCTGGACTTTTTTTAATTAAAAGCTTTTGCAGATGATTTTTGCTTACTATGAAAAATTGCAAACAGAACATTTTATATAATTTATATAGTAAATATCTTTTCAAGGAACAAAGATATACACATAAACTGTCATTTGATTATCTCTTAAAAATGTTAGGTAACGTTATTTATTGTGTATTGGAGTATGCTTAATACCTTCTTAAAGATATAGAAGCAATAACTATGATTTTGAAAATAGCTAAATGCAATCTTTGGTATGCATAATAAAAGAGTTAAGAATAGACAAACTTTTACGTGAATTATTGCTATTCATTTCTTAGAAATATCAAATTATTGCTACTTACTATATACATTAGTAAGATCTCGGAAAGACACTTCATAGTGAGAAAATAGGTTTTATCTCTTATGACAGTTGCATGCGACTTTTAATAGCTGCTTTGAAGCGCTTTCTTGAGGAGGATACCTAGTCAGACTAGATTCAATGAAAAATAAATGGTGCAATTGACAAGCTAACGTCTGCCATGGATGCGGGATAAGGAAATAGTGTCATCAGTGTCGTATATTTGGCATCTGTGAGCCAGTTGCTTACTTGATGGAGCGAAATGCTGGTCATAGAGTCAGTTTTTATACCAGGGATTTCCAAATTTTTCACTTTGGAGGGTTTTTTTTTTTTTTTAATAATAGAAAGTATTATGGACTTCACAGCAGCATTGCAGATTAGATTTTTTCTCTTCAGTGGATTTTAAAAGTGTAACTATTACGTGCCAACTAATACGTTTAAATTAATTTTCATTTTATTGATTAAAATTGCACCCATATGCACGTGGAAAAAAGTGTTCATAACTATTAAATACAGGATTATATTTATTCAATGTATTGATAAGTACACACAGACTCTCAAATCTCTTTAGATGCTAAAATGACCAAGACCACCATAACAATAATTAACCAATTACCAACCAAAATAAATAAAAACAAGGGAAATAAACCTTATTTCAAAAAATAATTAAAAAAATTAAAAATCATGCTTATTTGTACGGGTTTCCTTTCTTGTTTGCTGTCCAGCAGCAAGCTAAGTATTTCACATTCGTCATTTAATTTAGTTCTCATGACCGTGCTGTGAGTACATATTAGCATGTCTGTCTTACTTAGAAACTAGTAGTATGTATAAATTTACAAAAACTGTGTGTTTAGGTTTTGAGGGTAGTTATGTTTGGCTCTAATTCCTGTGGCTGTTACTGTCCACCTCTTGTCCTTCCAAACATCATGTCAGTCTAAGGTGTTCCACTCTGGGTTTGGAATACATTATATGATGTACTTTGTATTTCAAGTTTATATTCCAATGATCTCTGACTTAGGTCAATATTAAGATATATCCATAAGTTTTGAATGAACTTTAACTGAGGGCCACTTGAGGTATCCCAGAAAAAAAAAAAAAAAAAGGTGGTAGGAGAAATCCAGATAGAAATTAAATCATTGCTATGGGTACCTGGAAACTGGGATGTTCTATGTACAAGAACTGACCCATTGTTCTAAGGATAGAGTTTGGTTCAGTCTTACATCAAGGGAAAATTGTAAGAAGCCATCAGGTTCATGGTTCAAATTTTATAAGCTATAGGAATAATGGTTAGGCAACATAGAAATAGAGAAAAACATAGGTGCATTAGGATAAAAGAAGAGGTTAACTTTGATTTTTACTTTTATACTGTGAACTTACTCTAACATCTTGTCTATGCCATATATATTATTTTATGTGTGTATGGTTTTTTTTTTTTTAATGTTTGAACACAATTTGAAGCTGTTAAGTTTCAGTTTTTCTTAACAGCAGCCATATTTCCTGCCCCCTGGATAATATTGTAGTCCTTATGCGAACTAAGTTTCTTCTATTTTATTTTTTATTAATTGGGCTCAAGCACACCTGTTCTGTTGGCCTTTGTAACTATAAAAGGGGTATCTTTCATAAACACTTTCCATTGCCAGGGCTGTAGGAAATGCAAATGTACTGCATGGCATCTGCTTTGCAATTAATTGGTGATAAAAAAAAGCAACAGCTTTATTATTATTTTACCGCTACTATTTCCTATGACAAGACATGCTTCTTTACTTTCTATTGTGAGAATAAATCTCCACTGAGCACCTGACACTAGAAATGAAAAAATCCAACACTCACATTTCCCCTTCTCTGCGCATTGAAGGAAGACAGATTCTGTTATACCACATGTATCCCTTCCCTTCTCTGGCCTCTGAATCAAGCCACAGGTGAAATATTACAGAATGACATCTGAAGTTATGACGTAGCATGAATCCTTACAAAGATATATTTAGCTCTGTAGACATTACGGTCATAAAAAGGTTTAAATACAAGATAAGTCAGCTTCCTTGCTGGGTTGACTTGAGTCAATAAACATTAAGAATGATTGAGATTTATCTGTGAGATGACGTTAGCTGCTCTCAATTGGTAAAAACTGAGAAATGTCAAATCAAAAGATTTTCTTGATGGGTTGGTCCATCAAGATGGTCTTGCAGAACACGATCCTTCTATGTAATGAAAAGAAATCACTGGTTGAGCTGAAAATATTCTATGTGAAGTTGAGAGAAAGCAAAATCCTCTAGACCCTTAGCACTTTGTAAACCCAAAAGTACATTCACACAAATGTGTTTGTTGTTTACGGAGCAAAGACCATCTCTTTGCCAATAAATCAAGTATTATAGCTTTACTTCCTTTTGTGTAAAATCAGGTAAAAGCTTATGTAAAATACATGCCTTTACCTAAATAATATACCTACCATTATGATGAAGACAATTTAAATACAAATATGAAGCTCACATCTTTTTGCTTCTTGTATTTTTATACTTTTTGGTTGGTGAACAGTCTAGCCTTGTTCCTTATTATGGTACTTTGTGTCATTTTGTCATGTTCAATAGCTTTACATTGACTCAACAAGAAAACTTTTAAGAGCTTTCAACAAGTTATTAATGGGAAAAGAATGTCAAAACCACTAACAGAAGAACATGTTTTAAATGTTTTATTCCAATCTGTCACACCCCTACTTTTTCGCAGGTTTCTATTTTGTGTTAAAAAAATTATACTATGGTCTGAAACTTGACATTCAGGTTACCAGGCTGTGAGAATTTTTGAGACAACAGTTTAAATAGTCTGTTAGGTAATAAGAGTTTTATTCTTTAGTCAAATGTCATTGGTATATTTAGAATGATTTATTTCCCTTCAGCACAGAGAAGTTGAAGATTATATGCTCTGACAGCCGCATTCTGTGATAAATCTGAGTAAATTTACATAACATTTCATAACTTCCTAAAGGAGGAAGGGAGTATACAAAGGAATTAAAGGTCCTTAGAAAGAAGATATTCCACAGTGCAAATGATCGCATAAATTAGGTTTCTATAATCATCACTTTTGGGGAAGATCTAATTGAATTTTGGGGGAGGGAGTCAAAGCGGAAGAATGGAGGGGCAGTGGAGTTGGGCACCTCCTCTGTACTCAGCTCAGAAGCAAAATTTAAAATTCCAGCAAAGACCAAGACGTGGTAGCTGTTTCTGCATTCCCTGTTCTTTGTCATTTTGGATGCATGTAGACAACCAGTTTACTAGCAAAGCCTGACCTGTACCTGTCTATATGACTAAAATTTGGGATTAGTAATGCCTGCACCTGCATCAAAAATTCAAAGTCATGCAAGTCACAAGGACTCATAACAGAGCAGAATGTTTGGACGTGGCTCATCTGAAACTGTAGGTATCCTGGGTGTCTTCCTCCCAGATCCCCACTTGACCCCTGACCTCAACCAAATCCCTGAGCTTGACTTTACTCCTAAATCTCACCCTTGATGTCGACCTTTCCTTTATGCTTCTGCATTTTTACCTACCCCTTTATTCTTACCGCCCCCACCCCCAGCCATGAAATATGCTTCTTTCCTGAGCTTCCTCCCAAAGTTGAAGGATCAGGAATAGGGGTCAGGCACAGAGACAGAATAAATGGTACATTGTACTTGGTAAAAAAATAAATAAATAACATAGAAACAATAATAGATGAAACATAGAAATAACAATAGTTGCTGTTTTAAGCTTTATGTGAACCTGATGGAGAGTTAAAATGTCCTTCCTATTGAGAGACTGGTATCAAAATGCCATACACTCTCTGCAGACACGTTGCCTGGACCAGTGGCTTCTCTTTGGAAGGTGGGTAATAAATGCATCATGGATTCTGACTATTGTAGCCAAATTGCTCCCACCTGACATCCAGGGAGTTATTGGTGCCTTAAGCAGTTGCCACTGCTAGTTTGACTCTAAAGAGACCTAGCTTTAAATTCCTCAGACATTCATCTGCTCAAATGTGGTATATTTAGAATATGTCCACTGACTTTTACAAAGCCAGCCTTATTCTATGACCACGTAGAGCATCCTTTCATAAACAGTCCATACCTTTTCCTTAGCATTTTAATGTCAATACTGTAGGATCGTAAATTACATAAGCCGAAGACACTTGAAGTCATCATTTGATTTAGTTTTTATTTCATTTTTCAGATAAGTATGCTTGAGGTTGAATGACACACAGGAGAAGATTCCTGGTGTTTCTTGTCCCCATTTCCCCATCATGTACCTGGTGGCTTTGTCAAAGTCAAGAATGTCGAGAAGTTGTAGCTGACCTACAGAGTTAGGACAAAGAGACAAGCTGAGAGCTGGTTTCTTCTGGGCTCACAATCTCTCCTTTCTCTCTTGGAAAAATCTGATGATTTTATATACTTCTTTGTGCACCTACTTTATCCTGAATCATCAGGTTTGAAAATAATGTCCCCCATCACATTATGAGTTGAAGAAAAAAAAAAAAAAACCTCCTAAAGCTCTGAACAGACTGTCTAAATTAGACATTAAAAGAGAGAGTGGAGGAGGGGTGAAGAAGAGAGGCGGGAGGGGCAGGGGATGGGGAAGAGTCTGCAGAGCTGCAAGACACAAACGTGTCTGTTGTTCTGTTCTTGTGGTAGCTCTTTCCCAAAGTGGGGCTGACTTCTCCACTGCTCTCCTTTCCCCTCTCTCTGCCCTGGGAATTTTTAGTGTTAGCTACTTGCCAAAGACCTTATATCGTTAATGTTGTTTAATTTCCAAACTCACTGTGTAGTATCAGAACTGTCCTTCAGATGCAGCTCAGTCACTACCCACAGCATTTAATCAAACATGAAAAGGGTTCAGGGCAGCTCTGGAAAGGTAGTATACGGTCTATATGATAGCGTCTACCATGGTCCCCAAGCCTTCTTGCTCTAAGTGACCAGGCTTCTTAAAACATACATTTTGCTAAAATATTCTACTTTGTGTTGCAACATTTTATATTCAAAAATTTATACCCATATGTAAGTAAATGAATGAGGACGTAATTCTTCCTCAATCAGAATGTTGCCTTTTGGTAGGCAAAGAAATAGTTTTTTTTGTTTTGTTTTGTTTTGTTTTGTTTTGTTTTGTTTTTAACTGGGTTTCACAGATATTATTATTAGTGAACAAAAATGAACATAGAAGATAGATTGCACTTTTTTTAGGAAATGAAGTGATGATTTCTTGCAATAATTTAGTCCATCTCAATGTATAAAACTCTTTAAAATGTGATAAAAATTAGGTTCTGAATAATCAATCCAGGAAGACTTTTGAAACATTCACGATGGAAGGCTTAAAAGAAAATATAGATATATTTAACAATAAAGACATAAAACATTTTGGAGAGAGGTATACCATGAATAAAATTTTAAATGCAACACAAAAAATGAAAAATGTTTGCAATATACATGATCAGAAAGTGTTAATGATCTCACTGTATGAAAGTCTCATATATGTCATGAGAAATATTAATATAGATAATTAAAAATAAATATAAAGGCCTAATTTCGTTAGAAATCAGATGACTGCAAATTAAAACTATATGGATTTTTTCAAATCCCAAGTGACAATATTTTTAAACATATTTTTAAAGATATTGTTAAAGTTGAAGCAGAAGAAAAACTCTAAAATGTGGGAAATAAATTATAATATGAGCTTTTGAAAGGTGATTTGGCAATTTAAAAACTCATATTGTCTAGTTATTTTGCTTATAGAAATTTATCCCTTGGAAATTGGGATCAAGTTCACAACCTTTTTTGTAAAACAATGCTCATTGCAGATTTGTGTAATATTGAAAATAACAAAATGGGCCAACAAAAGAGGATTAAAGACATTACAGAGTATCTATATGATGGGATATATTAAAAATTATGTCCTTATAAATACTGATGTATTACTAAATGTACGTTTATAAGTACTTCACATATACAACTTTTTCAAACCATTTTGTTTGTTAAAAATTGAAATATGCATTACTTAATACAATTCCTTTTAGACTGTGTGGTATGTATTACACATGTGTGTGTATAATACACACACATACAAATATATCCATCTATGTGTGCACTGCCCACTGTTAATGATGATTAGCTAATTCTGGGTGCAGTAATGTGTAAAAATATTACCTTCATAATTAAACCAAAAAAGTTATTAAATACATAAATCTTCCCCTACTCTTTCCCCCATGAATCTTACTCACCAATACTCTGACCCTATTCAGTGTTCCAGATATCAACAGAAGGCTATAACGGTATTGGGACAAAGGAATAGATTCGGCTAATATTTAGCTCAATTTAGTTTCAGAGATAGGCTGCCACTTCCTTTGGCTTCTAGGAAACCAGTAGCCCACACCCTCTTCTACTGCTCTTCTTCTGGTACCTCCTCTGCTTTGACATCCCTGCAACGGCTCCAGGTAGCTTTGTCCAAAAAACCCCCAATTCCTTCACAGTGCTCAATTTTCATCTAAAATGAACCTCTGCCTTTTGATCTGTCTGCAGTATAATTCTTACAACACGGCTTTTCATGAATATTTTAATCAGAAGAAAAACAACTTCAGTTCATCCAGCAAGGCAAGGTGCTTCGTGGTTGGTACTCACTCCCTGAAAACAAACAACGCTTCAAGGGAAGGAAGAGAAGGAAGGAGAGGAGAGAGAGGAGATAAAGGGAGAAAGACAAAGTTATCTCTCAGTCTAAGTGAAAGTGGCTTTAGGAGTTTCAAAATATTGATATGATAGAGGAAAATTAATGTATCCTAGATAATTTTACATTTTAAATAAGATTTTCATATTGGATCAGTTGGATAAATCATCCTACTGATAGTGAGGTACTAAACTCTGTTAGATGCTATAATGAGAATGCCCCCCTCCCCCAATGAGAAAGGAGGAGCTAATTACTCATAGTTACTTACGTGAAAGTCACGGGAGACAGCCTTATGGTCCAGAGAGAGCAGTGAACATGTCAGTATCAGGTAGAGAGAAAGATCCCAGAAAGGCAAGATGCTGCACAAGACAATGAAGAACAGGTGGTAACACAATAATAAGACTTTATTCACAAGCAAAAAAACAGACGGAAGGAAGATTTGCTGGACTTGTCTGAAAATGTAAGCCAGAATAACAGTTATAGCTTTTTTTAAAACAAAATCATCATGACAGAACATATTTCTACCCCACCTAAGTTTTCAGCATGCTCTACTTTTTTTTTTCTCTTTAGACCAAGACAAAAGTAGATATCTATTTTTATAATGAGAACCAATGGAAAATTTGATGCATTCTCTGTCTAACTGTTTCACTGTACCTATTGCGGCATATAGGAAAAAAGAACTGGAAATAAATATTATTAAGAGGGTAGGTTTTCAAAAATAGAATAATCATAGAAGCAAAAATGCATTTAAGCCTGAAAGCTGTAGTTTAAACATAAGGTGAACTTTAACAGTTAGTTAAAACAGTATAAAATTATCGGGAAAGCATTCATTTTAGTTTACATTTCAACTTCCAGAAGAAAAATAATCTTAAAATAGTCCCAAACATTTGGAGTACTTCTGAATTAGGATTCTTTGAAGCATGAAGATAAATTGATTCCAGGATGATTCCACAAAGGCCCCCCAAAAGTCATAAAGCTTCTGAGTGCACACAACTGTTGAATGTTTAGTCTATGAGCTCAACACATTTTCTAGGTCCGAGATGATGGAGATTTTATTGCAAATGGGCAAGATGGTTTAAGTTAGGGTGAGGCTGTCATTTTGATATACTTGTGAGGCTTAATGTCTCTAATCTTTGAAAAACCCTTAAAATGCAAATGTCAACCACACCTAATTGGTTCTGAAGTTTTCATTCATTGTAAAGGATTTACAGAGAGTAAATGTTTCTTCCCTGGCGTCCTGCATTAATTGTGTAAGTCAGTTGTGTAGAAGCATATGTTAAACCTCTTTATGTAGTATAATTTTATTAAACAACTCAAAAATCTCAGAAGCGTAATGTATTATCTGAGAGAGAAATTCATTGACATACATTTTCAGGCACTGTCCTTTTTCGATTAAAGAACTTGGTTTTGAATGAAGGAAAGAGAACAGTACAATAAATCGTTAACAGTTACCTGGAATCAGTACTTCAAATAATTTAAAAAGTCAAAATGGTAATTTGGAGTCACATTTCATCAAGATAGTGACTAGGTGCTGTATCTGAATCCAGAAATCTAAAATGAACTTGGCTCTTTGTGGAGAATCTTGGTCCACGCTTCTGTTCCAAAGGAGTTGTTCATGTTTAATTGCATTCTGGGACCACATGTGAGTTCCTGCCTGTTTACAAATCTCCTCTCCCCATCTCCCCTGAATCCTTTATCAATCTTCTATTTATCCTTTTAATCTTCTCAGGACTCAGTGCCCTCTTTACTACAGAGAAAACAGAACAGCTTGTGTACCTCCCACGATTCTTTACAAGATCTCATTTCTTGATGGTTACATGGTAGCTCATTAAGCTGCTCTCATGGAGGTTATGAGATGCTGAAGAAGAGATGAGGAGACTGAAAGGAAAAGTGATTATGCGTGGGTCCCATGGGCACGTGTATCTCTGGGCATCAGCTATGTTGGAAATAAAGGAGGAGAATTCTGCCTCTGTCCATGTCTACTTTTTGGAAGAACACATATGTCTGCTTTGATGCTACAGAATAAGGGACAGGGACACAGAGCCAGACGAATCTGAACTATGATTCAAATCTTAGCTTTGCTGCACTTACTTACTATGGCATTGGGTGAGTCACTTGAATTCTCTAAGCTACAATTTCCTTAACCATAAAATGTGGATAAAATTTCTAACTTATGGAGTTTTATTGAATATGAAACAATATAAATAATTTAATTGTATGTTTCACAGAATTCAATAAATGCTAGCTATTGCTACTGTTATTATTATTATATTCAGTGGTTTAGGAAACAATCTGGTACCTGTTCACACACATACAACAGTTGATGTAACCTGAGGCCAAGAATAGCTTCAATTACCTTTCAAGAATGACCCAGTTTCACTGGCTCAAGTCCAGTCCATGAGAATACATCTCAGTAGGATGATTTCAATGATCTGATGTGACTTCTTCCTGGGCAAAAATGCTCACCACCATGCATCAAAACTCATTTTATGGGGGAAAAAAAAGCCCAACAACCAAAATCTAAAGAAAAATCATAGAATTGAAACTCCCTTAGATTTTTTTGGATTATGGATTTTGGTTTCAAATATCCAAATGTGTTCAGAGAACTCAACATACTCATTGCTCACCGGTGGCGCCATCTTAGCTTGTGTTTCCCGCTTGCTCTTGCTTCTTTCTGCTGCTGCTTCTAATACGGAAAACATACTTTCTCTAAAAAGAAAGTTTACCTCATGCTTTCTAAGTGTGAATTCAAAATTGATGCCTAAATGGGTTTTCTCCATATAGAGTCTGAAGGAAAGAAAGTATACAGAGAAAAAGAAGAGAAAGCAAGTGTCAGACTTTAGTGTTGACAAATATTTCAGAATTCCTCGAGGTTTAGGGATGCCCTCTAAAGCCCCTCTCCCACATCACCCATTTCTGCGGTCTTGCTGTGGGCTGTGACCCCACTACGAGCACTGTCCAAAGTAACTTAGAGTGGATGAGGGAACAATGCCTATGGATACTTCTGTTCTGACTGTTGCTGCTGCCTCACAGCCTCAAACATTATCTTCTTAGAGACATTCATCAACCAAGACCCAACAGTAGATCACATCTTTGGAAATGCTTTAGATTTTGGATTTGGAAGCTGTTCCTCAAGAATTTCCTATATCTCTACTGTCTCTTGACAGAAAATGGTTCTTGGTCCTTTCTTCTTGCCTCTAATTCAGTTTCTTGGGCAAGACTCCAGGTTGCAGGGGGCTGAGGAATAAGAGTGGTTCTTAATTGTATCATCTTGGAAGAGACTTAATCCCTTGGTCAAAACTTATTCCATGACCCCAACCTAACTACCAAAAAGGGAAAATATAGAAAAGCACGTGAATATTTGGTGAGCATTAACTACTTAATATGTGTACACATGCATGTGGGTGTTCTTTTATGTACAGGCATAAAAATGCATTAAACTTCTCTGAAAGCATCACAGTTTAGATCATTAACCAGCAACCAGGGGAAATTAGTGGGGTTGAGTGACTGGGGATTTTAAGGATTTATTTTATGTATATCTATTGTGTAATTTTTTCACAAAGTATATTTCATATATTATTTTTAATTTTCATTTTTAAAGAGTAGTACTCATGTACCTTTTTCAATTCCTCATCTTCCATTTACTTACTAACTTCCCAAACCCAACTCTGTCCCTTCGTTCCCTAGAAACAACACACACAAAGCTCATCAGGGACCTACTAATTGTTAAATCCAGCAGCCCCACTTCGATTTTGTTTGTACATGACTTTCTGTCGCATGTGACACTGTTAAACACGTGGCCTGTCTTTGAAACTGTTGCCTTATGTGACATTACACTCTCTTACTTCACCCCCTACTTCTCTGATTATCCTTCATTCTCTTTAACTTTAATCTTCCTCATTCGTTCTTTACCTGAAAGAATCCACACATGTTCTCTTAAGCCAAAATCTCTTTCTGAGCAACTTTAACAGCACTCAGAGATTCAGCTTCATGCTTCCGAGCAGAAGACTCAGAAGTGTGCATTCCAGTCTCCCTCATGACTTCCTGCACTGAATTTGTAATTCTATGCCAGAGAGCTCCGTATCAAGGCACAACGGGTAACTTAAGCTCTGTCTGTAAAACCCTGATCACAAAACTGTGCTCCTCACCCGAGGTTTCATATCTCACTTAGATCGTCTCCTGGGGGATGAGCTCACACGATCTTCAGTCAAATGGGCTTGAAATGTAATTTCCCAAATTCACCAGCTATGTCTTTGGGAGGTTGTTAAAACTCTCAGGATCTTAGATGAATCATCTAAAAGGGAAATAGTAGTAATAGGAATTTCCTTTAATGGTTGATGTAAGGAAATTCTATAGATATATGTAAATTCTATATAAATTTCACATCAACCATTTATATATTTTATATATATATATATATATATATAACCAGCAAGATGTAAAAAGATTTTTCTTAAGATCTTATTAAGCATTGACACTGGAAACGTTGGGCAGGAATTTCTTTCTCTTCTCATGGTTAGTTCCCCCACATCAGGAACCATATCTCAACAGCATGTATTGGTTCCCATTGCCATCAGAATAATTTCCATTCACACTTTGGGCAAGAACTTCTGCAATCTGGATCATATCTCTTTCCAGCCTGATTCCTCACCACCAGCTCTCTACTCTGGTCATTTCCAACAATATGCTTCTTCTTTTAAATCTTCTGTATCTTTACTCATATCTGTCCCTTTGGCTAATTACCTCTTCTTTCTCCCTTCTTTATCTATTGAAACTCTTCTTCAAAGTCCATCTCAAAAACTTGCCCCTCTATGAGACAACTTCCAGTGACCTCTCATTCCATGAAGAATTCATCTTCGCCTCGTTTTTCACTCCCACCCTCACTGACGTCTACTTCTCTGCTATCTTTATGCTGTGCCTTTTTATATCCATTCACTTATTCATTCATTCAACCAATCCTTTCAGAGCGGATCTGCTCTGTCAGGAGCTGTGAGTTACTCTGGTGACACGAAGATGAAAAAGCTGGACATGGCTGTCCTTTTTGCACTCTAAGTTTCTGGAAGACACCTTTTTACCCCCAGCTGTCCCTCTTCCTTCAGCCTACTTCACTCTCTGCATAGGATAGATGGTTATCAAAAGTGCATCGATCAGAGCAGGCTAGCATTGACATCTCCTTCTGTAGAGTCTACCTCTGCAAATATAATGTCAATACTTCCTTCAGAAGGTTAGCTTGCCTATTAGCAATCCAATCCTCTTTGTCAAAAGTAAGAACTAGGTTTCCTTTTCTCAGGGAGTCCTAACTCTCCCCCTTTGACTCCTATTTCTGCAGTTTCTAGAAGGACGTATTGACTGAAAGGATGCCTATGGTCAGGTGTCTCCGTGGAATTATATGTTACCAGACCTGGAGTTTTCAAGGTACTCTAGCAAATATTCCCCTGGATCTGTGTTCATTGAGCGGCTGTGGAAATACTTAAACCACCTTGGGGTCTCCAGGAAAGGTAACAGACCGTATCTCCGGTCCCAGATGAAGTTAGCTCTGACTTTTGCAACCTGAATGGTTGGAGTCTTACCTTAAACTCTACTAAATCTTTTGAAGGAGAGTGAGAAAAGGAAATGAGAGAACGGGAGAGAGTGTTGCTTAAAGTCAGAAAGTGAGAGGGTAGAAGAGGCAGGGGGCCAGCCGAGAGCTTAGAATCCTTGTTCTAACTCAGCAGAGCCCGAAGAGGAAGGAGGTTTAGTGGTAACCTGTGTTTCACAGCCTGTAAATCATGTCTACACTCTACCAGGTCAAGATGTTTTTCCATATTTCTTTTAGTATCACCTTGTACCTCACATTTATCTTTTCCATGCAAAATGTTTAAAGGGTATTATTTTCTCCTGTTTATACACACCTAAGCATGTAAAAAGTCCCCCCAAATTAATTTTTTGAAAAAAAATAAAGCATCCTGTGCAGGTATTTAAAAATTGTTTTATACCCCAATCCTTGTTCTGTTTCTGAACCTTTCAAATATGTAATTTCATATACTGTAATAATTCATAACCTTGTAACTTTATAGGAGAAAAATGAGCAAATGCTTTTAAAAAATAATGACAGCTTTTCTTTTTCAAAGTCAAGTGCTGATTTTTTTTTTAAAAGGTAGATAAAATTATTTAAATCACTAGATATTCTTGGTCTATGTGATTCTACTAATTGGTTGTGTGAGGTTTTTGTTTTTAATTGAAGTATGGTTGATTTTTTAGTCACTACACTTACATATATGATACAAATTGAAAGGGCTTATTTTTAGTTAACAACAGAGAAATAACTGAATCCATAACCTCCAGATGAGGGAAACAATTATTTTTAAAAATTTTTTTTATTTAATTGAAGTATAGTCAGTTACAATGTGGAAACAAATATATAACTGCAATAACAAATACACACCTAAAAGAATTTCTGGGGGGAAAAATGTGTTAACTTTGGAACAAGATCTTCACAGTTTTCAAGTCTGATGGAATGGATGTTAGTTTTTACTTTCATGGCAGACAATCTTGAAAATAAGATTTGATATTAAGAAAAACTCAGATTGATTTTTGGCAATTGCATGTGGTTATTTTAATATTTACCATGTGAATAATTACTGCAAGTTTATTCAAATCAGTAGGTCAGATTTATCCTCAAAAATTTTGATAATTTTGTAAACATGTCTTGTCTAGATAACCTAAAACAAAACAAAAAAAAAGATCAAGAAGGAAGGAAGGAGGGAAGGAGAGAGAAAGGGTGAGGTAAGAAAGAGAGGGGGAGGGAAAGAAAGAGTGAGAGAGAGAGAGGGAGGGAGTGAGAGAGAGAGAGAGAATGAAAGAAAAGAAATACCATTAAGGAATTTAAGAGTGATGAAAGGACTCTTGTAAAAACTTTGCAATAGCTCCTAGGGCAACATGTTTTACAGAATACAGATCTATGGTTGGACCCATAAATTACAAAGTATTTGAACTAAGTAACATAAAGTCTGGCAAATGGTCCTTAATTCCCAAATAGCTAGGTGTTACCTGTTTAAGAAACAAGTTTCTTAAAACATTTGTATAAAATGACAGTAGTTAACATTTATTAAACACTTATTATATGCTAAGCATTGTTTTAAGTTTTTAACCTGAATTACCTTCTTTAAATAAATCACGTAAGTACTCTATGAGGTAGTTATTATTAATATCCCCTTTTCATGAGTAAGAGAACCAGGGCACTGGGAAATGGAGAGACTTGCACAGATTTGTGTGGTTAGGGCATGGTTGCCCCTGGCATTTAAACCAGGCTTTCTGATTGCCAAACCCACGTCCTTAACCATTGTCTCCGTACGTATGAAAGCGCATATTCTATTCAGAAACAGTGGTTGCTAGCTTTCTTTTAGTTTTGGAAGACCAAGATTGTCTCCCCGCAGCAGTAATTCAAAAGATGCCTGGAATAAACAAAGTCATAATCCCCCAATAAACACAGGCTGATTTGCCCACCCCTTCCTCTAAAATCTATTAAATCACCAGCTTAATAAACTCCGCGTCAGTAGCTTACCTGGCTACAAATAGTTAAGGTACAGTTTTGGACAAAAACTCTGTGCTCAGGAAGATCAAGTGTTCCTGCTCTTCCTAGTTCTCTGTCTCACCCAACTATGTTTCTGAAGTTCAGGTGCATCCGGACCTACGTACTCCTTTAAGTTTCAGACATACAAGCATTTACTCAAGGAAAGTAAAATATTGATGGACCTGAAGAACTGTGTTTTTGAAGCTGCCTTAGTGCTCCCTTATGTTGTACCTGGAATTGCTTTGGCTTCAGAAAGTGACCGAGTTGAGTGCACAGTGGCACACGGATCCAAATGCTCTTTTCATATTTATGCTGCGAAAAGAAGCCTCCTAGCGATGCTTCCTTTATGTTCACTCCTAATGCTGGAAACATTTTGTGGATTTTATGAAATTTGCCAGTGAGAAAAAGAAAACGCTGCCTTCAGACAGCCCGCGGTTTGATGGTTGAATAGGTTTGCAGTGCAACATTGTAGCTGCTCAATAAAGGCTCGTTGAAAGGAATTAAGTTTTATCTCTGGCTCAGTGCCAAGAAAAACATCTGTTAGGCTGACGCAAGTTCAAATTTCGGTGCTCCCTGTGTGGTGTACTTAGGCCAGGTGTTGAGTAAAGGGGACCTTAAACCGAAACGGTAAAAAGAAGCAAGAAGGGAGTATTTTTAAAGCTAACTCAGTCGTGATGATAACCTTACTTTGGATCATCGTTGCCAGTTTTCGATCATTCTGGGAAGCAGGCGGAAAACATTGCCTTCATTCTTCAAGGTGACACAATGGAGACTTGGGACAGTGAGAGCGACGTGGGCGAAATCCGGGGGCTCGCACAGGGTACAACCTAGATCAGAGTTGGGGCGGGGGGTTCGACTCCAGAAATCAGACGGCGCTGCCACTCTGAAGAACATCCTTCTGGAACCAGACAGCCTTGCTCCTGTGCCAGATCTGTGCACCTCCGCCCAAGCTCTCCTTCCCACCAGACTTAATTACTCATGGCTGGTACAGCGCACATTCAAGACTCATGTGTGTGGTATTCATTAAAAGAGAAATACAGCACGGACTAGCTCAGAGACGCATCTGCTTCCCCCGGGAAGGGCGAAATGACTCCCACAGACCGCGGAGCCTTAGGGTGCAGGTGATGGAAATGAGGGAGGAGGGAGGAGACGTCGGGGAGGAGCGAGTCGCAGTGGGTGGGGTGGACATTACTCGAGCTCACCGCCTCGCTCCATCAACTTTATTACTCACCAGTGTGCAACAATTATTCCTCCCTCCCTGGTATTTCCCTTGGACGAGTTGGCTCATTGTGCAGCTTGCATTTGTAAGCTTCGGGGAACCTGAGTGCCCCTGAAGCTTAGATAGATTTTTGCTAGAAGGGGATTCATCTTGCCAAATTTTACAATGCAAATTAAGCGTAACTTTGAGCCTGATGGCTGAAAACTTTTACTGCTGTGTGGTGGCCGGTCTGAGATGAAGAACTCTGAATTTAGCCTGAGCTCAGCTGTGCGGGGGCTTGGCAGTGTGTGTCTAGAAGACTAAGTTGCTTGAGGCTCAGCCAAGGAAAAATCCCAGAATCTGACCCCAAATATACATAAAACCGAGATTCTTCATTTTCCAAAATTTGCTGGGCCTCCATTTGGAAGATGAGGAAGCAAGGTAGGAATCTTAAAATCTAGGAATTTGGCTGCATCTGCAAATAAGGAACATTGAAAACGAAGTTGTGTCTTAAAAATATATATATATATATCAAATCTGTTTTGGATTTCTAACTAAATGGAGCAAAAATAATTTATTGATTTACAGAATTCTGGAAACCTTCAGATTTAAGGAGCCCATATGTTAATTATTATGATTTCTCATGTAAGCCTCTACTGGTAATAGAGCATCTGAAAGCTCACTCTAGGAACAGACCCAAATTCCAGGAATTGGGAGCCATATTCCAGGCTCCAAAAAAAAAAAAAAAAAAAAAAAAGAAGGAAAGAAAGAAAAAAAAATGATAGCAGCCTTAAATAGCCTGGTTGAGTCTAGAAACACTTTAGTCATTAACTCTTCTTGGCTTCCCTCCATGTCATAGCTACAATAATCTTTCCAAGGGCAAAGACGTATTTTTGTAGGTGAAATAGCTGTGTACTGAAAACACTGTAATCGCCAGCCTGACACATCTGGGCTCTGAGTAAGCGAGCGAAACACTGTGGAATATTCAAAGATAGTCAGTGTTTGTGATTTCAACTGAAGTCTTCCATTGGACCAGCTTTGAGTATCTTTTCAAAGAATCGATGTCAGGGAGTGCTGTTTAACTGTCAGTCAAACCAGCCTGGATCATTCTGGCCATCAGTAGCCAGGATGGAAATCACAATAGAGCCCCAAGGCTAGATGGCAGAGGGCAGCTAGGGAAAAAAACGACCTGGTTAGTCTGGGTAAAATGATGCCCATTCATTTTTCTTCAGTAGAACATACGTATCGAGCACCTACTAATAATACAAGGTATAAGTCTAGTCACCTCAGCACTCCGACGTAGACACATATTTTACTCTCCCTGGATATAATATATACCCATAAATACTCAATGAATGGCAGAAAGTAATACATTTCATAAAAGTGTAATAACAAATGTGCTATGTCAGCTCAAAGGAGTCTAAAAATCACTCCCAGTATGGGGAGCATGGAAAGGCTTTTAAGCTAGAATTAAAGAAATGTAGAACATGGGAAGGTGCAGGCTCTTCCAGACAAAAGGACTATTATATTAACAAATATGTTATGTTATAAAACAAGGGATATTAGCAAAGTCACGGAATTGAGAAAGTGTAAAATGGGCACATGGAACTACCCAGTTGGCTAAAGGGATATAGTGAGGAATCAAGGGGAAGTTTATGTTGGTCCAAGTGTTTCAGAATTCTTTCTTTAGGTAATTAGGAAAGGCTTTAAGTATCTAGTATCTACTTATCAAACGGGGACGTTATACAGTGGCTGTATTTCAAATTATTATGGCAGCTGAGTGTATGGTGCATTGGTGGGGAGACCTGTCTATGTAGACCATGGCTGCAGTTTAAATGAGAGGTAACCAGGCAAAGTCTTGCTTCATGATCCTGGACAAAAGCAGCTGACGATGAAACCAAGCATTTGGGGCAGATTTCTAGAGAAACTGGTGGCACCATTAACAGAATTGGAAAATCAGAAAAAGGGGAAGCTTTCCAAAGGAAAATGAATGAGCTCAGCCTCAGATAATGCCTTAGAGATCACCATTCGGATAACCTAACTCCAATAGGAGTTAGAAATCAAATCTTGAAACCCAGGAGAGAGACCAAGATGGTAAATATAGATTTGAGAGTTATCCACTGCCTAGATGCAATCGCAGAAACTGACAGATTCGATGAGAGTGTTAACGGAGTGACTGCACAGGGAAAAAGGCAAGCCAAGGACAAAGACGCTAATGTCTTTCTTTTGGGAGTGAAGATGTTGGATTTCTAAATAGTCCTCACTTCACCAACTGCATTTTTTTTTAACTTCCAAAATATATTAGGACTTTTTGCAGTATTCTTAAGACAGATGTTCTCAATATGTTGCTTTGTAGCAATTAGCATTTTATTTCTCTAGAGGTCTGAGTCTATAGCAAAGCCCCAGTGTGCTGCATAGGGCAATGGTGATGGTGTTGGTGATGGTGATTGTACATCTGTGTAGGTGTGTTTTTTTTGGAGGGGGAGCAATAGCCAGATTTTCCTTATCAGAAAAGCACTAAATAGAGAAATGTATATGAACATTTCCACTGTAATATTAACAGGATGATTCTAAGTGTTAATAGTTAAGTACATGCATTAATACTTATCCTCACAAC
The DNA here is from genome assembly GCF_009834535.1 of Camelus ferus. Taxonomy (NCBI): domain Eukaryota; kingdom Metazoa; phylum Chordata; class Mammalia; order Artiodactyla; family Camelidae; genus Camelus; species Camelus ferus. Next base: position 82,445,150 of record NC_045700.1, read on the forward strand.
AATATTTTAAGGTGAGAATTATTACCATCTACAATTAATACATGAGGACGTGAGTCTCTGCCCAGGTCAGTAACCTTTCCAACATCATACAACTATTATGTAGCAGAAAAAGGTTCTAATGACTGACTCTAAAACTGAGGTCTTAATCATTATATTTTCCTGTCTTGAAGTTATTTCCAAATCAGTGATACATCATGGTCTGATCATTTATCTTAATATTATTTGTTTGAATTTATTTGTTCATTTGTATCTTGCTTGATTTAATTTCATTTGAAATTAATATATATTACTTTTTACTGTGTAGTAAGTTAATGTACAGTAAACTTGATATTGAGGGTGTAAAGTTCTGTGAATTTTAACACGTGTATCAAATCATGTAACACCATTGTCAGGTTACAGAACCGTTCCATCAGCCCAAAAGCTCCATGGTGCTCTCCATTTGTAGTCGAGCCCCCCCCCCCCCCCCGCATCTGCAAGCCCCTGGCAACCACTGATCGTTTCTCTAGCACTATGATTGACTCTTTCTTAGAGTGTCTAATCTAAATGGAATCATAAGGTATGCAATTTCTTGAGACTGGCTTCTTTCATTCAGCATGACGTTTTGAAATTCATCCAAGTTGTGTTTATCACAGGTTTGTCGAGTAGTTTTCCACTGTGTGGAATCCAGTTAGTTTATCCATTCATCAGTGGATGGACATTTTGGTTTTTTCCCAGTTTTTAGTGATTATGAATAGAACTACTATAAATATTCTCAAACGTGATTATATAAGTTCTTATTTATCTAGAGGAAATACCCAGGAGTGGGATTACGGGTCATGTGATAAATGTAATTATATTATTTTTAATCATCTGAGGTAAAGACAACCTTTTGTAATAGTGACGGCAAGCCATCTTGGTTATCTGTGAAGGAACTCTTTCAAAAATATGCTGCAAGTGAAGGAAAGCGTGGCCTGCTAATATAACTGCTGTGGCAGAGAGCATCCAGGAAGCTGACAACTAACTCTCCAGAAGTGCATAGAAAGATGCACAATCTTTAGGGAAGGCAACTGAGGACCCCAATCCACTGTGACTTGTCACATGGTGAGTTTTTATGTAAGTGAGGCCAAAACTAGGCTCCTTAACTTCCAGGCCAAGGGGAAAAAACCACCCTAGAAAGAAAAAATAAACTCTTCTCTTAGGGAAAACCACCACCTCAGTGAGGGTAAAGGTAACAATTGCACTGAATGTTTTAAAGATAAATATACTTGTGTGTGCATCTATGTGTGTGTGCGTACATGCACGTGTGTGTGTGTGTGTGTATGCTCTGTTTGGGACTCTAAGGGTTTTTTCCCAATGGCATACATGTGTATGTCTATTCAATGTTCTGAAGTTATAAACACTAATTTAAAGTCTTCTATAAATATTTAAATATGAGTGATATCCTTTTGTAAACATAACATCATGTAAAGAAGATGTGAAGAGTTGGTTCCATTCTGGGAATTTTGAGGTCATTATATGTAAAACAAATGTTGAATACTAACCCAATAACCCGCCACGTTAATGACTATACCTCAAGTTACACTAAACAACATGAACTATAATAAGTCATGAAGTCTGTATGTTTAAGAGCAGTGTTCTTCTGCTATCCATAGAGTAATTATTATAACATATTGGACCATTAATTGAATTCGCCATGAAGTGCTTTAAGTCTCACTGAGTTTGGCAGATTTCTGTATTTTCCCACTGAAAAAGAGAGCCATATAGGAATGCAGTGGTTGACAAAGGTATGTTTAAAGATAAAGTTCATTTCTAAACTCAAAGATAGTTTCAGTGAAGAGAAATGTTAATTTAGTGGGAGAAACAATAGCAGAGAAAGGCAGAAAAGAGGTCACTGTCCACTGTACCTAAAGATTATCGATTGACTACAAAGAAATCAGCTGTGGGCTTCCTGTCTCAGCTTCCACGTGTGAAGGGGCTTGGGCATCGTCACTGGTCCTGACAATAGGGAACTAGTTGAACAGACTGAAAAATCAACAACTCTTCTTAGATTCATAATTGAGGGGCAGACATGGTGGAATCTGTTGCCCCCAAGAATAGAGAGATAGAAGGGGGGTCACTGGAGGCAAGGCTTCCTGGAGCAGAGACTCAGAGGAAGAGGAAACAGCAGTGGGAATCAGTGTCGGGAAGGAAAACCTGAGTTGTAATCGACACATTCCTGGAAGCTCAGTGAGAACAACTGCGCTTTAAAAACTCCAGGGGAACCCAATCGTAGAAGCCCCGCGCCCCCAACCAACACTGTGAGATTTACCTTCACACGACAACTGTGGCCAAGAAATCCGCCACAGGTCTGTGAGCTCGGAGGGGCTCCTGCGCTTTTATGGCATGGACCAGTGTCCAACTAGAAGGCAGCTCAGCTCTGAAGTAAGACAGGTGATGCTCTACACAGATTATTTATTTCTTCCATAATAAATTAAGATAAGCTGCTGTTTGTAGAAAGAGAAGGAGAATGATGAAAGCACTGGCTTAGGGAAAAAAAACCAGAGAGGTGACCCAGGGTGAAAAGTAGAGATCCCAGCGAAGAGGAGGGGCAGGGGTGGTGCCCAGAGCATGAGATGGCGCCCTGGGAGTATCCAGGTCCCCTTTCTCTCTCTGGTGACGAGTGGTAATCTTGATGTTTCTTGAGAGACTAGCTTTTTGCAGATTTCTTGATATTCAGGTGTAATCTATCAATTTAATATTTAATGTTGTTTCATCGCAAATGAAATACATGTTTTTAATGGCCCAAGAGACCCCTCAGTGATGCCGTATCTACTCTCTAAATTCCAGTGTCTTTTTAAGGTTCTTGGCAGCTAGTCCACTGAGGACCCACAGTCTGGTCATTCTGCTCACCTATGACAGCCTTCTGGTGACCTCTGTCCTCAGCTCACTTGGGTAGCCAGAAATTAGAAAGACCCCTTTATTAAACAAGAACGGAACATTCACAGAATGAGACTGGGAGGTGATAATACCGAAGGGAATGTATTTCAGGGCAGGGAAGTGGAGGGGGAGGAGTAAGAGTGGATGAAGCAGGGGCTCAAGACGAAGGGCTGGTGTTCTGAAGTCCTGCGTTCCCCTTCTGGCTCTGCTATGCATAAGCTGGTGCTTTTCTCAGTGTTCAAAAACCTCACCTAATTTTCTCTAGGAGAAGAGTGTAGCTCAGCCCCAAGTGGAGGTGGAGATAGGAAGGAGAGTTAAACACTGGAAGGAGAGCCTGAAGGGTCATGGATCTGAAGGGATCAGAGTAAAAATCACATTTGGGATATCAGAGCAAGTACGCAGGAGCTGAGAGCTAACCGTGGAGGTTAGTGTGGATGTTGTTTTTAATAATAACACTATGCTGCACACCAGCAACTAACACAATATCATAAATCAACTATACTTCAGTAAAAAAAAAAAAAATAGACTGATTGACTACCTGGGTTTTTTTTTCCCCCATCTTGTCTCAATTATAACATTCTCTTTAAGCCAGATGCTGTAGGAATGGATGCCTGGTTTTAATTCACTGATTAACAGAGGGCTAACATTTGTTAACACTATTAGGGCAAAGTTCTATTTATGTACCTGGAGACCTACGAGGAGCAAGTTGTGGAATACACCAGTCTCTCTACCTTCTGGAAACATCGTGCCATAGAGATCTGAGGGGTCAGTGTGAAAGGACAGACTTTTTTTGATAACTGTACGTTCAGACCAGACATGGCTAACTGGGTCACTACCTGCCACGTGACTCCCACTTTTCTCAAGGGTCTTGTTTCTCATTGCTGGAGGGACTTCACTGGCCTGAAGACATATGCTACCTCATTCACACTGGCACACACATGAAAACAAGCAAAATGCAACATGCACACACATTACTGTCCGTTTATCCTGCACACACATTACCAGTGTGAGTAGTGAGAGGGGTTAAGTACTGCTGTGCTCAGAACCAGATGTAACCTTTCTCAGTGCTGTTTCACTACAGATAATTATGTTTTTCATCTTCGGAATTGAGCTGAAAAAGGAAGGAGTGTTTTTAATCTATTACCCCTGTCAATTTTTCCTGATCCTCTTTATTTAAATGAAGGAGCTAAACTCGAACTCCCACATTTCTGGAAGCCACCATTTAATTTTCTAAAAGAAATCATGACGTACCAATCATATTAAAGAAAAGTCAGATATAAAAATCTCAGCATTCCTAAACCCTATAATACCAAATATTTTTTTAAATATTTCTTCATCATTGGCCAAGTGAATACATATTTTCATAGCTACAACCGCCATGTATCTCCTTCTTCCCCCATAACATCATAATCGTTGCCTATGTTTTCTATACAACTTTCAGATTTATAATTTTAATGAGTAATTAATAGTTTAGAACTGACAATGTCTCCTACCTGATTTAAGACAAAGAGTGTGTGGTATTTATTTACAGATAAATAATAACACAGAGGAGAAGTACGGTTACAATATAGCTTTAGATGTCCATTGCTGAGGCCATGTTGAAATAATGCAGAGTCTGGCCATCTCCCTGTAACCAAGGCTAAGTCCTTGATTTGGTAACCCAAATAGTGTGGACACATTTGGCAGCCAAGCAGTTTAAAACTGATACCACTTTTGTGGTGCTGGGTATTGAATTGAGGCTTAACTTTCTAGTACCTAAGAGTAATGTTAGCTGTATCTAACATAATGTGAAAATCCACATTAAGTGGCCATCCATTTTATTGAATATAAGAAGGGAAAACATACCTAAATACGTTTGTGGTTCACCCATCCCTAATCTCCTTAACGCTGAGTGGCAAGACTCCTCCGAGGGCCTCGAGGAATGTTTGGAGAATCAGTAGGCCTTTGTACTTGCGTCTTCAGCTAACCCTCGGGGTCGATGACAGCTGCTCCTGCAATTAGCCTTTCCTCTGACCTCATGGTCAACCACAATAGCCTTGGAGATTTCGGGAAGGGAAACTATGACTTTTAAGGTATCTGGACAAGACCCGCATGTGTGCAAATTAATAGGGGGGCTGTTTGCTGTGCTTTATTCCCTTTTTCTCTCTCGGTTACAAATTGTCCCCATCCATACGTGACAGGCACATCTGGTTACCTACTCTAACGGGTGAAGAAATGCATCTAACAGGAAGGGGAAGCCATATAATACTCCCCAGGAATGTTTAAAAGAGGATTCCTCAGTCTTTCTTGGAAAACAAGAGTCTTAAGGGAACATCCTAGGCTGAAGGATGATATGCTCGCTCAACTTACCTCTCTTAGTTCAGAAGGTAGAAATACGTAGCGTAAGACGGTATTTACTAGGATGCGTCAAGAGTGTGATAATACATGCAAGAAACACAGTTTTAAAGAGATTGCAATGATAGGCTTGTTAGGAGCTAAATTGGTTTCTTTCTCCTTATCATTCTCCAGTGTGCCCATCTCAGGGAGGAGTCTCGGCCACGAACATCTCTGTCTTTGCTGAGTCTAGGGGACCGACTGTGGCTCAGAATCTGGTTTGGAGTCATCGGGGTGGGGGGGGCGGTAAGCAAGCCCCAGCTCTCTCTAGCCTTTGTGCTGTTTCTGTTTTTAAATTTCAGTCCAGTAGTGTTTTCTACAAGCTGTGAGGAATACAGCTGAATTAAAAAAGGTCAATTATTCGATGACCCACGTCTGCCTAAGCCTAATGTAGAAGAAACCTACAAATGAAGAGCAGAGTTAAAACAATAAGAAAATAGCGGCTGAGAAAGGAGGTGCTAAGAGCAGAGTGGATGGAGTCATGGTGCTAAGGACTGGGGAGAAAGGGTAGTGAGATGGGGCGCAGAGCTGCAGTACAGGAGAGGGGTGCGTGCTCAGCAAAGCCGACACAGGCAGCAGTGATGCTGGAAGCTTGGCTCTGCTAGACAGAAACCTGCCACGGAGCATTCTTCTGAGCCCTTTCAAGTGGTGACACGTGCAAACCCACCTCAACAGGTCAAGGAGAACAGGAGTGATGGAACTAAATGTCAGTCTCAAAGGAAGTGGGAAAATGAGTTCCTATGAGTTCCCTAAAGGCCCATGGAAACAGCCTTCCTGGAATGCTGTTCCCTCTCTTCCTGGTCATATTCCCAGAATTTTCCATAATGATGAAGGTACAAAAATCCCTTTGCCAAACATATTTTGTGTATTATCACAACTCTGTCTAAACTACTTTCTAGAAAAAGATGAATAAACATCAGGAAAGTCGAACTGATGAAATCAGACCATTTTTATCAAGGGCTGGCCAAGTAATACAATAACATTATAATCAACTGATCAACTGCAAAAATATTCTTTGGAATTACAGCCTTAACCGACTTCTACCCATTATAGTTGTCCTATCTTTAAAATGTGTGACAGTTCTTTAAAATGTAGAAAATGCTTTTCACATTTACTCTTTGAGCTTCTTTCATTTCCAGGGCTCATATGGAAACCCATGCCATGAAGAATAGGACTTTATCTTATTCACTAAGTACTCAGATGATAATGTACTTAGTGTGGCAATGGGAGTGACCATGTTACATAGGAAACATTCCATAAAGGTCTGTCCAGTTAACAAAGTAAGACATAAAAGAGTTGCAACAAATATTTAAAAAGCACAAACAGCTGTCAAATAAGTGAAAAATTTAAAGATAGCTCTAAGGAGAGAAAAATGCACTTCCCTCCCAGGTATACAACATGGAGACCCAAGTAGGGACAAGGAGTAAGTCATTAACGACAGTGGTCATTCCGGGAATTCTGGATGGAGTTAGCATTTTAAAATATTTCCGGTAGAATTAATATTGAAGTCCTTCTGTGAAACATCATTTGGCAATGGGCTGAGTGGTCTTTACCCGTGGAGGTCAGAGAGTGCTCTCCAGGAGACAAGAAGAATAGATAACTCTTTTATCTCAACTCTCATGCACACTGCCAAGCCTTCAGCAGCTGTCTCTATTTAAGCTGCATCTGAGCAGTGCCTGAGAGATTTTGGATTAGCCTGAATTTACCGCTTTGACCGTATTAATGTTATTAAACCAATAAGCACATGGATTATTCAAATCGGTGTCCTTGAATGAGCTCAAGACCTTTTAGCAAGTAACTTCTAAGTGCCAAGAAATTTGACTTAATTAATGCTAATGGCATCGATCTTTAATGAGAATTTTCCTGCAAAAAAGTTAATTTTTAGTTTCTTTAAGATAGAACTGTTAACATGTAAGCCAGTGGTTCCTACCAGGAGTCAGTTTTTCCCCCTACCCAGGGGACATGTGGCAATGACTGGAGACATTTTTGATTGTCACAGCTGGGGAGGGGGTCCTACTGGTCGCTAGTGGTTAGGGGCCAGGGATGCTGCTAGACATCCTATCATGCATAGAACAGCGCACTCCCACTCAAGGTATGTCCCAAGTGTCTTCAATGCCCCTGGAGAGAAACCCTGATGCACCGCATGAAGACGAATTGTCACGCAATTTGAGACAGCACACAGACAACTCAAGACACTTTGAAATTTTGATTTATAGTCATGAAAAATCCTGATGTAACCCCTTTCTCCTGTGCCTAGACTTCTCCCTCATAATAAATTAGGCCTCTTTTGACACTGCATTAACTGTTCAAAACCGCTAGGGAGCTATTCGTTATTTTGCTACTTTGGTGTATTAAATACAGCCTTGGGGTATTTAAAAAGTTAACAGAACTTTCACAAGTACCTAATTTACAGCTGAGCCTTAAGAGAACCAGCACATGTGAAAAAGACATAAATGCACGCTAAAAGAAGCACATAAACAAGCTGAAATGTTCAGAGGGCACAAGGTAATCTAAGTTAGGTGTGTGTTTGTTTGTTGAAGGGAGGGGAGTCATTAGTTAGGAATGGCCAGAGGTGAGTTTTGATCTGGGTTTAAAGAAAAAGAAAAGTGTGGATTAGTTAAGAGGACAGCCTAGTAATTCAGGAGCCCTTGTTAATGCAAAACAGAAAGTGGTTAATTGCTAATTCAATTTCCTGAGGGTTTTCAACAGATAGGAGTTGAAGAAAGTAATTAGAATCTACTGAGTGAAAACAGTTTACAATTAATTCATCTTTTGATAAATGTTAAATGGATGTTTATGATAAGGTTTATGATGTTCTGGATACCTAGAATACGGTTGATTACTTTCAGGAAAATCTGCTAATTAAAAACAAAACATTTTTCATAACATTTTGTAACTCAAATATATGTTAGTACTCTTCATTGGAAGGAATGAACAAGTTCTAAAGGTGGTCCCTTTACCCATGGAGGTTTAAATACATGAAGATGATTTTTATTCTTGCTTTCCACAGGTATTTCTAGATAAAAAGAAATTATAGCTGATTGTTCAATCTCCTCCTTTTCTTGTATTTTTTGCACATGCAAAGAGAGTTGAGAGGCAAAATCAGACAAGTTTGTGAAACCCAGATGTACCACTGATAAAATAACATAGTTAAGAGCAGATATTTTCTTTTCTTTCCTTTTCTTCTTCTTTTTTTTTTTTCTAAATATGCTTTATACATTAACTTAGATAAAATATTAGAAATAACATTTTATCCTTTGGGGAGACTTAAAGTACTGAAAATAATTTCACATTTGACTGATTATCAGGGCAAGTTAAGAAATGTGGTGTATTTTCTCCTCCTCTGCCAGGACCCTGCTAACTTTTGACCTCCAGAGTGGCTAGAACCCCCAAAGAGAACATAATTATTATCACAGCTGTCAACAGACCTGTGATGGTTAATTTTTTGTATCAACTTTGCTGGGCCACAGTCCCCAGATATTTGGTCAAACATTATTCTAAATATTTTGGTGTTTTTTAAAGATGAGATTAACATTTGAATCAGTACACTTTGAGTAAAGCAGATTATCCTCCATAGTGAGGGTGGGTCTCATCTAATCAGTTGAAGGCCTTAATAGAAAAAAAGGCTGAACTTCCCAGAGGAGGAGGGATCTCTACCAGTGGATTGCCTCTGGAGTCAAAGGGCAACTCTTTTCCTGGCTCTTCCCTGGGCCATCCTATCCAGAAGATTCACCAACATCCACAATCATGTGAGCCAGTTTCTTAGAATAGATCTCTTCCTCTCTCTCTTTATATAAATATATCTATATATAGATATAGACAGATTTGTACACATATGTGATGGTAATTATATACATGTATAATAATGATATGTCATGTATATTTATATATCATACATCATATTATACACAGACACAGACACACACAGTATTACATCCTATTGCTTTGGATCCTCTAGCGAATCCTGACTGACACAGGATCACAGATACAGACAGCAGGGAATCTATATACTCCCTTCTTCACACTCTCCTTCCTTCCGCAAAGATTTGGTAAATCTTCCATGTCCGAGGTACTGCGGATAAGACGCTGAGAAAAATCAGACATTATCCCTGCTGTTAGAGAGCTGAAACACCCATATGGATGTAGCTAAAAGTAGATTTTAAGGCAAGAATAAATATGAGACATAAGAATAGATATCTCCTAATTACTAGAGGTAAAAAGGGGCACTTGGAATATACCACAAACCTAATTTGAATAAACCTGATGCCAGAGTGTCTAAATACATACATGGAACTTGCAGAATCAAAAAGATAAGAAGAATCTGCAAAAACGGTGAAGAACTTTAACACGCCACATTCACTTGCTGACAGAACAGGAAGATATAAAATGAGTAAGGATACAAAACATCCCAATAATTAATAAGGATCAGAACATTTAAAGAGCTGACCTAATTCTTATATATATGATTTAGCTTATCTTCGTTTCATTAGCACATGAAACATTTATAAAATTTAACCATATACTTGGTCATAAATAAAGCTTTAATTTGTTTTTCAAAATTTGAGATAATTCAAGGTATAGTCCCCGAGAATTTGGAGAGTAAGCTAGAACTAACTAATTAGAAATCCCCTATGGCCTGAAATTAAATAAAACATTAAACAATACATTTCACATAAATACCTGAGTTGAAGGAGAAAACAAAAGGAAAATAAGAAAATATTTTTCAATGAGTGGTACATCATATCAAGAATGCAGCCTGAGCTTAGGAAAAAAAATGTACACCTGATATACACATATCAGATAAGAAGACTAAAATAATTGGTTAAGTTTCCATTTTGAGACACCACAATAAAAATAGCAAATTAATTTTAAATAAGTAGAAGAAAGCAAATTACATGGATTAAAAAGAGAAAAAAGTTTAAAAAAATTTAAATGTATAATGGAAAAGTCAACAAAGCAAAAGACTATATAAAAAAAAGAAAGCCCTTTAATATAAAAAATAGATGATTAATAGCAGGATTAAAGGGTATTCTCACTACAGATAGTACAAACATCAAAAAGTTATTAGACATAGAGATGTAGTATACAGCATAAGGAATACGGTCGATAATACTGTTAATAACTTTGTTTGGGGACAGATGGTTACTAGACTTATGGTACTGATCATTTCATAATGTATGCAAACATCAAATCATTATGTTGTACACCTGAAATTAACACAATATTGTATGTCAATTATGTTTCAATAACCCACTTCCAAAAAAGTTATTAAAAACATATTATGAGCATCATAAATATGACAATTTGGACAAAGTTTTAAGAACATCTTTTTTAAAAGACTTACCAAATCTTCTAAAAGAAATAGAGATCTGAATAATTTAATATCTTGTCAAAATTGAAACTATTGTTAAAAACATCCTCAAATAAAAAGGTCCAGGCCTATTTGGCTTCAAGGGGCAATTCTTTCAAACATGCTAGATAGAAATTACAGCAAAAGTGCTGACTCTTCCTACAAATGAATAAATGTTCAAGACAATGACATTAAAAACTCAAAACAGTATTCAGAGAAATTTTAAAAAGATTTAAATAAACAGAGGATATGGTCTATTCATGAGTTGAAAGACAATATTGTAATAATTTTTCCAAATTAATCTATAGGTTCAGCACAATCTTAATAAAAAAATTGTAAACTCCTTTAAAAATGCATATGGAAATGAAAGGGCTGAGAATAGCCAAGACAACATAAAACTACAGAGTTGAGAGACTTAGAGTAAGACATACTCAAGCTTTATCAATAAGGCAGTCCCATATTGGTTCAAGGAAAGATTGACTAATGGTGCAAAACAGAGTCCAGAAATCAGTCCACACATACCAACATCTGATTTATAGCAAAAGGATGCTAGAGTACACTAGAAAAGCTGATCTTTTCAATAAACAATTCTGGGTCAATTTGTTATCCGTATGGACTAAAAATGTGTTCTTTGGCCCCCATGTCAAATCATCTGCAAAACACAATTCCAGATGGACAGAAGATCTAAATGTGCAATAAGAAACTATAAAGCTTTTAGAGAAAAACAGAAGGGCATCCTTGTGACCCTCGCATTGGCAAAGATTTCGTAAACAGGACACGGATGTACCCAGCTATAAACAGAGACAAAAGATAAATTTGTTTTTAAATTAAGAACTTGTGTTCATTGAAAGATACCATTAAGAGAGTAAAAATACAACTCAAAAAGCAGTACATATTCCTGCCAATGAGTCACATCCGGAATATGTAAATAACTCCAACAAATTAATAAGAAAATGACAGGCTGACAAATAGGAAAAAAGGCAAATGACTTGAACAGACCCTTTAAAACAGAGGATATTTAGTGGCTAATAAACATATGGAAAGCTCTTCATATTTATTAACCATCAGGTAAATACCCATTAAAATCACAATGTGACAAAAGCACACATTACACCAGGGTAGCCAAAATGAAAAAGACATTCAACATCAAGTGTTGACAAGGATGTGGAGCAACAGGAACTCGCTTACATGATTCATGGGAATGGAAATGGTTATCCTCTCTGGAAACTGACATTATCTTCTACAGATGAACATACTCAGATCTATGATGCAGCAGTTCCACTCCAGAGTGTACACGAGGAAGAAGGAAGTCCATATGTTCATCAGACTCAAAGTGGAAACTACTCAAATGCCCGTCAGGGGTAGAGTGGATGAGGAAATTGTCATATATTCACACAATGGAACTACACGTTGATGGAAGTGAGGAAGTACACCTACGTGGAAAATATAAATGAATCTCACCAATATAATGTAAAACAACAGCAACAACAAAAGCCCAGTGGAAAAGAACATGTTCTACCAAACTATACAGGTCCATTTATTTGAAGAGTACAAAACAGCAAAGGTGATGGACTGGGAAAAGTCACAAAAGTGGTTAAACATATAAGGATAGCGTTCAAGCATAGGTAGGGAAGGGTAAAGACTTCAAAGGAGCACAGGGGGAGCTTCGAGGATGCTGATAATGTTATGTTTCTTGAACTGAGTGTTGGTTACATACGTGGGTTCAGTTTGTGAAAAATTGTCCAGCCGTGTACTTGTTATGTATCTGCTTTTTGTGTATACAGTTGGCCTCCACATCCGAAGAGTTCTGCAGCCATAGATTCAGCCAAGCACAGATCAAAATATTTAAAAAAAAAATTGGGGAAGTTCCAAATACCAAGACAGGAATCTGCTGTGCTCCAGCAACTATTTTCATAGTATTTACAACTATTTACACAGCATTTACATTGTATTAGGTATTATAAGTAACCTAGAGATTATGTAAAGAGTATGGGAAGACGTATGCAGGGGAACTTGCAGATGCTATACCATTTTATAGTGGGGACTTGAGCATCCTCAGATTTTGGTGTCAGTGGTGTGGTGAGAGGTGGTGTTAGGAGTGGTGGTGGTGGGGGTCCTGGAACCAATCCCCCTTAGCTACTAAGGAATGACTGTATTATTCTTCAATTAAAAATGAATAAATAAAGGTGGCAAAGTGCTTGGGTTGAGTTCACGGCCCCCTCACTTAGAAGCTAAGTAAACTTGGGCAGGGTACTTACCTGTTCTCTGCCTGTTTCTTCAGATGGAAAAATAGCCATAAAAGAGCGCTTAGTGTCAAAGGATGGTTGTGAGGATTAGCTGACTGAATGCATTCAAAACACATGAACCAAAGGAACCACTCACTTTTCAGTTGCCAAAGAACAGCTCATAGACACATTTAGCTAGAATTCACTGACGTTCACTTGCATAAGAAAGGAACTCAGTCATTTATAGTTTGTCTCTTAGAAAAGTGGAGTTTAAAAAGGCAAAACTCCACATGTGGTCTATGAAACAGAGACTCTTATTTTGTTTTATCCCAGGGGAAGCTGATCAACTAAAAATGTCAAAGAAGACAATTTCCCTTGAACAGAATGGAAGAGTTACTGTGATGAAAGTGTATTTATTTGTGTGTTTTCTAAGAATCCCGTGTCTCTCGATGTAAGGCTGGTATGGCCTTTCGCTGGGTGCTGTCAGCTCAGAGATGGCTGTGCGGTATCCTGAAGCACCTGCAAATCAGAGAGTAGAAAGAGGTCAAAAGTATGAGGACCATCACAGGAGCCTAAGAAACATTTAGAACTGACTTTGTTTCCAGCCTTCTGAGTTGGCCTCAACCTCACCAAAAGAATTGTCCCAAGGATCGGTTTGGCTGACCTTAGATAACTAGGTAACCTTTTATCTCAATTGATGAATTGATTGTTTTACTTTTCCTGAATTGCTTTCTCAGATGAAATGAGATATGGTAGTGATTGCATAGACTCCACCTTACATGGCGAGTAAATAGTTGAGGGCAAGCCTACTGCCCAGAACTCTTTTAATAGATTAATGTGTGCTGGTCTGGGAGGCCTCTAACCCTTATGCTGTTTCATTTGCTATTTGAGTCACAGTCAGGAATAAATTGCTGAACGTATAGTTTACTTTAGGAACTCCTAGCCAAGGTAGAATTTTGTACAAACCCCAGTGATATCTGGTGTTTCAGATACTCTTCTAATAAATGAACATAGCTTTGTATTTTATTTAATAAGATACAAAGTACCTGGAGATTTGCAATGAAAAAGGGCCAGGTGGCCATATGTAAAGCAGTGGTCTAATCTGAACACGATGGACACAAGAGGGCATCTGATTTCACAGAAAAAAATAGCCTTATGGGTACAAAATAAAGGGGTGTGAATACCTTGTTTCTGGGACCTGGTTGATACAAATTATTATCGGTGCTTAATTGGTCTCATCACAGAGGGCTAACAGTTTGGGAGGAGTTAAAGCACATAATCATTTCTGCGTAGTCACAGGAGAAAATAACCTTGGGTCCAGTTAAAACGTAGGCATGCTGAGGATAATGATACTTATGTTTTTACTGAATACAACAAGAGGTGTGATTATAATTGTGAGTATTAATGTCATATGTCTGGCTATCAGATTCTTATTAGAGGGTTCCGCTGTCAGATGACAAATCCAACCACTGGAAAGATTGGAAATGGCTGCAAATGTTTGGGAAAAGACAGTTTCGGGAGCTCAAGGGTTTATAGGACAGAAGAGAAGTGAGAAAAGAGCAAAAAGATCACGTGGTCATTTTAACTGTCTAATCTATTGAACCAACACAAAAGAAAGAATATGGTAAGCAAACAGAGAAAGAAAAGATGAAACTATAAGGCTGTTACTCTGATCATAGGTTTTAATTAAAAGGTCGGAGAAGGAAGTTTTCTTACAACTGATCTAGAGATACTTGAGACCACTGTCTCCTTCTGGAAGGAAGCTATTTCGAGGCATTTTAACACATTGTAGCCTCAGAGCTAGATCTCCAGAGGAAATGAATATTCTGGTTGTAAGATCTGTAGCACATTTACACTGGGAATTACGGATTTATGCAACACATGCTCTAGAGTTGAAGAAGCCATTAAAGTCACAAAAATGAACCTTCCCGATGACTTTGATTTGTGTCTTTTTCTGTAAATCCACTCTCCCGGCTGTATTCATGTAACAGTGTGACCAGTTGTGTCATTTCTGAATGGCAGCTTAATGAACACTCGTCGGGCATAAGGCTGTGTATGTGATAACCATTTTTTATAATACCTAACAGAATCAGAATAAAACACGGTTGACTCTGACAGGAAGTCCTGCTGTTAGAAAAAAAAAATCCAATTTTCTGTACATGGGCCTTAAATTTCTTTTCCTCTTGTTTTCATAAGGGAGCAGGAACTCAGTTTTCCAGAAACTTGTCTTCAGTATGAATTTCATCCCACATGACCAAAATAATGACTTAAATAGCTGTTTCAGAATCACAAGCCCTGTTTATCCCATTCCTTGAGTAACTGGATTTCCAGTGCTTTTAACTTCCCCCACCCAGAGAACCGGTCCCAGATTTCTTCAATTTCCTTCATTTTCGTTGCCTACTGTGTAGTCTTAGTTTCAACATCTCTAACAATTAGGGGCTATAATTGCCAACAACTGACTCTGACTAACAATCCAGAAAGAAATAGATTGGGTAATTCATAGAATAAACAGGAAACAGGAGAACACTGTCCTAAAAATGGGCAGAAACTAAAGGCCACCAGAAATGCTGAAAAGACCCCATAATAAGAACAGCTGGTTAAAAATGGCATGACCACTGCTCCAGAGTGATGCCCACATTGTGACTAATACCATCGCCACCACTGCCACCACCACCAGCGCTACTGGCCACCATCATTAATACTGCTGCTATAAAACCATCGAGCATGGGGAGCATATTTTTCTGTCCCTGAATCTGTGTGTCACTGCATTCAAAGTCAAGTTCAGAGTGAGAGCATTGAAGTGGCTGAAAGTAGATTCTGCATTTGTGTTCTAGGTGCCAGGCACCTCGGAAAGTTGAAGATGCAAGAGAATATTCCACAAATACTGGAGCAGTTCCTTGAAGGAATAAAATGGCAGATTTCCACTACAAAAGCTACAGCATGATTTCTTGCCAGGTTTTATGTATTAAATAAATAGATACATGGATATATGTGTATATATATTCACACATACATACATACATATATACAAAGGAAAAAAAATATATCCCAGGCTTCCAGAAAAGAGCCTGGGAAAGGATATATCCACCTTTTATTTATCCAGCTTAATCTTTTATGCTTCTTGTCTCTTTTGTATGTTTAATTGACATATAGTCCTTACAACATTGTAAGTTCCATAGGGAAGGAATACCTCTTATAAATCTAGCATCTTCCAAAACCCGAAACAGAAAATGTTGTACAAAGTATGTCCCTGATAAGTAACTATTGATTTATTGATGCTTTCTGTCAATATCTCCTTGAGCACTAGTTGATTCATGAGCAAAAAAAGAAAGGCTGGGACTTGAGAAGTAACCCACAGCTGTGAAGAAAACTAAGGCCATTAAGCTGTGGATAAGTTCAAAGAGTGGCACTGACACCAGGGGTGTCAAAAAGACTCATGGGTTCCTTTCTTTGAAATCCAAGGAAAACATAAATGGAAATCATCACCATTAAAGACGGAGAATTGTACCCACATGTTTCATTTCTTTAGAAGCATACTCGATGCGACTGCAATGTCTGCTCATTATAATACCATATTTAACGATCTTAATAACATGCAGTGTTTTTCTCTCCCCAAGAGCATAAGGAAGAAGATGCTGTTTTGTCTCAGGCTAAAAATAGGTTCACCTGCTGTTCGATATGGAGAAGTCGAACTTGTAAATCTAGACAACTAAAGTTAACTAAAATAACCTTGGAAAGTGTCTCGTCTTGGCGTACTTCATGGCCTCCACTTTTGTGCTCGCCATTTTGTACTAATGAGTATTGGCCAACAAAGTTCTACAGAGTACATTGACCCCCCATGGTAAGTCTTACCCAGACAACTCGGGTGAAGAAACGAATGGCAAGTTACTTCAGGAGCAGGCACGATCATGTTTTTCAAGCAGATTCCGAGGGGGCAAATTCTTACAAAGAAATATATTGAACTCTTAAGAGCCCAAGAACATTTCTTGATTAAAATGTCATTGCTGAAAAATTCAATTATGCTTTAATGTTTACTCAGCTGGCTATATTGACATATAGAGACGTATTTCAACATGATGGCAATGTTGAACAGCCTACGATTTTAATATGCAGAACTTATTAGTCATTATGGAAAATAACTCTGAGGCAGATCACCAAAGGTCCGAGTAACCTAGGTTATAGGTAAAAATTTTAAGTGAGAAAATGTGAAGATAAAAAATTAACCTGGGTATCTAAAACAAAGTGATACAAATAGACTTATTTTCAGAACAGAAACAGAATCACAGACATAGAAAACAAACTTATGATTACCAATGGGTAAAAGTGTAGGAGGGATAAATTAGGAGTTTGGAATTAGCAGTTACATACTATGTATATATGAAACAGATAAACAACAAGGTCCTACTGTCTAGCATAGGGAACTATATTCAAAATCTTGTAATAACCTATAATTTAAAAAGAATCTGAAAAGAATGTATATATGTATAACTGAATCACTATGCTATACAACAGAAACTAACACAACATTATAAATCAACTATACTTCAATTAAAAAAAATTAACCTGGGGTCTTTATCTTACTGATTGTTGGGGAAAAAAAAGATAGGAAGGCATAGAAGTAAGCGTGGAAAAATTTGTACCTATCAAAATAAATTTGTACTTGCATACAAAAATGTCTGAAAACCAAACCTGGTGTGTGGAAGTGAAGTGGGCACTGGGAGACAATAGCAAACCTGATCACAAAATGGTAACCACAGCAACCTTGTGTGTTCAGGAAGACCACAGCTGGGTTACTCACAAGGGAAGCAAATCATGGAGAATGGACAAGGGAATGGTCTTATGGTCAGTTGTGGTGGAGATGATCAGGACCAGATATCCATATACTGACCCTGATTACTAGGTCCCTGCAGGATAGATGCACAGAGAAATCTATAAGGAAACAGGACACTGTCTACTACTAGACAGTATTTTGTGCTCAGATCACTCTGGGACCTCCTACCCGTGAGAAGCAGGAATGACCCTACTTAGCCACAAGGCTCTCCTAGCCTCTTTACTGAAAGCTCTGGTCCAGAGGCAGATGCAAGTGGCCTTTGTCATTGCTCCTTTTACCCAGGCCAGCACCTGGATATTGGCTCTTTGGATCTCTGTATCCTGTAAGAAGAGACATGCAAACAGGAGCAGAAACAGCCCTTTAACTCAGACTTAAAGAAATTGTTGCCCTGTCCACTGACCTTTCCATGTTTCCCACTGGGCCTTCCAGAATTGGAGAGGCCAGATCATCTAAGCCACTGGTTTTCACATGTGGCTGTACGTTGAAATTACCTGGGCAGATGACTGGGCCCCACCTCCAAAGATTCCAATTTAGTTGGCCTGGGTTAATGGCCTGAGCATCAAAGGGTCCTCAGGTGATTCTGACAGACAGCCAAGGGTGAGGACAACGGATGTTGGCCAGGAGAAATACAGCAGCTGCAAATGACAGAGGGACCCATAGAAACACATGCAACCTGCAAAGAGAACCAAGAGACAGACACACACACACAAAAACGATGTGGTAAATGACAGCCCACCACGTGGAAGAGCTTTTCTATTTCCTTGCTGTGCCACAGAAGTCCAACTGCTACTCATGCCAGTTGCCCGATCTGTTTTTGAGCTCTGGTTTGAAGTGGAGAATGGACGATTCCACCACAATCAGACTTCTCTAGATGTACGAGTACTTGCTTATTGGCCTTTTTGCTTTGATTCAAAGATGCAAACTCTGATGAATTTACTTATCATCATTCTCTTCCACAAAATTGGAGCTTGGTTAATATAAACAAAAAGAGGAAAACCGATCTCTTAGAAAGAGTATCTTTAACAGCCCCTGTAGGCAGGCAATATTCTTCAGAACAAAAAAAAATTTTGAACGTTTTACTAGCATATCAAATAGGAGCTGGCTTTTATGATCAAGAGCGAGCTATGTAAGTCAGGAAGCATGAGGAGAGCAAGAGAGAGAGCTATGTAAGTCAGGAAGTGCAGGTTAATACGCTTGGGCGGCAGAAAACACAACAAACCCAAACAGTCCTAAATAGTAAAGGTGTTTTAACTTATATGAGATGGAAAAGCTAGAGGTAGGGGGATTGCAGCTGCAACTGGGTCAGGATCTCAGCTCAATTTCTCTGCATTCCTCTCACTTCTGTCTTCTTTTTGTGCTGGCCTTTAACTCAGGCTAGCTTCCCTTACAGGGGCACAGTGGCAGCCAGCAGGTACAGGATCTCCTTGGTTGGTCCTTCTCATTTACAGTGGGAGGATAGTTTGTCTTCTGGCTATGCTCATGCAACAGTCTGGAAGGTTCTTCCTACGTGGTCACTTCAGTCCCCAGCGTACAGGTCCTAGAATTTTTTCATCCCAAATTGGACCGTATGTCTATCTCTGAACCCATCACCAAGGCTGGTAGATTGAAATGGACAGAATGGCTTGCGTGGGTCAAGCCCACTCCCAAATCGGGGGTGGGACTAGACTTTCTAGAATCATATGAATCTCCAGATGTTAAAAAAGAGAGAGAGAGAGAGAGAGAGAGAGGAGAAGGAGGAATGGTGAGGTAACAAACGTGTACAACAGAAACTTCTAAGAGGGAACCTATGACAATAACAATGTATCTGGGTTCCAATTTGAATCCTGCCAAGTAGTTTTGCATCCTTGGCTGAACAAGTCACTTTCATGATTACCGTGAGTGTGTTGGGCAAGATAATCTTGTTTCTCACATTCTGTTCAAACCTAAAATTTCTTAACTTTCTATCTCTAGAATATCTTGTGCCTGAGCTGCTGGTTTTCAGTCCTATTTTTCTGAGAAGCATTTAAAGGGCTAGGTCTGATTTATGGTCTTGGGCAAAATTGTTAAAGGCAATTAAAGAATGTTTTCACTTTTCTTTGGTTATGTAGGCAATTCTGGCCTTTTTAGCATCTACTGATGGAAAAAAAAAAAAAAAAAAAACCAAAACTCCTTGTTTCTCTTCTACTGCTTCCCTGGGCGCCTGATAAATCAGAGCAATTGCTCTGACTTGTATAAGAATGGATTTTCCTATATTTGTTTTAAGACTTCCTAGAATGATTCACTTTGCTACCACAATTCTGTTGCACCCGCAAAATGTTATGTGACACTGCTAAGGTAAATTTATTGAGGCTCTCAATTTTAATTAGTTTTTTTCTCATATTTTCTCTGAAAAGTTAATCCTCTTTTAATGAAATTGTAAAATATAAGCAAATCTTACATGACACTTTAATCACCTGCCCATTTGAGATCAAAAGTCTAACTGTACTGCCTTCTAAAATTATACCAAATTTTAAGTGCATATTAAAATGGTAATTTTTATCTCAGATCAATGGTTGAGCTTTAATTTATTTGAGCAAAATAAAACAATGCAGATAATGGCTTAGTGCTGCATTTCAACATGTTTTATAGTACTGAGATATTATTACAGTGATTTTTATCACTGTTTGAAGTAGAGTTGGAAGCAGATTCTTAACTTGAAAACTTAATAGGTCCAAACTTTCCATCAGAAAAGAATCTGCCAAACAGCTTCTCCATAATAAAAAAGGGAGACACTTATATCTCTTCCAGGTTTTATGATGTAAAACAGTACCCACTGTTACATTGTGATGATGGTAAAAATCTAGCGCATGTGTGAGTTTGCCAGGTTAATAGTGTGATTACTTTAGCTCAGTGATAAAGAAAATATTTGTCCTCTAATCTCTCTTCCGAATTTTCCAATCTTATCTCTTACATTTAAGTCCCAAACGTCATTTTTGGATCTATGAACAGTACGGTTGTACCCTTTACTTAATTTCAGCACCCCAGTTCACATTGTTTTAGCTTTCTTCTTTATTTATGATCAAAGTATAGGCTCACTTTGTAGCATTATACTGACAATTTACACCGGCTCATAAATGCCCCTTATCTTGTGATTTACGGAGGGCCTCCTACTTGCTGTCCCTGACCTCTTGCTCCTCATCCCCATTCATTGTTCATCTCAGGCAACCAGTTGAAATTCGTTAGCTTAGGTACCTGTTGATAAAGAAAAGCCAGCATTTATTTAAACAATGTCTACATTATCTCCAGGCTCTTGATGCCAGCATACCAAAGGATCGGAAGATAACCATTTGTAACAGTTTGGCCTGAGAACTGCTTCGAATAGCACTGAACTTTGTTGGCAATTCCAGGTTAACCCTCGCCAGAGGAAAAATAAAAGGCAAAACAAGTTCTGGTGATGAAATTAATTGAGAAAAAGCCAGTCTAACTGTCAAAAGAGAAGGACCTTGAGAAGAAAGGCATCTTCTAAAGGTCAATACTCAGCGTGCTATAATCTTTACCATCTGTGTTCAGGCTGGTGAGATTCAGAGACTGTCATATGCAGTCGTTTTTTCTGAAAATAACAGACAAGGGAAAAAAAGGCTTGCCCAACAGGGAGCCTGGATGTACTTAGCTGGATAGAAAACGAGAACACTATATGGTATAAACTTAGGATGACCCTTAATTTTGCTTCCCCTTGACCTACATGAGTCCAACAGATAGTTTCAGAAAAGTAGTGCCATGGCAAATTGAAATAATTCCATCACCAATGAAATGTAATGTTATATTTACAAGGTGGAACACCAGGCAGCTCGACTCAGTGTGGACACACTCCATCATCTGACTCTGTACTTTGATGAAGGTTAGCAAGCCTTTCTCCATTTTTTGCTAACAGAAAACATTTCAAAAGTAAGTAGAAAATGGATTTAGTTTCTCTTTACCTAAAGGTTCGACAGCTATGTTAGAAATCTCCAATGTTACAATTCTATAGCGTGATATGAGTTTCTCCTATTAGAACAACATTTAGAGGTTTGATATAGACTTTTGAGAAGATTTCTAGCAAGTATGTCAAATGTCACTGATAATTCTATACACTCTCATTTCTATGAATCTGTAGTGTTTTTGCACAAAGGAGAAATGACGGGGAAAGAAAAAATTAACATATGTAATATTTACGTATATATTGTCTATATATTTACATATATGTATATATGTATATATGTGTGTATGTAAATGTTACATAACAATTATGTTTTATGTGTAACTTTTATATTAGTATTATGTATAAACTTTAAGTGACTATTGAAATTTTGTGTATTCTGATTTATTCATTAAAGTGAGAAATACTCTCTCCCACCATCATATACAAAGTCAAATGTTTTCTGTATTGTTCTTTGAATATCAATTTTCTTTTTTTTCTAAAAGTCCAATCCTTAAGAGATTTTTCGCTCTTTTTCCCATAGCACCACCCCAGCTATTTATTACCTCATCTGAAGAGCTCATTTTTCATGCACATACTTCATGTATTCATTCTCACAACCTCCAGGAATCATGAATGACCATGTCATTCTGATGATCCATGATGTCCATGTACTGTCCTATAATAAAACATCTTCCTCGTGTTTATTGGGGCTGTTTTAACCTGCTACAGGAGCGGCAGATTTTACGAAGTATCCTGATGTCTGAATTTCGTAGATAAAGCCAAAGGTTAACTGATTTGTTTTTCTCGCCTATGAATTCATTGCTTTGTTTCAGAAACATGAACTGAGAGGCTACTAGCTTCTGCAACATTTGTCACTGCCTCCACAGCCTTCCAGAAAAATAGAATCCATAAAATCTTAGGCATAAAAAATAATAACACTCTCCAAGTGCGAGTTAATAAAATGCTCCACCTCTTTAGGAGAAAGAGATACTTCATTTGTATTCATTAGGGTGACCTAACCACTCCCTGGTTCGCTTTGTTATCTCTCTCCTGTGTGATATAACAGCGTGAACACATGAAAACAGAGCACGCAGACCATATTGTTTTCTCTCTCCACGTATTTCAAACACAGTACCCTTTGTTTCCTTTTTCCCCACTGTCCCTTCCGTTTCCCTCCTCTTCCCCTTCCTCTCTTCTTTTTCCTCCTTGCTCTGCCCACCAAGAACTTCCTTCGCGAGCCATTCACTTTTATATCTGGGGTGCAGTCCTGCTGGTTAAAGCCCCCAGGAGATTACACAAGTGAGTTAGGTTTATTTTCTTGTTGTTGCTTTGACATCGTAAGTTACATATTATTCTCCTCAACTGGTTTATGTTGACCTAAAGACTTCTTCTTTATGGAAGACAGCATCGTTTTGTAACTAATAAGTCAGGGAGACATAATCTCAATGAAAGCATAACCAGAAAATAAAAATCTGGTTCCAGGAAAAGGGAAATAGAGAAAGAAAGAAGCTGTTTACATATAGGCTGCTGAATAAATGTCTCTCTCTCTTAGTTTCGGGAAAAGGGATCTCACCATTAACAAATGATCCCCCTCTGAGCCTGTTCTGTTGAATATGTCACTGTCAATCACTTTGCAATCCACAGGGCAATAATTCTCCATTATAACTGCCAACTCTAGTCAATATATTTGCATCATTTTACTTTAGAGGCTTATGAAATGCAAATGCAAATTCTAATAATAATGCTTCTTATTTAATTAGTTCTGCCTGATGGATATCCTCTTTCTTCAGCAAAGCCTGAAAAATAAGAATTTCAGTTTGGAGCTGGGTAGGGCCATTTGTGAATTCTTTGTTTGTATTGCTGGCCCATTGTTTGGAAGTTTTTGACCAAGGAGACAGGCACCATGATTTCAGCAACAAGACCCTTTCTTGAAAGAGAGTGAGCACTACAGGAATCCTCAATTCACCACATTATTTTAAACCCAGAGAGAAGCATCTTACCCACATATTTTTAACTAATAAAAAAAAAAAAACAACTTTTGAAAAAGGATACTTGCTTGCATCAGAGGTCAGAGCCATCTATTATGAATGTCTTGCTCTGTTACTCTAACTGGATGTGTACATGTCCACCCAGCACCCTTCACTTGGTGGAAAATATGGCTCCCCATCACTCCATAGTAATTCTGCTTTTCAAAACGGTGGATGAGTGATACAGACTCGGCTAAGCAGAACAGTCCATGACCCCTAGCACAGTTAGGAACAGAGGCTGCCTAGCGAGTTGCTTGGGGAGCCCAGAATCTACCTGCCCTGTAGGAAGGATCACCTTGCTCACCATCTTTCTGTGCCTTTTTCACAATCCTTGGTTCCATGAATCATGACCTCAGATCAGGATTGCCAAGCAGTCATAGTAGTCAGACTGTTCTTCAGAACCCAGGTATAAACCTTGAGGCTGGTGCGTTTACCAGCAACTGGGAGCAAATATGTGTCACACACTTGTGATATTGAGAGCCTTTTGTAAGGTGTCCCAGCCTATCTTTACCCCGATATGGCCCAGTCAAACTGACATTTCTCTGGGTTAAGGTAGCAGTATTCTTTCTTCTTTCTTTTTCTTTTATAACCTCTTCATAGCTACAAATCTCACATGAATCCGAAAGTATATTTTGCAAAGAGTGAAGCTTCTCTGATAGAGCAAACTAGAACTCTTTTTTTTTTCCCTTTTAATTTTTTGCTGCATCTCCAGATTTGCATTCTGCGTGAGTCCCAGGATTATTCTATGGAAGCATAAGTCTCCATAGAAAAAAGGCTTGAGATTACAAAATTAAGACATTGAATTATTGAATGTAGAAGGGTCGTTTCCTTGAGCTCAGTCATTCCATGGAATATATTCCTAGGAAACCAACACTAGAGCAGTTATTCATTTCATTAATAGGAATATGTAGAAATGGGTGGGTGAGACAGAGGATGGATGAATGGATGGATGGCTAAAGGCAGGTAAGTACTGATGAAGGGAAGAATGGGGTAGATCATTCTGGAGTACTGAGTAGAGTGGATGGTAACACAACAATTAAGGAGAACCCTGTTATGCCAGCAGCATTATAGTGATTCCCCCAAAAAGAGATTGGCTTAAGAGGAAAGTAAGAAGAGCAGACATGGAGTCATAACAAATTTTATCTACATCCCAACTTTGCTGAGGGATGGGTCTGTTACAACCAATTTCTTCCTTGACTTTGTATTACATAGATAACAGCCATTGCTGAAAATAAGGGTGGACCCATTTGGGACATTAAGAAACTACCACCCACACCCGTGTGTGCTAATTTGTTTCCTGCCAAAACATGCCTTTTGAATCATCTAGGCAAGGGAAAAATCAGGCAGCGTGTTCAGCGGGATGCAGAGAAATATTCATGAACTCATGGGTCTATGACTTCCCCCAGGAAGTTTTGGTATCTGCTTTCCAATTAACCTGTCCAGGTACTGCTCAGAGTCAATCCAAAACACCCACAGCAATTGTTTTGTAGTTAAGATCCTGAATTTCTATTAAAAACAATTCCTAAATTGTTAGCAGAACAATAGGCAGAAAATACAGATCTCGGCACTCAAGATATTTACTGGACACAGGGGTCTAGGTAGGTTGTTGCAGTGTCAGGGAGGGACAAACAAAACATAAACAAAACCTGCAGATTACACTTGAACCTCAGGGTAAATACGCACAAAGAATAGATTATATTTTTGTAAGGCATCTGGGTGTAAACCTTTTTCCCCCCTTTGCCAGAAACCATAGTGTTTATAGGCATGTTTTACTGGAAATCTGCTGCTTCTCACAATGTTTCCTGCACAACTGTCTTAGTAAAAGTACATCTGGAAATGACAAGCACACAGTTGTAAATCTGGAAGTCGGTGTGTTGTTCTAATAGCTTGCAGCTACAATATGGCCGTCTCGCTGAATGCCAAAGAGCGTTACAAAGACAGAGGCCAGCTGTAGCTACCGAAATGAATGCTATTTTTCTGAAGGGATAGAATGAGTTTTAAGAGGGCTATAATGTCTCTTTTCAAACTACCAAATGAACCAGAGTAGCATTGAACTTATTGTTTCTTGGACACACCAATTATTTTAGAGATCTTGACAACCAGATTAGATTGACCAGGCATGATTTGTTGGTTGGTATGAAAACAGGTAGAGATTCATTTAATTGTAACTTCCTAGATGTTTAAGAGCCAGCTAAGTCAGATGTCTCCCTGGATAATGAGCCTCTCGTGCTAAGAGCCACAAGAAGCCATCCTCAAGTATCAGCTGGAACATCTCAGCAGTGCTTGGTCCTGGATAACTGATGTAATCCACATAGGTCCCAAACAAAGCATCCTATGTGGGAAGCTGGAAGATTCCCCTACAAGTGTTTCTTTGAGTCATTTAAATTAATCTGGGAGTCAAGGATTGATTTGTCATTATGGGAGGTTCATCAAATTCCGTTTTGATATAAAATCACCAGTAAGAATGGTAGTAATGAGTTAAGTAAACATTAATAATGAACACAAGTAAAAAACAATCAGGAAAATCCTCATTTGTTCACTATTCATGTAGTAATTGAGTACTGGTAAATTTAGACACTGTGGACTTTGATTATAACATATGTGTAGCTGAATACTACTTATGTTTTACTATGGCTTACACTTTCAGTAATGTCTCTAAGCCTGTGTTTAACAGGTGTATATTTGTAATAACTACAGTGTCTTGCCTCTTCTTTACCTTTACCTGTTTCCAACATGTTCTCTCTTCCTTCCTTTCTGTCTCAGAGGGAGAGCAGACCATCTCTCTTTTCTTTTTAAAGTCCAAACTCCCCTTTCCTATTTCCTTCATCCCATCCCATTCCACTTCCAAAGGGATTTTTGTCTTCCATTATTTATTTTTCCCTTGCATCTTCAATGTCTGGATTTCCTTTCTAGGCATTTTTTCCTTGCTTTCAATCATGCACAAATCTCTCCCATATGCAAAGTGAAGATGGACAAATAGTACAAACTTCCAGTTATAAGATAAACAGGTTCTTGGGAATGTAAAGTCCAGCATAATGACTATAGTTAACAATACTGTATATTTGAAAGGTGCTAAGAAATTAGATCTTAAAGACTCTCATCACAAGGAAAAAAAATTGTAACTATAGGAGGGGATGAATGTTAACTAAACTTATTGTGTAATCATTTTGCAGTATATATTTATATCAAATCACTTTGCACACTTTAAATGTAGACAATGTTATATATCAATTATATCTCAGTGAAACTGGAAAAAAATGAACTGTACAGCCCACTGTATCTAACAAAATTAGAAGAAGAAAAAAAGAAAAGCCTTTCAAGCAAGTGCTCGTGTAAGATCCGTGTGGGTAGAAACAATATCTGTGGTTTACTGGTATACCCAATGTCTAAAAGCATGCCCAGCTGAAGTAGATGCTCGATAAATGTTTGTCAAATAAATGAATGAAATCAATAAATGAGTAAATAGATAAGAAATGTTTGCAGGCTAGCTGCCTCAACTCCCTCACAATTTACTGGCTCTTTCTCTCTGGCCCATGCTAGATTTCTGAAAAATCTCCTTTGTCTGCTAGATGCCAACTTGCTCTTCTGTCTTCATCTCCCCATCCTTACTATACATTTGATGCTGTGGACCCCCTGCACTCCCACCAGCACTGCCCCCTCCACTCATACACACGTGCGCACACAGGCACACAATTTTATTTATTATTTTACTTTTTTAATATACATTTTTATTGAAGTATAGTCAGTTTACAATGTTGTGTCAGTTTCTGGTGTGCAGCACAATGCTTCAGTCATACATGAACATACATATAATCATTTTCACATTCTTCTTCACCATAAGTTACAAGATACTGAATATAGTTCCCTGTGCTATACAGTATGAACTTACTGTTTATCTATTTTATACACAGTAGTTAGTATCTGCAAATCTCGAACTCCCAGTTTATCCCTTCTCACCCTTCACACACCCACACGCAACTTTAATATGTTTCCTTTCCTAGTTTTGATGATGGGACATTATCCGATTCTTATCCAAACTCCATGTTTATGCATCTCCTTCATTATCTCTGACTTTTCATTGTCTCTGACGTTCCCCCCTGGTTCCAACTGTGGGACTTGGACTTGTCTCACCTCCCATCTTGGTGATCTAGCGGCTTCTCCTTCCTGAGAGGGACAAACAGGGTGAAGAGGGAGGGAGAGAGAGAAGAATGGAAAGGTTAGATAGAGTTTGTAGTTGAGTATTTTCCTGTGAGACCCCACTACTTGCCCCTCTCCTAACTCCACTTCCTGCTTGCTTCTCAGATTGTGGTCTCTGCACCACCTGTGTCAGAATTTTTAAGATATTGATTCCCAAGCCCTATCTTAGTCCCCTGGTCCTACTTAAGCAGTATCCCAAGGATGTAGCCTCCAGAATCTATATTAAAAAACAACAAAACAAACAAAATTTCTTAGATGGTTCTGATTTGAGGCCGGGGTTGGGGGTCACTGAACTATATAACATTATATAGAAGCAGATACAGGTTTTAAAATAAGGGATGAAAACTCAAGCGTTTAAAGGCTGTGATACTTGGGTCTCTCATCGTGACCTTCAGAATTTTCTGCCGCCCTCTCCTCTCCCAGTTCAACAAGAGTCCTGGGCTGAACTGAGTTATCCTCAGTGTGTTAAAGATTAGTTATCACCATCTTACTTTCACAGAGGACGGATACCTCATTCTGTCCGAGAGGACCCCAAACAGTTTTTTCTCAAGTTGGTAAAAATGCAATCATGGCTTTTTAGGGGAGTTTCCTCAAGTAAGTGCAACATAGCACAGATCTAAACGGTATGATTTGTTATGACTCTAATCCTTCTTTTCCATTCAAAATTCTACACATTTCTGCCCCTTTTATCTTTACTGCTACATTTTTACATTTCAAACATAAATCGATTTCAATATTTCTACTTTTTAAAATGGAAATATTTGGTTTATCATAGTAAACATATTAGCAACAAACGTACAATTACTCCCAAATTTAGGGGAGGACAGCATTTTGAATCTGTGCTGCAGGAAGGACATGGTTTACTTACAAAGCATGCTCATATAATGGGAAAAGTTTATTGCCATCCACAAAATTAATGACATTTCTATATATAACTACACAATAGGGTAGAAAGAGAGTGAAAAGGAAAGAGAAACATTGATTAACAACCAATGCTGTGCTCATTAATATTTGTTTTATCGGTACACACACAATTTTACTCTGTGAGACTCCTGGGGGACGGAGGGTTAGGACATTCCTTGGTTCCAGTCCTGCCCACCTCCCACTCCTGTTCTCCTTTGTCCTTTAGCAGTGGTGTTCTCTTTAGAGGCCATGCTGTGGCGTGTCCCCTATGCATGAGGAGAGGAAATACTGCCCCCAAATATGGGTAAAGCTAATGCCTTCCAACGAGCAACTTGGTCAAGACCCCACAGCTTTCTCATCAGACCCTTAAGTCAGAAGAAGGAACACACTGAGTTTAAAGTAATAACTACACCTACTCATTCTTCATTCTTTGATTTGCTTTTTGGTTTTCTCTCTTTCCAAGCTGCTATTCTTTGAAATGCTCCCCATTGCTGTCTGGCCTGAGACATCAGACAATAAACATATGAGGTCATAGAGGTACCAGATGGCTGGCTGTGCTATAACCTTGACATTTCCAGCATCTGAGTCAATCTCAACTACACTCCAGCAGTCTCTGAAATTTGAGGTTCCTCACCCATCAAGATGAATCTTGACCTCCCCCTTTCCACCTGGGAAAAGCTGTATTCTCAGCATCATCTTTACCCCATTTACTAGTTTGTCCATGTTGATGATCCTAAATATAATATTTGGAAAAATACAGAAAATTCTAATAAAAATAGTAACTCATAATATCATACTATTCATAACAAAGTTGCTCAAATGTACCCACCCTTAACATTTTTGATGCTTCTACCCAGCTTTTCTCCTTTTCTGTCTTTTTTTGAGTTGAAATCATAATGTGTATTTTTTTATGTTGCTTTATTTTCTTCAGCCTTTTATTAGAAGTATTTCACATTTAATTAAACTCTTAATAAATACCATTTTAATGGCAGTATGATACTCCTATTAAATGACGATAATGTAATTTATTCTAACGTTTTCCTAATTGGGGATATTTTGACTATTTCCAAGGGTGTGAACTGCATATATTTGAGAGACGAACACGAAGGAATGGAAGTGTGTGTATGTTTTTAACTGGTTTGGTTTCCTAGAGCAGAATCGATGACGTAGACTCAGTCGATCAGAGAGTGTGAGTGTTTGCATGGCTCTCATGACGTATGACTCTCCCTCATTTTCAAACCCGATCTAAAGATTCTTACCTAGCTCCAGATTATTGGGACTACAATGAGTCAACATTGATTTATGAGAGGTGTCAGCTAAAGGTAATGGAAAGTAATTGGAGGGAAATTTAAAAGGAGAAGAGTAATATTCTAAAAACAACTACTTTGAGGAATTATTTTACCCTTGATTAGATCATGTCTAACTTTTAATTTGACTTTTCTGACCATATCGAACAAGCCAGCCTTTTCTGTTATTGTAGAAAGAGTCTTTAGGGTTCTTCTGGTTTACCTTCCCTTGCACATTTTTTTGATTGAAGTGTAGCTGATTTACAATGTTGTGTTAGTGTCACCCTCGTTCTTCTTAAGCGAGTTGAGCTCTCACTCCCATTGTTCTGTTGCATGTATCTATGTGGTTTTAACAAAGCAGAAGCATTTTTCTTTTTTCCTTCCCTACTATTCGGTTTCTTTCATCTGTTTTCTAAACATTTCTGTGCCCTCAGTTCTCCTCTGTCCTTCAGGTTCTGTTTCTCGCTTGTCCAAGTTCTCCGAGCTCCTCTCTCAGAGACACTTCTGGGTGATGGTATTTGTGCGTTCACATTAAATAGCCTTATCTAAGCTGTAGCCTGAGAATGATGTAACTCCGCGGGTTATCCAAGGTCACCGGTCCACAATCGGGCAGTGAAATTCCTTTGCTGTGTTCCCGTTGTTCAGTCTGCCATGGCTCCCTCTCTTTTCTCTCCTCATGAAACAGAGCTGGGTCCTTCAGCTGAAGTCCCATCTGGGAGCAGAACACGCTTTCTTGGGGCAGAGCTGTGGAGCGTCTAGAGAAGTATTAACACTGCGACGGTGACTTCCTCTAAGACACAGCTGTTAAAGTGACCAGGGAGAAGGATGGCCACGGCTACTTTTAACATCTGGGTTCTGTGTGTCTCTGTATGAGCAGCAGGTGGCAGTGAGATGGGCAAAGGACTAAGAAATTACCCCCTTTGGTTTTCAAACGGAGAGAAAAAAACCACTTTATTGATGCAACTCTGCATCGAGCAAAATTTCTTAGGCAGTTTAGGTTGTTTTTATAGCCAGAGTCACTGGTGTCCTGCTGGAAGACTTCACCTGTCTTCCCTGTACAGGACAGACGGCTGGAATGTAAAGCATTTGGTTTTTCACAAATGCTTTCACTTGGGGTGGGAGCCGGGATCTATGTTTCAGGTCAAAGGCAAGAACACGCTCTCCCCTATCTGTTTCCTGTCTCCAAGTGATCAATCACTTATTTCCCAAGGGAATTGTAGTTCTTGGGCATGTGGCCTGTTTTCCATTGGCTTCTATTATCATTTACTAATTAGATTACAACCCAGTCTTTACCTTACTCTGTCTGCGGCTTTGAGACCTTCCCCGGCAGTGTTTTTCTGTTAGCTTTACAAATGCTGCAGAGTTTCCTCTCTTAGCCAACTGTGTTAAACCAGGCCAAGTGGGGAACTTTACATTCACATATGACTTTTTCATGTTTGGAGGGGAGATGTAAAAAGTCAAAATTAAATTAATCCTACTTTGTGTTCAGACATGAGTCAACGTTAAGGATATGCACTTAGGAAACTTCAGAGATTTTTGTCATTCCTTGACTACAGTAGGCTTTAAATTTTAACTCTGAGCTTGAATTTATATCTTGCTTATGCTTAATAAAAATTTAATTCTTTGACACTGAATAACATGTCCACTGTGATGGGCAATTTTATGTGTCAACTTGCTATGCTGTGGTGGCCAGTTCTTCGGTCAAACACCAGTCTAGATGCTGCCGTGAAGTTATTTTCTATGTGCAATTAGTATTGAATCAAGCAGATTACTTGTTATAACGTGGGTGGGCCTTATCTAATCAGTTAAAGGTCTTAAAAGACAGAGTTCCGTCCCTTGCAGGAATTCTGCCTTCAGGTTGCTTCATAGAAATTTCCCCTGAGTTTCCAGCCTTTCAATTCAAGGCTGCAACTTCAACTTCTGCTGAATTTCCAGTCTGTCCTTCAGATTCTAGACTTGCTAGCCCCACAGTCAATGTCCTGTCAATTCCTTAAAATAAATCTCTCTCTCTCTCCATCCCTCTTGTTTTTTTTTATACATATATATATAATATATATAATTATATATATTATATATAATATATATAATTTATATATATTATATATAATATATATAATTTATATATTAATATATATAATTTATATATTAATATATAATTAATATATATAATTTAGATATTATATAAATATATATTATATATATATAATTTGTTTCTGAGGAGAACCCTGACTAACACACCCACTCTACCCTATTCAGTGCTAATCATTTCTAAATT
The DNA here is from genome assembly GCF_009834535.1 of Camelus ferus. Classification (NCBI taxonomy): domain Eukaryota; kingdom Metazoa; phylum Chordata; class Mammalia; order Artiodactyla; family Camelidae; genus Camelus; species Camelus ferus. Next base: position 82,477,428 of record NC_045700.1, read on the forward strand.
TCTCCCTGAGATTCTATTTATCAAGAAACTTTCCTCTAAAACTCTTTATTAATCCAAGGACCAATAGGTGTTAGTTTCTATTCTGACCTCATAGGGATCGATAACTTTATTTTTTGTAAATTAGAATCTCTTTGTGCCCTTAAGAACAATAGTCATCACAAGGGAGTGAAAAGTAGCCCAGCTGCTAACGGCAAGAAGTCTTTCTCTTTGGCTCAGAGGAAACATTTATTACAGTGGGGTTATTGGCTACAAACTGTCTAAGACATATTTCAAAGTGGGTGTAATCTTGTTTATCCAAAACCTTGTATCTTAGAGATAGCATTTTGTAAGTTGGCTCTGTGGGAATGAGCGAATGGTGTGGAGCATGAATCAAACTCTCCTGTGAAGTTTTTGTGAACTTTTTCCTCAATTCTGGAAAAAGATTTTTTTTTTAAATTGTATTTATTTATTTATTTTTTACTGAAGCACTGTCAGTTTACAGTGTTGTGTTAAATTCTGGTGTACAGCATAGGGTTTCAGTTTTATATATATGTATACATATATTCCTTTTTATATTCTTTTTCATTATAGGTTATTATAAGATATTGTATATAGTTCCCTGTGCTGTACAGTAGAACCTTGTTGTTTAGCCCTTTCATATATAGTAATTAGTATTGGCAAATCTCAGACTTCCAATTTGTCCCATCACCTCCTCCCACCCTTTCCCCCTTGGTAACCATAAGTTTGTTTTCTATGTCTATGAGTCTATTTCTGTTTTGTCAATAAGTTCATTTGTGTCTTCTTTTTTATATTCTATGTATAAGTGACATCACATGGTATTTTTCTTTCTCTTTCTGGCTTACTTCATTTAGTATAACAATCTCCAGGTCCATCCATATTGCTGCAAATAGCATTATTTTATTCTTTTTTATGGCTGAGTAGTATTCATATATATATATATGTATATACCACAATTTCTATATCCAGTTATATGTCTATGGACATTTAGGTTGCTTCCATGTCTTGGCTATTGTAAATAGTGCTACTATGAACATTGGGGTGCCTGTGTCTTTTCAAATTAGAGTTTCCTGCAGATATATGCCCAGGAGTGGGATTGCTGGATCATAGCTTAAGTCTATTTTCAGATTTTTGAGGAATCTCCATACTGTTTTCCATAATGGCTGCACCAAACTACATTGCTGGGTGTATCTCTGCTTATGTTACTTGTATAAGTTCCCCAGGATTTACTCACAAGTCCTTTCCATCTCTACCTCTCCCCAAATTGTCTTCCACCACCACTGACTTCCACTGGGCTCTTAGGAAGGATAGAACGCATAAATAGGGAGCTTTCTGGCCTAGAGGAGCCAGGAAAACCTTCCACTTGAAAAGCCAGTCCAAGTTTATTTTAGAACTTCCAAAACGTTCTGGATTCCCCCCACTAGGACTGGTTTCAGAAGCTCAACTACAAATTTCTTTCCAGGACCCCTGCCAGGCTTGACTATTTCTAACTCCCTAACCCTGAAAACTTTCTATCACAGCCTAACTGAGGGGTGGGAGACTTGTGAAACAGACAAGTGACTTTCCCACTAGAGTTCATTAACTCTTGGCTCTAATCGAGCAAGTGATGTGTTGGGTCAGTGTGTGTAGGGTAAATATAAAACATAGTCCTCAACATACAGATTGGCTGGACAGTAAGACATTTCACATGGATGAGAACCTTAAGTAACACTAGAAAACAAGAATATGGTACGCTTTCCACTTTTACCAAGATTCCAATTTAGTTGAGAACAGTGGATGAGAACCCTATAAATAATGATAATACCCCAGGATTAAGGAGCTTCCCAGGACAAAGGGGCTAAAACTGGAAGAGCCCCAGGCAAACAGGAGTGAGTAAGTGACTCTCAGTATCAGGCAGGAATTAATACCAAAGATGGTGGAGAATAAACAGGAAGCATCCACGTGAGGCAAAAGAGCAGCTGGGGTAGGTGGAAATCTAGGATTTCAATATTGGGGAGAATCAGTCTAGGTAGGCAGGTGTTTCAAGGGGAAAACTCAGCAAGAACTAGGAAACGAGGCAAGATTAAGCCTAAAGTGTTAAGAAGACAGCAGGCAGCCCTGGCCAACAGGGGCAACTGATTAGGGAGAGGAGGAATTAGGGTGTAAGAGTGGAAAGGCTGGCTGCGGTCAGATCCAGGAGTTTAGATTTTATCCTATTGACAATAAGAACCAATGGATTTTGAGCTGGGTCTTGCTGTGATCTAAAGAATGTTTTAGTTTTAGGCTATAAAAAGAATTGGATAGGAGATACAACAGACTAGAATCTGGGAAATCAGGTATTTTACTAATTAAAGTTTGAGGAAATGATAAGATAAATTAGCTCGATTGCAATAGAAATATAAAAAGAGGCACAAATATAAGAAACATGTCAAACAAAAAGTGGGCAGAATCCTGTAACTGATTAGGAATAGGAATGGATAAAGAAAACAGAACCAATGATACCATCGGACCTTTTGGAGCCTAAATCACTACGAAAATGCTGGAAGCCTGGGAGCCCATTTTTTTTTCCAGGGAAATCTGATGCCCTTGGCTCTTAAGATAATATCTTCCCTTGGAGCAAATAAAGGAATTTAGCCTGCTGTTGCTAATACCTTAGATCATCTGGTAGCTGGTTCTGAATAGATGTTTGTTTGGAGTATGTATCACTGGCTGACACATTAAGAAATATATAACAGTATAAAATCGATAAACAAGTTTATACTGTATAGCACAGAGGACTACATTTGATATCTTGTAGTAGCTTGTGTTGAAAAAGAATATGAAAACGAACATATGTATATTCATGTATGACTGAAGCATGGTGCTGTACACCAGAAATTGACACAACATTGTAAACTGACTAGACTTCAATAAAAACAAGCAAAAAAAAAAAAAAAAAGACAAGCCCATTTGCCTTATTATATTAGAATCAAGAGGCAGAAAATTATTGTCCAGTTGTTATAAATATTTCAAAATGCTTCCTCTCAGTATTGGTACTTCTCTCATTGAAGACTATTCATAAGCATGGGCCTCAATCCAGAGACCACCCCTCACCTGGGCACAAATCAGCTCTCCATTTTCGGCCTGGAAGTATCTTTTCTGGTTGGAGATAGAGCGAAAAAGAAATCATGTACACCATCAAGATGAAAATCATACATCAAGGTAACTTGCCACACACTCAGTGTTCAAGTTCCGGTTCTCTGAACGTTGCGTGCTCCCTCCCACCCCCTCCAGAAATATGTAATTCCTTTGAAATGATAAACTGGAAACATACTGAAACATTGGATCCTCACTCACCTCATCTATGAAATGTAACTAAACATGCTACCCATGAGGATTGATAGGTGCATGAAGATTTCATCAGGAGATGCCATGGAACAGGCACCATGTGGTAGATGATGGGAGTGGTGACTATTACAATTACCACGAAGACACAGGCTCAGGGGAAAATGAAGTTAAGGGCAAGGAGAGTCTGTCATCTATTTCGGGAAATAAGTTGACAAAAACAAGAAGGATTAGACCTACTTGCTTTGTCTTTGGGTCTTCACCATGGAGTTCTAAGTTCCTGCTAAGTGGAATCCAATTCATCTTCCCCCTCCTTAGGGACGTACCATGGACTATGGCTTAGCAAAAGCTATTGGATCATTAACCACCAGGAGCCTCAACACTCCTGGGACTCAGATGCCTATCTCCTGGACTGCTTTACTACTGGAAAGTTAAATGAGTCCCTTGCATTTATGATTTATAAAGCACTTTTGGATGCTGGAGGATTAAACACACTATGAGAATGTCTAGACTGCAATAATAATAATACCATAGCTTATTCCTGCGATGTTAAATACCCCAACATTCAGGATATTCAGTAGAATCTAATGCAAACAAATCTTTAAGCTCTCTTTCTTGTTAACTAAAAATGACGCAAATTTAAATTAATAACTGAAAGAACAATAAAGCTGCTAAAAGACAGGATTCATTGGGCACCAAGCTCCAGATTCTTTATTTAGGCTGGAAGAGATTATGTGATAACAGGATAAATGCCTTGCTAAATGTATAAAAACTAAAAGACTCTGTATATCACAGAGGCACATTATACTTGCAGGGCATTAATTTACCTCATTAGGGAATCTTTTTTTTCTTTTTTCTTTTTAGGTGAAATCTCAAGGAGAAATCACTTTGCTGAACGGAACTCAAGATGTGTACATCTTGGATAAGAATCAGCATTTGGCATAAGTTCCATGTCATCCAAATGGCTTTCTCTTGACCTTTATTTAAAAAGAGGAAATGATTCTAGAGAAATTCAAGCACATCTCTTGGCAAAAAGTTAAGCAATCTATTCTACTGACACAAAAATTTTGCTTCAGAAGAATTATGCCTAATCCGTAACATCTATAAGTGATGGATCCATCATCATTTTGAGCACAGGCACTGCTGTAAGTCAAAACAGCACGTCACTGTATTGAGAAAGTGCTCTAAATAGTTACAATTAGGTAAGGACTGCAAAGCTAGTGGTTAAACAGACACACAAACAAAAAACCTGTGGTTCTGTTTGGGCCAACGCAGTCCACTTTCATATCGTCCATTATTAAAGAAGACACATATGGTTCCATTGTGATAATCTGTGTTTAAATAGCCATGGAAGTAACCAAAAAACATAACCTAGTAGGTTTTTCAAGTCAACGGCCAAAGCGTTAGCTCATCCCTCTCTTTCTTTCCGTCACTCTCCTCACATCCAATCCATCACTTCATTCTGCCAGTTCAACTTCCAAACTATTTCTAAAGCCCATCTATCTCCCTCTATCTTTACCAAAATCCCAGTCCAAACCACAATCATCTCTTGCCTAAACTCTGCAACTGTTTCTCAACTCAGCTCCCAGCTTTCTCTCTTGACCTATTAAAGTCATTAATGTCTATTCTCCATGTAGCAACCAGAGGAATTTAAAAAAATGCAAATCCTAGCCTACCACTTCTTGGATCAGGTCTCCAGTGACACTCCGGTACACTTAAATAAAACTCATGTCATTACCTAGGCCTAGTCTCCTCCTCTGCTCTGGTCTCATACCACTCCCCCCTCTCTTCACCATGATCTCTCCATGTTGGCCAGCTCCCTTTTCATTGGATACTCCAGGTTTGTTCCCAATTTAAGGACATCATACACATATTCTTCACTCTGCTGGAATGTTCTCCAAAATTCTTCCAAGGCTGGCTCTTTCTCAAAAATCAGGTGTAACCTTCTCAGAGATGTCTTCCTCAACCACCCTATGTGATGTGACCATTCCCAGTTACTTTCTATTATATTATTTTTTTTTTTTTGTATCACTTATCATTCTCTGGAATAGCTTGAACCTCAGCTCGTTCGTTTGTGGTCCATTTCTCTGGACCAGAGGCTCCATGGAGGTAGTGACAGAGTCTGCCTTGTCACTGCTGTATCTCTGGAGCTAGCACTGTGCCTGACACTCATTAGACCCTCAACAAAGCTTTAGTGGGTGTGTTCATTGACTAACGGTGCAGATTCTGATAAGCTCACTGCTGGCTGGTGAAACGGCTTTCTGGCTTGCCCCAGATAGAAACATGTAAGGACAAGAATCCAAACTATTTGCATCATCTTACGCCTTCATCAAAGACCATTTTCAAACAAGCGAATTCACTTACAAATGACTGGGTTGGGAAGCCTTTTGAACCATCTCTAGAGGTTTCTGATTGACTGGTGACATTTCCCACACCTTTCCAGAGGAGTTCTTAACGTTACTACATTCGTGCACTATTTCAGAATATGTGTTACTATTCACCATTTTTATTTTCACTCTATAAAATACATAAATCAAAAAGGATGTTGTCACCATGGATGATAGACATTTTATCAATGCTTGCTGCCAGAATTAAAAATAATGTTTGGACTGATCCCCCAGGAGTAGATTTAATTCTCTTGATAAATTAATGACTAGCCTTGGCCTCTGACAGAATAAATGAAACTCTCCTTAATCTATGCAATTAATGAAATGGGCTCCTAGCTATGCTCGCTGCAGGATGCTTATAACCCGGGTGGGCCACTGCCAGAAACACAGATTCCAGTAGGGGAAGTAACCTGAATTACTTACAGCCAGATCCACTCAATTTGCCTTAAAATGTTTAAATAAAGCTGACTTGAAATTGAGAGCTCAGATCAGCAAAGAGCTGAAGGAAAGTATCGCCTCAAGGAAAAATGACCCAAAGAAAATGAAAAACAGCGAAACCCCAGAAAACAAACACATCCCATTTTGAGGTCTTTAGGAGGATGAAGCAGAAAAGAACACATGTTGGAATCAATGTAAGTATTTTAATTTTTCTTAATTGGGAATCCACTGGAGATACTGTCCTATCTAAGTTTCACTGAGCATTTTCTCCTGTCCCTTTTAAAATTTTTCCATTACTTCATCTGGGACATACCTCCAAAGGTCAGGCTTCTCGCCAGAATGATCGACAAACATTTCAAATGTCAGGGATCAATGACGGACAGTGGGAGGAGGTAGGGGAAGGGTATCGGGGCATCTGAGACTTGTCAGCTCCATAGGGGCATGGAAGGATGGGACAGGCAAGCTCAAGAAATTGAGCGAGGTGAAAAGTGCAGAATCTAGGCATGGCAACTTCAGGGCTCAGAGGAAGCCACAGTCTGACCTAGAGTCAGGTGGGGCACATCCTTTATGACTGCAGGATATGGAGGCTGGTGGAGGCGTGGACCTCACGTGTGAAAACTGCTGTGCCAGAATACAAGGCAGGGAACCCAGCCGTCACAGAGACGTGGAACGGGCCTGGACGTGTTCTAACTAGGTACATTCAGAGCGTACTTATGGCTAAGGCCCGCTCAGGGCCCTCACGAAGTCAGGAGGGTCAAAAGAAAGTTAGAAAGTAACTTAAAAGCCATGTAATTGTTAATCCACATCTCACGTTTGGTTGTTCTCCAGAATCTCTGTCTAGCCTAGGGAATCCTGTAAGCATCTTTTTGCTATTAATACCTACTGATACATTCATCTCACTGCTCCGTTTCCCACGGTCCCTCTGGGTTTTCCCACAAATTGCTCTCCATCCATACTAGAGGACAAATGACCAATCACTGAGCATTACCTCTTACGGATGCCTGTGTATTAGCTACCGTCAGACCCTTAAGTTAAACATGAGGGAACGTGAAAACGACCTTACTGAGAACTGGTAAACACACATCAGTCTGCAAGCCTCTATAACATTGTCTTTAATTAGGGATTCCACTTAGATATTCCAGCCCATTACAGAGTTCATAGGGCAGTTGGAAGTTTGGTAGAAACTTCTCTGCCTTGTCACTGATTTTACTCCTCCAGATTCTCTCACTAGAGAAGGGGCTTATTTCTCCACCCCCCCCTTTTTCCCCCTGCCATCCGTGTGCACTGCATCAGCGAGCGCCCTGCCCTCTAGCCTTGCCTTTGCCACAGTCATTGGGGACCCCAAGTAGGAGACGGAAGCAGGCAAGATAATGAGGGCAGGACATTTCTTCCTCTAGCTCCCTCTTAAAGAGTCACCGCTGGCTGGCTCATCCTCAACCAAAACTCAAGGCTGCCTCACACCAGCCTTCGCCATATGACTCTTAGCTTTAGAATCCCAGTAACCATTCCCTACCCTGCCTGGTAAAAGTACTTTCATGAAAATATCCTTGCATCAATGTACTTGGCTGTGCCATCTGTTTCCTACACGTGCCGGTCATTTATTCTCATCCTGGGACCCTGCAGGGTGGCCGAAGGTCCCGGGATGAAGCAGAGGAGAAGGGAAGGAAGCGTTCAGGGGCCCGGGTGACCCACGCGTGGCACTGCATGGTTAATAAGCCTGTGGGATATTTTGGAACAGCGTGTGCCTCCTTCTGTTATCCTAGTCTGATTTACGCTGGCATTCAGGAGGCAAAGGAAGAACGACTTACCTTGTTCTGCTTAGCGTTTTCTACATGACAAATGCTTATTAAGCACCTATTACGGTGGATGGGGAGTGGGGACAGAAAATAGACAAGCAAAAATTACTTACCAGATGGTGGTAAGAGCCACGGAGGAAACTAAAGTTGGCAGGGGGAGCGGAAGCAGAGGGCAGAGAGGCAGTTCCCCCTCGGGACCCACTGGTCAAGGGCAGCTTCATAGGGAGGGTGTCGTCTGCGCAAAGACCTGAAAGAGGTGAAGAAGAATTGTGTGAAAAGCTGAACTAAGAGCAGGGTAAAGGACGGGGCTCTCAGGCTAGGTTGGTATCCCTCCGCGCAGGGGGGCATTTGCAACTGTGTGGGAGTGTGTTTGGTTGTCACAGTGACTGGGAAGGTGGGGGGATGGTGGCGAGAGGAGAGGGTATGACTGCTGGTAATTAGTTGATAAACCAAGGAAGCTCAATGTTCTGCAATGCACAGGACAGCCACAGACCACGGAGATGAGTCCAACCCAAAATGCCAGTAGCATCTTTGATGAGAAACACTGAATGCAAATGGCAAATGCAAACGCCTTGAGGCTGGAGCCCACACCCTACCCCTAGCTCGCGGGCACACGCACACACACACACTTTTTTTCCTTAACCTGAAACAGGACTACGGTGATCCATCCCCACGTCTTCCCATCTTTCCCAGCTGCCCTGTGGCACAGTGGCTCTGGCACAGCTTGTCCTGTGTCTGCCCCTCCGGAGAGGTGTGCGTGTTAACCCAGCGCTTGGAGTAGAGCAGAGCACAAGAGCCCCATCACATGTGTGCATGGTTGTCCTTCAGACTTGAGGATGAATTTCCTGGTAGTAACTGACTTAATACGAAAAGACCAGCAGGAGATCTAAGGTCCTGCCCTTCCAGGACACACTCAGAAACTGCTCTTTTCTGAAGAGTTATCTCTTTAAAAAAAAAAAAAAAAATAGATGAAGTTCTACAGCATAAAATACTCCCAAAGATTTCACTCATTTTGCTGGAAACTCTAGCAGAAATTAGCAAACCCTCTTCATTGGTAATTTAGACTTAAATTGATCAATTTATGGGCTGTGCTTGTGGAGAAATGATGCATTTTGTATATTTCTTCCACATATATATGTTCATGATTTCTTTGGAAATGAATTCATCTGGCCTAGTTGCTATGCACTTCAGATATACGCTATAAATGTGTTCTTTCTCATTTTAGTATAAATGTCTAAGATAGTAGAATAAAAATACTAGGCTATACTTTGATAAATTTAACTTTGTAAAAATAAACTTCCTGTGGCTTTGAAATCCTCTTCACATAATCCTCCTCTACGTTTGAGCTACCCTTCTGCCTCCTACTGAAATCTTACATGCTTATAAATAATTCTGTTATTTTATCTCTGATGGATATAAATAGTATAGCCAGATAAGCATCTCATTATTATTCCACATTTTATTTTGTTCAACAGAATCCTGGAAGATGCATCCAAAAAAAAAAAAAAAAAAAAAAAAAAGGCTTCCAACCAAGGTTCAGAGCCCATTGCCCCTTAAAGACCTCTAGTTAGCAAGTCATGCTATGAACTAACTCTAGCAAAGTTCGGTTCCAGTAAATGGAGCAATCCTGGTTGATTGGACCCATGCGCCTTTACCAAGATGGGACAGTTTGTTATAAATCAGGGAGCGAGGCCAGCGTGAAGGCATGAATTTATGTGGGACCCACATCACTTTTCTCTGATCATTTCCTCACTTGTCAAAGTCAAGACATTTTCTGTCCTCCAGTAACTCTTTGGTAAAAATAGCACCCTGAAAACGCTTGCAGGACTGGTTTATCAGAACTATCTTCCATTTAATTTCCTTCTCCCAGTCCTAAAGGATGTAACATTGCATCTTCTGCAGCACTGAAGAAGGCAGTCTCACCTTTGCTCTTTGCATGTTTAACCACGATCAGCTCCTGAGAGGGAATATTTAACACTGATGGGCGGGGCAACAACTGTTCTACACAATTTTCAACACATTCTAGGGAGACCCCTGTACATATTCCAATAAACGATTTAGGGCACTTTGGATCTGGAAATCTAAACTATGTCCTATCTTTCCCTTCATATTGGTTATAGCTACACAGACATGCTCCTCAAGACAAAATCCATTCAAGAATTTAAACCTTCCTATGGGACAGTAAAAGGAAAATGAGTGTTTTGATTTGGTGAAAAATCTGATCCTTTTACCTGTGGGCTCTCATACATCCCTGGAATTAAATCCTTGGTGGTTTGCACTGGAATGAATAAATGTGTAGCACGGAGAAGTTCTTTCCACAGTGACTCTGCACCTTCCAGCTGAGGGCACGTTTCGAGAATCTAGGTGATCTGCAATATTTCCATGGGAAAACTGCTAAGACCCAACATTGTCATTACCCTAAACATTGAGGGAAAACAGTTTCAGTGAGGTCAGAAATTCTTCAATAATGCCCCATAATTATCTCCACTTTTGAAGTCTCATTGCAATTAACTCATACTTTTATTAACTGCTAAATTATTATGGTGCTCATCACATTCTTTCTTAATACTAAGGTTATTTTTATTCCTGATCTTCCCAATTGGTCTATAAATCCCTTGAATATTTTGTCATCTGTTTTTCCATGACACCTGCCATAGGAGAAAACTACTAGAGATGCCCATGAAATATGGGTTGAATAAATGAATTTAAAAAATACTCATATATGAGCCTGGCATTGTTGCTATCTAAAGAACCTTGAAGAGTGGTTATTACTAACAGCTTAAGGAGTTGTAGGTAGAATTGCCTGCTTTAGTAAGTATAAACTTTTGCCGAGTTGATCAGCTTTTAAGTGAAATGCAGTACATAATGTTTTCACAAATAAGGAAATGTTTTTCTCAAGATGTTCATAGCAATCTAATAAACATTATCCGTTATCAAAGAAATGTGTCTGTGGCCCCAGCTAGAAATGAATCCTATTAGGGCAGGTACTGTATCTTCTTTAGCTAAAGATTAAATTTATTATTTATTATTATTATATTAAAATTAAAATATTATATTTTAATATTTATTATATTATATTAAATATAAATATATATAATGTTTATATGTCAGTGCTTGACAAGTGGTAGGTACTCAATAATTCAGAATTGTTTTAATATTTTCATCTTAAAATATATGAAAACATTTTTTAATTCTCTTCCTCTCTCACTAGAATAAATTCAGGTTTTGGGCTCCAGAGCATGGCCTTTAAAGGGGTAAATGCAACTAGATTTTCCAGGTGTGATATGCCACCTGTGTGGAAAGAAAATAACCAATGACTTTTAACCTTGACAGAATTTTCCCTCTTCCCCAGTCCTAGGGTCTGAATGGTGTGGGTAATACATGGTCACCCACGAGACCAGCTGGAGCATCCTGGCATCCTGGCAAGGAGTAAGTAAGTTATGACAAGGCCAGGGCTAAGAGAACTGGCCTCATAGAAGAAATGGCCCCTGAGGAGAAGACACCATGATCCCAATCTCTCTATCCCAGATCTGAGACCTGACTCGACCCAATCTGACAAGGTAGGCTTGATCCAACCACATAGGCAGGGATCCTAGCCACAGGAGTCTTTGGACACCAAAGACGGTCCTTTTGCCATTGCTGAGATCACTGGAGGACCACCTGGACTGAAATGGGACCCTGGTCTGGGGTCTGGTGTCCACAGTGCATACGCAGAGCGTAGGAGGGGGATTTCTAGTAATGGCTAACACCAACCAAATGTTATTTGGCATTGAGAATAGTACAAGAGCACAGCTGAAGTGCGTGGATGCATGTCCAAAGATGAAGGATAGTTGGAGAAGCTACAGATCAATGACGTGAAGTTAGAGGGAATTAACTCTTAGAACATCTCAAGTCAGACTTTGATGGGCTCAAGGATGGGGCTGCGCTGAGAGGTCCAGTGCTTAGTATAAAGTAGGTCTCAGGGCTTTAAGTATAAATAGTCTGGTGACTGTGGTAGGAAAAGCTTACCCACTCAGTCCTCCACCTCTACACTCTGATCCTGTTTCAGTTCCTAGTGCTTCATAGCTTTGGTCTCACATCCTTAAACCAATTCCTGATCAGCCATCAGTATACTACTTCTAAATCACGTCTACCTAAAACAATTTATCTCAGCAGTGAGGTTGTCAGCCAACTGGTCTCCTGCGGTCTCCTAAGGGGTCTTGGCTGCTGAATACTGATAGGTCAATCTTGTCACAGATAGGGTCATTTTCATGACATATATAAGAAATTGACACAAAGAAATGATATGTGACTTGTCACAGAGACATGAATCCCAGGGCTGGGAATTCGCTCTAATACTTTCTACCATTCAATGTTGTTTTCTTTCCCGTTTCCAGAATGATCTTTCGCTTTACCATGTTTGACAAACATTCATTCTAAACGAGGTTCTCTAATTTCTTTATTTGCTGACTCTGAACAAACTCTATCTGTAGCTAGCTTCAGGTTAAGTTTCCCTGTAAAAGAATTCAAAAAGAAGTAATCACAATATTGGGATTTTTAATGAAAGAATCACCAAGCCAACCTATTTAAGAAGGTCAATTAAACATAGCGCTAAACCATTTGAAGTACCAAGAACAATTTTCCATTTAGGAACTCAGGATATGGCAATTACCTGGTTAATCTGACATGTAATCAGGATACAGATTCCCAAAGTACAATCTTGTTTCTTTCAAGTGTTACTTTGCAATTTTCACAAGTGTACATTGATGAGGTAAAATTTCTTTCACCGATTGCTTTGGAAATCACATGGTTGAGTCATATTTAAAAATCAGTTTAAGATAACTTGCCTCCATCTTGTTGTTATCCTACCAAGCCCATTAATTCTTGATTTAGTATCCAACTGGGAAGAAATCTTACTGATGTTCTTCTGAAGAAGCCAATTATCATCATTCTCCAAAAATCCAGAAAACTTTCATTTCCTAATGAAGTGGTTCTCAAAATTTGGGGTTAAAAAAATCAGCTGGAGAAGTGATAAAAATATCAATTCCTAGGCTTTCCAGAAATTCACTTGGTCAAAAAGTGAGGTCCAAGAATCTGCATTTTAAAAAACACACAAAAATAGCAATTTTTTTTGCTTGGGTCCACAGACTCCTTGGGATATTCATCTCCTGGAAAACTAATGAAATATTAAACCACCCCCTCAAACCATCTCCATGCCCCTACTGTCTCAATTTATGATTTTAACCTAGGTTTGATGGTCTTGTGTAATGGAGATTCAAAGGGCCAGTAGGCTTTTCAATTTGACCTGCTATTTTGTGATTTATCTTACGGAGTTAAATAAAAGCCCCCACATCTTGAAAACACATCACCTTAAGTTTTTTCCTCCCTACTCCTACAAAAGTCCAGAACCTGTATGTTTGAAACCTAATCTCCTTAATCATGTGCTTCTCTTGACTTAAGGTTTTTATTTACTACTTTTCTATGTCCCTACAGAATTGATTACTGGGTGAACCGTTTCTGGCTGTCTCTGAAAGTTGATTTCTATATACTTTATAGAGTTGGACAGGCCCGTCAGGAGTTCCAAGGATATTATACAGGTGGCTGCGTGGCAGTTGGAGTTAACAGGAATGTGAGAGAAAGTCCCACAGGGTACGCACATTTTCTTTGTTCAAAAACAGAGTTCTGATGTAAACAGAACATTAGCAAAGCTGCTATTGTTCAGCAAGATCTCATTTAAAAAAAAAAAAAGATAACAGATTTTTAAGTTGAGGTTTTTTTGCCTCTTAAACATGTAACAATACACGGAAAATAAGCCGATTCATTTTTAAGGCCCAGCAATAGTCAGTGTGAGCAGTTGACTAAATGTCGCCTCCAAGAGTGTTTTGCAGGCTGTCATTCATCTTTCTTTCTGGCCAAAGTGGCTGCTCTCGAAGCAGAGTCCTGGGTCAGTCTTTACAAACTGGCATGAACTCCAGGCCCATCTCCTAGACAGAGGCCAGGCCTGACTCAGTGCATCTGAAAGTCGGGCCCACTGTGATACGCCAATAATCCCTGTGACAAGGTCCATGATGGTTCTGCTTTAGACCCCAAATCACCCAGTTCTGCAGTGGTTCTGCATCTACTGTAGGTACAAGATCGTCTGGGATCCCTAAGGCAAGAGATCACGGAATTGCTTCGCTACAGTATCTGTACATCTCCCAAACAAGTCACAAGTCCAGAGCCCATGGGATCACCCTTTATTCACAGATCGCTGGATTCTAAGCCCCTTTGAGCAACCACAACAGGGTCTCCTTGGGCCCACAGTGGAGTCTTGGCCCAGCCAAGACCTGAGAGTCCTTACTTCCATATTAATGTGACCCCTGCCCAAAGCAGAGAGCTGGTGTCTGTAAACTGTTAATGTGTTATTTTAATTGCCTGTCACCAAAAACTACAGACCCGTGAGACCTCAGAGAATACTAAATCCAAGAATAATTCATTGCTTCTCAAGCTGGATTATGCGTATCTCCAGGGCTAACTGGGAGCATGCCAGTGGGATCTGTAAGTCCACAGGATTTCAGGTAGGGATTGATTTCCTGCAGCATCAAATTTGCCACAAATTTGAGAAGGAAAAACACATTTTGATGATACACCCAAATATTATGGAGTTGGTCACAACATTTGGCTGGATTCTGCAACACAAGTAAGATTCCAAAGGAAAATCTTGCTTGTGTTGGCCTGTGGGGGCTCTGCTTCTTAAACATTCTGTTCTGTCATTTGGGGTATGTGTTAGGAAAATTGGGGAACACTATGTCAAGCCCCTCATTTTGCGGATGAGGAAACTGAGGCCAGAGAGGGGATATCATTTGTTCAAAGTCAACTATTCAGCCAGTGTCAGGCTAGCTGTAATCCCTCTGCATAGCACTCCCATTATGCTATCAGGTGTTCAGCCTCCCCTATCCCACCATCATCTGCACAAAAGTCAATTCTTCAGATTCTTTTAAGACTTAAAATGCAAATAATCCCAATAGAGGTATGAGAGATTGATGTCTTGGCTATAAGATGATTGGCATGTCTTATCCTTTTCCTCAATATTTGTATAGGAAAAGGGAGAGGCAGAATGCAATGAGTCTTTGGGAGTGAACATCTTTGCTTTCTTAAGTGTGTGGGGGTGTGTGTGTGGGAGAGCGTGTACGTGTGTGGATGTGCACACTTGGAGTGTGTGTATATCTATACAAAATGTTTTTGGGTCTAGGTTTCTGAGTTTGTTGGTAGACATACAGCCGAGTGGGAGTACAGCCCAAAACAGGGGGCAAATCAAAGCACACATTTCCCTACTTTGCAGTTCTGCACAGTATAATAGTAGTTGATAAAACCCAAGTGTTGCCTGCCTAACCTCGGCCTTTTCCTGGGAAAAAATCATGCCTTCTTGAGCGTTTCTGTCACTCATGTGAAAATATAGCTAAACATCTTTTCACTTGCAGCTGCTTGAAGTAATGGATTATGACTTTGAACTTGCCAGTAAACCTCAATGGTCCAGTATAAATAGTGAACTTGTCAAACTTGCTTTCCAAGGAAGCCCGATAATGAGAAGCTTATCTGTTTGGGGGGTAAGTTAATGCCTCACTTTTGCCTCAATGCCAGATCCTGAGAAACTTTTGGTGGTAGAGAATTTCCTGCCAGCTATCAGGGTCACCTCTGCACTGAAGTCTGGACTGGACAACCTGCCTCTGCAGAGCTGGGCTCCCTCTTGTCCCCATGGGCTCAGCGTCTTCCTCTAGCCTTTCCCCTTCCCTTTGAGTCTGCACATCAGGGAATCGAGGTGGTCTGCAGACCAGAGCTACCATCAAGAGAAGAGAAAGAAATCAGTGAAGGTGTGATGGGGTTTCAGCCAGGGACCTGTGGGGCACCTAATGCTGCAAGGTAAACAGTGGAACAAATGCCGGAGGCCATTACCAGGCCTCAGGGGGCAGCGAGGGGGCCAAAGGCGATTTCTCTAAACCCGGATTGTAATGGGGCAGCTAACAGCCTTCTTCTTTCTGAGAAATGTAGATGGGGAGAGAGAAAAACCCTTCAAGCAAATCTCTGTCTTCCAACCACAAAACCACTTCTCGGTGTCAAATTTCAGAGGGTCAAAGAGTATTGTTTTTTTAAAGAGGAGTTAGAACAGAAGTGTTATGAATCATAATAAGAAGAATGGCTTTAAAACCATGGCCTTTCAGCTCTGGTCCTTACAAACACTGATGTCCAAACCATGTTTTCCTAAGGAAAATTCCCTTCATCCTCATCTGGACTGTTGAATTCTTAGCAATTCCTGTGAGGTGCTAACATTTGGGTCCCATCAAGGGTCCTTGGAGGCAGGGAAAAGGCAGGGGCTTTTTGTTATCTCCTGAGGTAGCTGAGGGATGATTGCTAACAAGAACCTTCTGGCCTTTAGACGTGAAATGCATTTTCAGCTAATGCCCTGGAGAAGTCCTCTGTGGTACCAGACAAAAGGAGAAATTCAGCAAACAATCGCTGATAATCAGGCCGGCCCCTCTGAGCAATTGTTTCTACCTGGCCCCACTAATAAAGATCCCAGAACTGTTGTTTCCTTTTCTTTTCTTCTTCTTCTTCTTCTTCTTCTTTTTTTTTTTTTAACCACTTCTATATCTGTGGCCAGCTGTACTGTAGTTAAATTTCCAAATTCTCGTTTGGCAGCCCTGTACTGTGGTACTATAATGTTTATAAACCCCCTGGTGCTAGTTTGAAAGTGACATGCACAGATACGCACTTTAAAGGGGGCATAAAATGAACAAAATGCATTACCAAATGCAATACTCGGTATTAACCACATTCATATGAGTTTTGTATTTGATCCAATAAACCAGTGGTGCCAGATGTAAAATTAGCTTGTAAAACTTCCCTTCTACTTTAACCATCCACTGTTACTATTCAAATACCAATGGACAATGGTGGCATCTTTAAACAAGATGAGTTAAAAAGTATAAAATACATACATACCGTGTATAATTATTATAATGTCACATATGTTAGCATATATATCATATGCACAACATATTCCATGATATATGATATGTGTGTATATCAATGTAAAATAGTTACAATAGTTCCAATTACTGAGGAAATTGAATGAGGTTCTTTCATCCCCATGGAGACTTGCCTCATGTCAGAATGTGCACAGAAGCCAGGTCACTTGGTCTGTACCGTCCACAGACATTTGGTCAGGGATGGACATGTGAACCAAACTACATGTACGTGTGAGATGTGGTAGTACAGGTCTTCATTAGAACCTTTGGGTGGAGAAGACATCTGCCTCATTAAACAGAGAGAGAAGCTAATGCCTGAGGACATTTTTTGAGCAGCTGGATCCAGGTGTCCCTGAAGCCAGCTCTTCCTTGAACTTTTCAGGAAAGTGAGTGAAATCCCCTAAGCCAGTTGGACTTAGATTTTCTCTCTTCCAATGGGAAGTGTACCATCAAATACATCTTTACTTAGTAGATTCCAGCTAATTTTCTCATGATAATATGTGAGATAAATATTATCTTCATTTAATGAATTATAAAACGTAAGACTCAGATGAAAAACTAAGTTAACTAACTTGTTCAAGACTACCCAGTTAGTAACTTAACAGGAGCAAAATCTAAGTCTAAAACCTAGGTTTTTAATACACACTCAGGGTTTTTAATGTTTCTTTAAATGTAAATATCTTTGGAAGGAGAGATGATTTAAGCAAGCTATAAATAATTTAAATTTCAATAAATGAAAGATCTAAATGTACTCTCTTAGTGGGAGAACCAAAAGTGAACTTCAAAGGAAGGGGAATCTGAAAGAAATCTGAGTATCTGTCTGTACTGATGAAAAACACTTGGAGAAAGCAAATGGTGTGAGCTGACGTTCACTGAGGACACATGGATGTCCCAACTTAATCCTCCCCCAAGCATCATCAGGTGGATAATATTATTATTTCCATTGTATAGATGAGAAAATGGAAGCACAGTGAGATATAATACCATGTCCAGAATCACACAGCTTCTGGGTGAAGGCAACCCCCGCATTTGATCCTCATCTTGTATATGGAAAAACAGGAGATGAGTTCTTCAATGGAATGTATTACCTGGAGTAACAAATACTTATTAATTGCTTTGGTTGAAATATCTCTCTAGAATCCACAGTTTCTAGGATGTGGTTTGATAAAATATGTGATTGAACAAATAACTTCATCTCTGAGACTTTGATTTTGAGAGAAATTTGCTGGAGTATAGAAATGTACATAAACAATTATTTTCCACTGAGATATTCAGACAGGTAGAATATATAATATATAATAGCTCTCATCAGTAAGAAGTTTACCTAGCAGAATCTGAAGTCCTAGGGTCTTCATATTTTAGGAAAGAAGAGAAAAAATTACCAGACCTTTCCTGCAGCCTGATTGCTACAGATGTTAGTGAAAGTCGTTTGACAATTACAGATTTAGTGCCACAGAATCTGGGGTACTTAATCATGTTGTCACTAATCATTGAACGTGGCTCTTAAGAATTTAGATAAGTTCTGAAACTATAAGAGACAAAAATGGAGTCTGGAAAAAAAGTATTCATAATTGACACATCTATGTTAGTAATCTCCAAACCTTCAGAGTTTTCATTGATAAGGGAAGTGGTAAAGTTCATTAAAAATACTTTTTTTGAAAGCAGTATGGATTTGAGTGGTCCTATTCTGGGTCAGTTACCAATGGGCTATGGCTTGGAGGCTGTTATGAAAAGAGCTTTGTCTGAGCAAGTCTTTAGATGATCTTGAATGACTTGACCATAATTTCCCAGAAAACCTGGGCTGACTTTTCCTTTGTGGGGAAGGTCAGGCAGAGAACATCTTAAAAGAGGATAAAAGAGGTGCTGAAGGAATGAAGGGAATGTAATTCTTTCAAAAACTTGCCATAAAGTGACTTCCATCTGCTAAGAATAATATCATATTATAGATGCCTGCTACATTCTGGTCTTTTATGTAAAAATAGTAACTTTAGAGGAGCTTATGTAATGTCATTTTGACCTGCTGTCCTTCATTCAGGCCCCAGCTCTCTGACTATGGTGGCTTCCCTGAACATGACCAAAAAAAAAGCCCAAAAGACTGGCTTGTGAAAGTGTTTATAACTGCATTTTTTAATGGATCCTTCTGCTTATGAGGAACATGTAGGCAAGGGATGAAGAAACCTTGACTAAAACTTTTTAAAATATCCTATTTAATTATTCTATGATAAGGTAATCAGTCTACTTAAGAAGAATTATCACTTCAGAAATGAACATAGACTTTTGCAGAAGACCTTTCTAAAAATTTGGAAGAACAATCCACAGTGCCATATAATTACTTTTTTTGCTCTGAGAGATGTTTCAAATATGAAGAAATATACCTCAAGGTTCACAATTTATTTCTCCATTTCATTAAGAATGGCCAAGATTAAAAAAAAATGAGCAAAGTTGTAACTGAATCCAATAAAAGCATTGTTCTATAAAACACTGCAGTTAAACAGGCCTTAATATATCTAAAACATTATTTTATTCCTAGAAATACAATTTTCATGTCCCAAGAAAAATATCTTACTGTGTAAAGTGGGTATTAAATATTACATCACATTTTATTATTGTTTTTATTTTTGTTTCTATTTTCCTTCCAAATGGAAGTACTCCCTGCCTGTGTAGGAAGAAATATCCTTTTTTCATCCAGCCTTGGTATTTGGCAAATATCTAGTGCAAATGCTTTACAAACTATAACGTAGAATGGAACTCAGAAACAATGAGGAAAAACACAGTCGTTACCTCCCTGTACTACACCTGTGTCAGTTTTGGGATTATCTATATTTTCTCTCTTCTTCATTGGTGTGGGTAATGAAGGACAGACTATAATTGAATTCAATCCAGTGATGCCGAATTCGATCTCAAGTCCTAGGTCATTAGCTAACCATTACTTGTTGGCTTTATAAATGCTTTCTGCTCTTAACGCTGGGTGTTCTTAGATTCTCTGGAAGCTGAAATTCTATTAATTTGAGTTTTAAGAATTTGCCTAATACACTTAGAATATCAAGTTTAATAAAACTCTGCCCTGCAAAAGATAAATCAAGCATAGATAATTATATTCATTTTAATAATCTGCCTTTATAATAGCATTCCGTAAAAAAATCAAAGGTACTTAGATTTGATTACTATTAAGTATCTCTACCTAATACAGTGCAGATACTGAAAGGCAATTTACTTAAAATATATGTATGTATATTAATGTGAAACAATTCTGAAACAGCAAAGCAAATAATATGACAAAAGATCAATATCCTTGGAATATTTCTTGCCACCGGTATTTTGACTAGAAAATGTTCTGCGATTTGTCATTTACTATCTCTTCATTTATGCAAAATGCATGTTCAAGACTATTTGTCTTCAACTGTAAAACGAGTCATCAATTTAATAATAATTTTTCCAGAACAAATAAGAAATCTTATACTAAAATAGCCACCTTTTGCCATAGTAGTAAATATTTATTCTTATTATATAAATTGTTTTTTTCTGCATTACATTTGAGTTTAGTAATATTTCATATTCAAAAGATGAGTATTTGTTGGGTCTTTTTGGGTTTTGTTATTATGCATAGCTCCAAAATAACACTTTCTCCCCTAAGCCCATGCTAGCCATTTTCATGTTTTTAGCATTCTTAAAATTAAGAGTATAATTTCAAAATATATAAAAAATACTAAGTTATATAGTTTGCCCTTCTATTTGGTAAACTGTTTTTAGGATTTTAGATTTTTTTGTGTGTTCTCAAGTGAATTATCTGTTTTTAGCAGTTATACAAAGTCTCTTAAAAGTCAGCCAGAAGATATTAACAGATGTTTAGCTCCTTTAAGCTTTTAAAACTCAAGAACAGATCACATTAACTTCTAGGTTTGAACATTCTATGATCTTGTCTAACAGTTTTAACAATTTCTACTGTCTTGAATTGCAGGTAACCTTCTGTATACACAGTGCCTTTTTATTTTGATCCACTGCATATCATGATTTTAAAGAGAGATTTTATTTGAGAAATGGAATTTTTATCTTTAGTGAAAATTCAACTGCTTGTGGAGCGACCATTGCCAAAAATCTAATGAAGGTGACGAGGAGGGAAGTCACCTCTACTCACAGCTGATCTCACATATGTGCAGACAAAGATCATGGCTTCACAGTGACTCCCTGACTGGCACTGAGAGTAACACGCAACCTACTACCACTAATAGTAAAATTAAAACCAACAGCAACAAAAACCTTGGACCTTAAACTCAATTGTTTCTGCTTTCTGAAATTCTGTTAAATCCTCATATTTCTTTTTCAAAATTCTCTGAACTTTTCAAAACCTTCATATCCTTTGGCAGAAGGACCCCTCTCTCCTACAACCTCCTATGGTGCATTTTATTTCATGGTTATTTATGCATCTGTCATATTTATTCTGCTAGATTGTAACTGTTGAAGTGTACGTGGAGGATTGTGTTTCCCTGGCCACACTTAGTGTGGCTTTCTGTGCCAACACATTCCTGCCTAGCTCTGAGACTTTCATTAAAATTCACTCAGTGCAAAGGTATAGATAATACCACAGGCTACTTTTTATTGAACTAGCCATCATACAGAGTTATCAAATCCAGGAATTAGTGAGAGTTCTTGTAATAGCCAACCCCCTCCACAGTATACCCATGAGGAACTCCATTTTCTTGCCTGCTAGCATAATTCAAGTGAAGATGTTTTGCGTGCCAAAAATGTCCCTTCTTGGAGTTGAGGGCAGATTATGAAGAAGAGCAATATCCATAATTTTCTTTATAGCAGCTCACAACAGATGCTCAGTTTAGTATCTTCTGAATGAATGAATATATAAATTACAATATGTATGTATTAGTTTTCTATTGCTGCATAACAAGTTATCCCAAAATTTAGCAGCTTAAAACAACATACATTAACTCATGGCTTCTGTGGGTTGGGAATCTAAATTGGTGCTCAACTAGATTCTTCTGTTTTGAGGTTCCCAATGATGTCACAGTCAAGCTGTCTTCCGACGCTGCAGTCATCTCGAGGCTCAAACAAGGCTGAAGGATCTGCTTTCAAGCTCACTCATGTGATTATTGGCAGGCTTCTGTTGGACTTGGGGCCTCAGTGTCTCATCGTGCCACATAAGACAGCTCTCGTCCTTCAACAGGATTGACCCAGGGAATAAAAGGGGAAGAGAGAGTGTTGGGGAGGGAGAGAGGCAAAGAGGGAGGAAGGATGGGAAAGAACCACAGTCTTTTTTTTTTTTAATAACCTATCTTCAGAGTGACTTTCCATCACTTCTCCCTTATTCAAATTCTTAGAATTATGCAATAAGTCCAGCTCACAATCAAGGAGAGAGGATTACACAATAATAATAGGAGGAAGAGATCCCTGAGGGTCTTTTTAGAGGCTGCCTACTACAATGTACATGAGACAAAATATTGCTCTATCATTTTTCTCTTTTCAGTGCATTTTACTTAAGAATTAGATTTGTGATAAATCCAATTATCTGTATGTAGACGATTATTAATTATTCATTAAATGTCATGCCTAAGGTGACTTCATTCACACAGTTCCTTTTTGGAGTTGGCTGCCACCTATTTTGTCTAGGGGGTGTTAGCTGCTTCAGCTCATCTCTGCTCCTCGTGGCTTTTCATCTGCTGGTAGGCTAGACTGAGCTTTGTGTGCTAGTCTCCGGTCAGAGTTCCACCAAGGGGAAAGTAGAAACTACAAGGCCTCTTGAGATCTAGGCCTGGGACTCTCACAAGTGCCACTTCTGCTGGATTCTACTGGTTAAATCAAGTGGTCAACCCTTCAATGAGTGGAGAAAATAGTTTCCATCTCCATTGAAATGAGCATCCAAATGGTGATGAGCAGAATTTCTGGCCATGAAATTATCTATCACACTCTTTCTCTAGTCACAGTATTTCTTTTTCTTCCACATACAAAACATATTCACCCTCTCTCAAGGCCCCCCCAACACCTCATACCATGGCGGCATCAGACTGGAAGTCCATGATTGTGCTAACTGCCTCAAGTCTGGCTACCTCGGAGGCTCCTGGGATACAGCGCCTGAAGTATGGCTGCTCTTAATCCAAAGCCTTGTGGACTGAAAAGACAAATTACCTGCCACTCACAGAGCCAACACACGTCATGAGACAGTGACAGCCTAAGCATAATAAACACTCTTGTCCAAAAAGGGGAGGAACAGAAGGTACGTGAGCCTAGATCGTCCAAGATAGCCTCACTGGCAATGCTTGGCAGTCAGTGCTGGTTATTGGCCGAGCCACTCTCTCCAAGTGGTCTCTGTTTCTGAAAGAAGCTGATTGGGCTTCTCCACATCATGACTGCAGGATTCCAAGAGGGAAAGGGAGACAACTACAAGGTCTTGATGTCCTGGTTTCAAAGCCACATAGTATCATTTCTGCCACATTTTGTTGGTTAGTGCAAGTCACAGGGTAAATCCAAATTCAAGGAAATGGAAATACTTGGGAGGAATCATTGCAGTCATCTTTGCAAATCATTCACCAAAGGGGGCTACTGGCCATTGTTGCCACAGTTTAATGGCTACAACGTGAAATGAAAACTTAAAGATCTTACTTTAGAAATTTCTAGCAATTAACCAATATGTATTTTATAGTGTTTATACCTCTATATTAGCCCAGTTGTCTTCTCCACTGGGAAGCTGGCACAGTGACAGGCACAGTGGAAGAGATATAAGCATTTCAGAACATATAGTGGTGGGGAGGGTAGAGCTCAGTGCTAGAGCATGTGCTTAACATGCATGAGGTCCTGGGTTCAATCCCCAGCACTTCCATTTAAAAAAAAATTTAAAAAAGAACATATAGCAAAAATTAAGAGAGAGTTGGAAGTGACTGTTTCCCCCACCTTGACATTTCATCTAACCGAGACCTTGTCAATGGGTTTTAGACAGCGATGCCAGATATAGCTTTAGACTCAGAGATGTGGGAACAGAAGAAATCAGTTCTTTTCTGGTTGAAATAGCCCACACAAAATGGCGGACTGTCATTTGAAAGTCAAAAGAAATAAAGGGGAAGTGACTTAGCACCACAACTCTGATTGGCCCGTCCTGTACAATGACTAGATTCCCACCTCAACTGTCATGCAGAGACTGTTTGTTCAAGTTTATTAACGATTATTGTTGAAGACAGAAATCTACAACTAAGATAGTACATCGATAGTATCAGTGTTAACTAGTGACTTTTGCTTATATATTTTTAAAATCCTTTACATGATAATTCAGTACAAATCTCAAATACCCAGTGATACTCAGTAGATGAATAGAAGGAATTCTAATGTTGCAATTATTTGCAGTTATTAATTGTAGGGAATCGTTGGATGCAGTGTCTTAAAAAAATCAAGGAACAAAAGAGAACTATTACCTTCTTTCTATACTATAGCTTTTTCTTCAACTTTTTAAACAATTCTCTGCATGCAGCTCACTATAAAAGAGAAAAAAGAACTTTCTACTTTGTTCAGTTTGCTTTTATTAATTGAAACATCAACACGATGGAAACAACTAGAATATTTGTACAATTGCCACATTTCTTGATATCTTGGAATCTGTGCATTCAGGTCTAAAAATAGCTTTTAAAGAGAGTACCTAAGAAGACAGAGCAGCTAGTGGCATGTGTGGAGATGATTCTTCCTAGGACTGGGAGAGCCTAGAATTAACTGGGGAGGAGCTAATTCAAATAACACGGAAGGTTGCCCCTCCTCATCCCCTATCCTCACCTTCTCAGCAGTATGTCTTTTTCTGGGAGAAAATGGAAGAAATATTCAGCAATAGCCCTGAGCCATAGCCTGAAAAGGGAGCGGGCACTTAGAAACACAAAGCAGCGCAGATCACAGGCACAACGCATTGAGCCTTGAAAAGACCTAAGTAATTACTCAGAACATGGCCTCCGTTTTAAGTGAGAAAGAAAGGAACCTCCAGAGAATTGCTCAAGGTCACATACATGTTAGTGTTGAAGCAGCCAGTAAGGAGAAGCCCCTTCGCTTTCCAGTATCCCCGGCAGGGCGCTGCAGTCAGCCGCTACCCTGAACTCTCCAGCTGTCACCATCTCTGGCTGCTCTTCTGACAGCCTCTCACACCTTCCCAGATCCGAGTCAGCAAAGCTCCAGCAGGCATTCCCCTGGGTCAGTCACACTCCATCCTGCGTCTGCCTTTACCTCTGCCAGCCTCTGAGGACAGGAGAATTTATGAACTTGATGACAAAGTAATTCTTTTAAAAAATGCAGAAGTTGAACGTGCATAGATTTATACTCTTTCCAACAAGCAGAAGCACGCAGTAATGATTGACAGCCCCTCACTGAATCTGCAGATTGCAGGTGGATAGACAGCCACAGGGTAGCCAGACCGATGGGAGACAATTGGGAGGGGGAGGGGCATTTCCTGTTACCTTTTCACAGCAGGTTGCAGACCCTTTGTTTACTTTCTCCTCTTCCTCCTCTTCTTTCTTCTCTATTTTCCTTTCTTTCTATTCATCTGATATTGAATGATCACCTACTATGCTCACTAGGAAGGAGAGATTCTGGTTCAGTTGGTTTGGGATGCATGCTTCATGGAGATAATACAGCTGGGTCTGTAAGAGTTCTGGACCCAGAGTTTCCAGGTGCGATCCAGGCTGAGTCTCCTGTGAGCTGTGCAAATGATGATAGTATCTCAGCAGACGGTTGTGAGGACTGAACAAATATGTAGAAGGTTTTAGCAGGGCCTGTTAAGAGTTAGCTGTTCTAGTTGGAACTATTACTGCAAATCTCCCTCCAAATTTAGACAGTCCTTAGGGCTGAGGATGGACAGGGACCTGAGCTGAGTAGATCACTGGCTGAGATTATCACACTGGATAGCAAAGTAATCATTACTTTGGCTCCACCTAGAAGGGAAGGCATGGCATTTTCTGTTTTTAGAATTTGAACCAGACTTAAAAATTAGAGTTGTAGGAATCTGCTTTTAAGTTAGGGTGTTGTTATCTGAGTGTGTGAACCGGGAAAATAAGACACTCACTTCCCATGTAATCAAAATAGGTTATATGAAGACTTTAATTGGTGGATGGAGTAAAGAGGGTCATAGATAGGAGAGAAAATTTTTTCGGGGATGGTGTCATCTTTACTGAAACCAAACAAGACTAGGGAGAGATGCGTGGCAGGTGGTCAAGATAGAGGGTTCGCCTTTTGTTTGGGCCAAGAAGTGAGAGAGAGACTGGAAATCCACATGCTTTAGCAAGGATGGCAGCTCTGTCTGGAAGGAGATTTGTTAAGGAGCTAAGACTGAACAGGTAAGTAGAGGCCAGATCACAAAGGAACTTGCAAAACCATGTTACACAGTTGGGACTTAATTGGTACAGCAGTGAGGAGGTTTTAAGGATTTAAGCAGGAGATTTATAAAGTTATTTTTAACTTTAAAATATCTAATTTCTACTTTTTTTTACCACTTCCTTTTCCCGATGGACAACTCATCATTTTATTTTATTTTACCCTATTTTGGGGAGTAGAGGATCGTATGAGGGAGGCATAAAATTAAAGAAAGGAAGAGACATCCACCTCTCTAGCTAGTAAAGAGAGATATTTTGGTGGTGGTGATGTGCTGTTTAATGGCAGTATTGGGGACTGAACCCAGGACCTGCATACTAAGCATGCGATCTACCACTGAGCTATTTCCCTCCCCCGTGTGAAGTTTTTTTTTTTAAATGAAAATAACACAACCTTGTTTTATAAAATTTCACCCCCTACTCAACGAGTGATTTATGTAGAGAGGCCAGCATCCTTCGATTTTTTTTCCAGAAAGAACTCCAAAGGAGACGTTGCTAGAAAGAACTGACAGAAAGACCTCAAGGCCTCAGTAAAAGAAAAAAAGGTAGAGAGAGAGGAGGAAGCATTCTGCTTGTCTTCCCCTCTGAATCCTTCCCTTCCAGCTCTGCCTTGTTTTGTATTCTCTCTTATGCTTCTTCCCCAGCGCACGCACGCACACACACACACACACACACACACACACATATATTTTTTTTTTTAATGAAGCATTTGTAAAGCATTTGGTTACCAGGAGATTCAAACACATTAAGTCAAGTGATTGCCAAATAACTTTATTTGTGCTCTCACAGTCTATCAGAAGACCCTGTGATCATTCTGGGATGATGAAGAGAAACAGAAGGATTTAGGACCAGAAATGAAGCTGTCTTTTAATCCTCAAGCCATTTCTTACTTTATATTTGAAATATGCTGCTAAAGAGATGGAAATGGACCCCTTTAGAAAGGGCTCGGATACTTTGTGGCAAATATATAAGGAGGTGGAAATGGATATTCAAAACATATCTGTTCAGTTTACATTTCCTGTGCTTTTCAAAAAGGCAGAAAAAAAATCCTTTGAAAGAGAGAGTAGAGCGTTCAAAACAGGGTCAATAGTCATACAATTTTATTATCAAACTTGGGTGTCTCCGAAAGTCTGTAAACCCATCGACTGGATGAGGAGGGGGTCAAGAACTTCTTTTCTCTGTAACACCCCCCTGCCTGCCCCCTTCTTCCTTGTCTTTACTCCACAGCACCACCCGAACAGCCAGGGAGCCTTACTCTATCAAGACAAAGACACATGAAAATCATGTGTTACATTTAATACTCATTTAAAATGTAAAGAATGCCATTGATATTATTGTAATGTTCTTCATTTTTTAACTTGGATTATAAAAATTATCTTTTATGTCCCTTATCCATCTATTAATCTACTTGTATACATTTTCATAGTTTCCAGCTTAACCGAGCTCTCCCAAACCTAATTTGTCTATAAAGTCTGACATTACTCAACCTCAGACCCCCAAGCACAGTGGTTATGAGGTGTCTAGCTTACTCTACACTGCTTTGTAAACACTCCCAAGGGTTCCAAGGGTGTCCCAACTGACCAGATTATAATTTATGTGTATGAGAACGGAAGACCCTTGTCTACTTCTCAATTTTTTTTCTCCCTTCTTTCCCCCCACCCACAATGTTACATGGGGCATCAATGACATCAGTGTATCCAGAGATACATGTACCACTGGCTTTCTCTGAACCAGGGAGAAAGGACTGAAACCCTGCCCATTCACCCCCGACATCCTCATCCTCTTTTATCCAGGACTTACTTGCAGCCTAAGGTAATTCTGAGGGCACCTGGGACCCCTTGGGAAAGCACTAACCTGTTTCAACCCGTTCATCTTACTAATGAGGAATCTGAGAGCCAAAGAAGCAGACTGATTTGTGCAACATCATAAAAATAGTGATCACCGAAATCAAGACTTTGGCTCAAAGATTCTAATACCAAGTCCTGGCTCTTTTTAGTCTAAGGTCCTGGATGTAAAAAACTATGTGTTTTATTTATTTTCCGTTCTCTTCCTCCCCCAAATCAAGTTGCGATTCTGAAGTAGACTATTTGTTTATTAGTTGGGTGTATCTACCAAGTCAGGGCAGAGCTGAGCAAACAGTTAGAGTACTGGGGATTTAGGATTTAGGTAAACAACAAAGGTACATAGTGATGGAATGGGAAGACTGAACCTAAAATGAAGAGATGGGCTGGTTGCAAAAAAATGTCTTATCAGTATTTCTCAGAATAGTACTAGCATCACCAAGATTCATGCTGATGCATTAAACTTCAAATAAAATAGGTTCTTAAATATTATGATGCTCATTCTGAGGTACTTCTTTGTAATATGACTTAATTATACTATCAGAAATAATGAAAATGCCAATAACTTTAGACATAGCCATATCCCAAAATAAATACAAAACATTGTTAAGTCAACTATACATGCCTTTTGGATTGCCTACTATTTTTGGATTATTCTCACATTTTTTTTCCCTCATTAGAACTAATGTTCAAAGACTAATGGTGGAATTAGCTGAAGGGAAGTCATCACATGTCAAAATAAATTTTTTCCATCTTTTGTAACAAAGAGCACAAATGTTGAATGTTAACTCATTGAAAAGTAGGAATTATAGAAAAGCCACAATTACATTTCACCAAAAAAAAAAAAAAGGAATGTAAATGCTCCCGTTTTGCACATCTGAGTACAAGTGCTTTAAAAAATAAACCATATACAAATATATTGTAAAAATTCAGTTTTAAACACAGTAATATAAATTATTTTTCCCCAAATAATTGTTTTTTTTTTCCCTAAACTTTTCACAAGTCGTAATCTCAAATGTTTGCAATCACCTTGGCACCATTTGAAAATCAATTTGGATTATTACTATTGGGGCCATATGTTTTGGATTTTCAAGAAGAATTCTGACTTCTAGGGCAGTCCTGATTGCCAATCCTGACCTGTTCTTAGGTCATGTGTTCCATGAATTTTCACAAATTTTTGGTAAGGAAAATATTTGCTAAGATCCCAGCTCAGTTGTTCTGTTAATGGCTTATCATTCCTGTCCCCCCATCTTGAAACTCTACTGAATCAGTTTCTTCCTAAGCTCAGATGCTTCCCCCCAGGACAGAAAGTGGGAGGGGTGGGGGGGGCGGTCTGAACATTCCCATCTATGTTGGGGGGAATATGAGACATCCACTTCAAACTATAACAACTTCAGAGACTCCGAATTCCACGGGGTAAGAAGAGCAGATGCAGAGCCATTTCCAAACCAACGTTTGCCCTTGTCCAAAGGTAAGTTGTCAGTACAGCTTCGGTCTTTCACTGACCCAGATCCCTGGGATGGTGCGAGACGTCGTCTGGGTGCCCCTGAGGGAGGTTATTAGTGCTTCCCTCCCTCCCCTCTCTTACCTAAATTGCACAGAAAGGCTATAGATTCCAAACTCTATGCTGTGATGAATGTAGTGCAGATGGGAAACATAAGAGAGGTCAGAGTCCGCTGCCATTGGGCTAAGGTTGTCCTGCTTTCATGCAAGCTAAAAGGATGACTCAGAAAATCCAAAACTATGGTTCATGCAGAACCAATGTTAAACTAACAAAATTCCTTAATAAATAACAGAACTTGTCAGGGGTAAGAGTCTCATCTAGCATTTCACATGACTTTAAATACTGTTTAGCCACCCGCGTGTCATAAGCAATATAGGCAGATGTGAAAAATTGTGGCATCTGTTTTTCTTGATACGTGTGTGTGTATATGTGTCACTGTTTGAGTCCATTTAGAAACTATCAAGCATACATTTACTGTAAGTAAATGAATTAAATGGTACTATTTTTATTATTATTTAAATTTATTTACTTGTAAACGCCATCCTGACAACAGGGTAGCAAATCAGCAACTCCAGAATTCAAATGTTTTCTTGATTTGGAGCATTTTCCAGTTGTTTTAAATCTGATTTGGCCTTGAGGTTTCTCATGTAGTGGCGATGTCATCAGCTGGGATCCTGGTGAATGAATAGTCACTTCCTTCCTGAGTCAGACACCCTCGAAGGTGCTCTAACTTGCTATGGAATCTTCAAGTACCTATTTAACAACCCTTCACAAGTGTTCTCATGATCAAAAAGCCTTAGGACCCCATAGACAGGATTTATCTTGGACTGTGGCTGTGCAGCTGGTTACACAGCTGGGAAACAGGACGGAACAACAGTCAATCAATTCATTTTGGTCGTTTCCATGATTACCAGTAATTGCTCCAGCTGCACTGATGTATGGTGATCAATATTCATTGTAAAGATGGCAAAAACGGGCAGCGTGGATGCCCCTTTGCCTTTTCATTTTACGCATGGTGACCTGGCCATGTACACGCAGAGTGATTCATCCAACCGGCAGTACCTTGCTACTAGCCCTCCCATTGCAGAAAACCATGGTAGCAAATGACTATTAAAAACAAAGGCAAACAAAACCCTCTAGCAATCAAGTGACTTATTAGTGTACAGAATAGTTTGGGAAGGTGGATAGTTGCTTGGGGTGGATGGCAAAATGCCAGTGTTCCAACATCTGC
The DNA here is from genome assembly GCF_009834535.1 of Camelus ferus. Taxonomy (NCBI): domain Eukaryota; kingdom Metazoa; phylum Chordata; class Mammalia; order Artiodactyla; family Camelidae; genus Camelus; species Camelus ferus. Next base: position 82,508,250 of record NC_045700.1, read on the forward strand.
GGGATTTAGATGCTCAAAGTTGCATCACAGCAGGGGCAGTTGAGTCCTTGAGCCCACCCCAAAAGGGAAAGCTGGGATTCTAAGAGGTTGAGTAAGAAAGTGAGCTCCCGTGGGGAGCCCAACCGCAAGAGGACAACAGGGGATGTCAGTGTACCCTTATCCTTGGGCTTCAGTCGAGCTGCACTCCCGAGGAACTTCTGTCCCCTTTCTGGGTTCCTACTGTCTGTATTGAACGAATTCCTGAGAGTCGGCTCTCAAGAGTCCATATGAGATGCCAGGCTCTAAGATTCAGAATTCTCCTGAGCCCGTTGCAAGACCACTCAGAGATTTTAATTTACTATTTTATTTTACTTTTTAAACTTTATTTTTATTTTTAAAAAAACTCTAGGGGGAAGGAAATAATTAGGTTTCTTTCCTTCTTAATGGAGGTACTAGGGATTGAACCCAGCACCTCGTGCATGCTAAGCAGGCACTCTACCACTGGGCTATACCCTCTCCCTACTTTATTTTTTCATTGAAGCATAGTCAGTTTACAATGTGGTGTCATTCTCTGGTGTACGGCATAATGTTTCAGTCATACATGTACATACATATATTCCTTTTCATGTTGTTTTTCATTACAGGTTACTACAAGATATTGAATATATTTCCCTGTGCTGTACAGAAGAAACTTGTTGCTTATCTATTTTATATATAACAGTTAGTATCTGCACATCTCAAATTGCCAATTTATCCCTTCCCACCCACCTTTCCCCCAACTCAGAGCTTTTAGAATTTTTCTTTTTTCTTTTTTATTTGATTAAAAAGGGAAGAAGAGCTCCTCCTTGGCGTCCTTGAAATCTGCCTTGAAGCTCAAGCACACTCTTCTCCTCTCTTTGAGAAAACCAGCGGATTCTTCAAACACAACTCATTGTCTCTTCTTTAAGAACTCTTCGGTATGTTGAAGGGGAAGACTGAATTTCGAATAGAAGATTTTTAAAAGTTAAATGAATGAGAGAATGAATGAATGCTAGCCAGAAGTGGAACAAAGCGTGGGTCTCTCTACGGGAAGAAATACAACAAAATGTTCCTTTTCAAAATAAAACGTGGATTTCAGTGAAAGGTCATAATTGTATTCTACACAGTTAAAAAACGCTTAGCCATGCCAAGCTAACCTCCTTTTTTCTAAATTGTCTTCAGTTTCCAACATTCAGCCGCTAAGATGCTTTTCGTCTCTGAACTGAGGAGACTCCCCCATCAGCACAAGGTTTGGGTTTTAGCTTTTACCTGGACTTAGAGTATTTTCTGAAACAATCCTTTATCACCCTCGGCTTCTGTTAGTTCATAAATAACAAAGGTTAAGCCTGGTCTTCTTCAGATGCTGGGAGATCTTGGACCAAATAGCTCTTATAAAATGAAGGATAGTAATTCATTTTATGTGAAGAGCTCCTGGGACATGGTTCTTCCCCGCTCCCTCTCTCCTCTTCATAATGGAAATGTTCTTCGCCAAAGAAAGAAGGACTGTTTAACACGAGGTATTCTCAGCAAATTGCTATCTGATTCAATTTAACAAGCATGCGATTGATTATAAAAGAAATGCATAATATTAATCCTCATTATTACATAAAACTTTCTTTCTCATGACTTGCTTTTGCATCCATTATCACATTTTCATCCTCTCAGAACTGTACGACCTAGCGTTATTTCTACGATGCTCACCCTACGGTTTTCAGACTTCTAATGACAAGACCAGCCCAGGTGCTGCCTGCCGCATTTCCCTTGGGTTCATGTTTCACAATAATGGGTGTTTGGCTCTGATCATAAACTCAAAGAGGAGCAGCAGAGCCCAGGCCAAGAACAGAGGGCAGCAGGGGCCACCAGGGCTGGGGCCACACCTGGCTTCTAGTCCCAGCAGCACCACTTCTGGAGAGACTTGGAGGGAAAGAAAGATTTCTGCAGGTTTTATTCTCCTCAACTCTTAAAGGAAGGGGTCTGTCCAGGTCATCCAGGACTCCCTTCCAGCTCTGTGATTCTTTGGAACTGACAACAGAGCATTTAAATTCTAGGTACTGGATTTTCAATTTATTTCAAATGCTGATCATAGTTCATTTTTAATTAACATTGATATTAATGACTCCCATTGTATGAGTCCTTGGTTTGCTCCGTGTAACTCCAGCTGGCGCAATAAAAGGACAATCAGGGAGTTTGAGCTGGATGTGCCTGGATGAGGAAAGGTCTTTGGTTGGAAAGACATGACTATGAATTGTGGAGGAGGCAGGGGGACTGGGACGGGATGGCACCAACTCTGTGAAACACAATGTTAAGGATTTCATGTACTATACCTTATTTAATTCTTCACATAATTACTTGATGTGCTCATTAATATTTCCATTTTACATAAAGGGAATCCAAGATTCACAGAATTTGGACTACTTGGCAAAGCCACATGGTTCGTGAGTGATGGATGAGGGATTGAAATTCATGTGTAACTGATCCCAGAGTCAGTGTTCTTCATGGTTACCTAATACTGCTTCCTAAGAAACCGAATGGCACACAAACACACGTATCCACACAAATGCCCAGCACAGAAAACGTGTGTGTGCGTTCTCAGCTTTTTAGCATAAAAGTAAATACTTGATCAAGAAATGGATCGCATAGGTGCATGCAGATGACAGTGTTCCTATGGGTAAACCGTGCCCCAGACTGGTTCCAAAGTGTCTGAACCAAGTTTTATGAACAAAAGCCTGGCCTCCAGCTGCCAGTGAGTCATTCCACGGCAGCTTGGCTGACAAAATAAAAACTTCTGATTAGCTGCCAATGTCAAGTTTCCCCCCGGGTTATTTTTTTTACCACCCCTTGCCTCCACGTGATACAACACAAATACAGAGGCGAGAAGTACGTTTAGTCCATGCGTAGAAACCGGCATAATAATAGAGTGATGGTCAGAATGTGAAAAGTGTCACTTGGAGAGGATTACTTGCAGTTTGTAACAGATTTTATTACAACCTGGTGACTTCACTAAAATAGATGTTCCTTTTCCAAAAAGGACTACCTACCTATTCAGTAGAAGAGGGAATTTTCTTTAGAAAAGTATTTCTGCACAAATACTGTCATCACACAAGTAACCAAGCCGAGAGTGGCTCACTCAGGTGACTGGAGTAGGGCAGTCAGACTAGACTGCCTTGAACAGCTTATGCATTGCGCTGAAATGCCCCTAGAATAGATTTCCTATACTGAGCACTTAAACGCCACAGACTGGCCAGAAACGGATCTATCTTTCTGTCCTGTGACATGGCCACCATTTCTTCTCCTTAAGAAGAAAGCTCAGTTTCATTTGGAAGTTATTACCCTGTAGATGACCAAATCCTGCCCCAAGATGCCTCATATTTACTTTGCCTTTGAAGCATAATAGTTAAAGTTATTTCCCCATCTGCATGATTTTTTTTTAAACTTCTTAAACCCTGTCCAGTTATGACAGAGACCAAGATTCCACAATGTAAATGTGCCTCATTAATCAACTCCATTATTTCGGGGAGTAATGAACATTTTGCCGTTTGACATCTGGTAGTGATTTACAGTAACAGAAACAGGAATTCCTAGTTTACAAAAGTGCACATGTATGATTTGATTTCTTTTGGTATATATATATATATATATCCCCTGCTGCTTTTCTTGGCCAAAAAAAAAAAAAAAATGGTGGGAGCAAGGGAGCTATCGGGGTGGAGTTAGACTGTAAACTGCGTGTAGATTTATAACTAACTAACCAGCTTAGAGCAAAATGTTGTGGGAGATATGTAATGTGTAAAATCTGGTGTTTATGTAGTTCTCAGGCTGGCTCAATACCAGTACTAGTGAGTGATATCTAAACATAAAATAATTTCTACATAAACTGTGGGTTTGTAAAAATGTAAGCACTGTATTTTTGTGTAGTCTGAAAGAAGGTATTCTTTGAAATAGATTATTAGTGTAGGGCATGGTTCCACCCACTGTTTTTTGTGAGGTTTTTTTTTTTCGTCTTTTTTCTTTTTTTTCTTTATTTGGAAGACTGATTGGGGACTTGGGTCTTTACCAAAAAGTCAACATGTACTTATAAAAAATCTTGATACGCGATACGCTGACTCAAGTGAAGTTTATGATTTACTTCAGGCTGACTTTGCTACCGTGCAATGAAAGCTTTCAGTAGATGCATAATCATGAGGAATGTGTAGCCTCCGACTGAATCCATTAGCGTCCAGGCGGGCTTCTCGTGATATTACCTTACAACCAACACTGATGCTATGTTAATGATTAAATATATACGAAAAAAAATTACTCGGCTGGAGACGGAAAGAAAAATGAGATTAGAAAAGATTTTCAAATCATGGGAATTAAGCATTAATGGGTGGTTGTTTAGATTTCAGAAATGCAATACTCTCTTTCACAGTGGGCTATGGAATTAGGTATTTATCCCTTCTAACAAATTCCACATGTAATGAATGGACGTGTCAGTGTGCAGCTATGATGCTCTCATGAAGAGCACTTTCAAGGCTCCTTTGCCTATTCAGACCTCTCACCATCCTCTTGTCAGTCACGTCCAGTTGTTCAAAGGCGTCTTTGATACCCAGAGAAAGGCCAGTTGAAACCAGAAGGCAAAAGGACGGATGGGTGGCTGAGTGGTGTTGGTGAAAAAAGTTGCCACTCAGAGATGACCCAGAATTTGAGTCTAAATCTAGTGGTGTCTCCTTCTAGTTCCTCTCCTTATCCTGCTAAATGTAGTCAAGGCAGACATGACACTTCTGATGGTTTGTGTTCTGAAGAGAGAATGGTTTCCTGCTATCTCCACCGTGATTCTTTCTGTTGCAAATGACAGAATCCCATAAAAAAAAAAAAAAAAAAAAAGGCTTAAGAAAAGAAAGACGATATATTGTCTTTGAAATGAAAATTCCAGGTGTAGAGCTGGCCTCAAGTGCAAATGGGATTTGGGGTTCATACATTTTCCTTGCCATCCAGTCCCCCTGCCTTCTGCTGTGTTGGCTTGATCTTCAAGCTTCACATAAGAAGTCTCAGTAGCACGAGGTTCACACTGAATACATGCCTAAGATCCGCAAGCGGCGCCCCTGTGCTGCACGCGTGCTTTTGCGCGCCCAAATACCACCGCCTCGAGAAATCTGAACTCACCTAAAGACACAGGGATGCTTCCGTCACTTGTAGTTCTGATCTGCGACAGCGCACCCCGTGACCCAAACATCTACTCCTGTGATCCATTCTCCTCAAGCCCCAGAGAAGCTCTTCCCTCACTACCCCAGAACAATTAGCCGTTGCTTCCAAGGACCGTGAGGTATGTGGGTTGCCAGGTGGCTGCTGACACACGAGGCGGACACTGCCTTGGAATGCAGGGACTATTTGAGCAGCGGAAGGACTTGGAAAAGGCAAAAAACATTAACTTCATCCTCTCCGAGAGCAAGAATGCGATGGCTTCTCCCATTACGAAGCATCCTTTTCGAGTATCCGTTTTCTTGTTTCTGTTTGCATCCTAATCCATGGTTCTGGAAGAACATATGAATTAACACAATATTTACAGTAGCTGGACATGTTGGCTGAGAAATATTTTCCAATATTAAGCAACTCAACTGTTTTTAAATTTGTACTTATTTAGGTTAAGATAAAACATCATGTAAATTCTTTACAATGGAAACTGGATGGTTGATTGATAGACTAGCAATAGTTTTATTTTTATAAAAATATTCAATAAGATCTAATTGTTTCAAAATTAAGTAAAACTTAGCATCATTTAAATACACTCCTTTATAAACTGTGTACAAGTTAATTACAGGTCATTTCTTATCCCTTCATTTTGCTAGACATTTTAAACCACTTAGAAAAAATTTTAGAAACTATAATAAAATTATTTACTTTGCTAGTTTTAAAATTTATTTTCACTTATATTTTTGATGTAAATATACTTGGTAAAGTATATAAAATAACTTTGATATATTTTGATTAAAGTTACTTTGATTACTATTACATTTTATCCTTAGCCTTTTAAACAACTGAGAAGAAGTTGAAATAATATTTTATTTTCCAGTCATACCAAACAGTAGCATTCAACATATTTTTAAATGTTATCATTAGGAAAGTATGTTAGTCAAGGCAGCTGGCTACACCATATTTTATTTCACTATTTATGTTGAAGTATAACTTTAAAATATGTCTAATGTGTGACTCTCCATTTGTGTTCCCAGCCCAGGCTCTGCAGATGTTCAGGAAGATTCAGGAACACCAAGTCCAGCAGCAAAAGTGACTCCAGAAAGGAGTGGCAGAAGTTTTGTTCAAACATAAACTCCTGGAATTGAGTTTTACTTGTACCACTGGCTTGACCTAGCCCAATATCTGTTAATATATACCTGCTGAAGACATGATTAATCCCATAATGAGAGAATAAATGAATTGATAGTTTTAGAGATATTTAAGTTCTATAGACTAAGGTTAGAGTGAAAGTTTGTAACATACGATTTTAGAAAAAAAATAAATTTGGCTGATAGGTCATGATATAGACATTAAACTTTGCTTTCAGGTACCATTTATAAAGGATTTATTTTCACTTAAAGAAATTTTCTTTTTTGTTATACTAAGTTGGAAATTGGGATTTAAGAACAAAAAGGCTAGAAATGTTTTTTTGCATCGTAACGGTTTCTCTCACAACTTTCTCCACAGTTCATTTTCTGCCGGCAAGTTTGCCAGCCCTTGTGTAGACACAAAACCAAGAGCTAGACATTTATGTTACTGCACGCATAATCAGATTATCTTTCAGTATAAAAATGAATAATCATTTAGAAATACAATCCAGCAAGAGCTGATCTTAAATAGTACCCAATTAAATCAGTTTCAGAGGACCCCAAATCAAGGGAAAAACTTACTAATAATTATAATACCGTATTACATTTTTAAAAGTTTCATGTATTTTTCAAAATGCTCTTACATCTGTCATCTTATTTCATGACTAATTTGGACAATGTGGTCAACCACACTGACTCATTTTCCTTTCCAAGTAAGAGATGAAGTCCAAAGCAAGGTGGTGGGAGTTTTCCATAGTTTACAGTTTGGTAGTTTTTACCTTTGTGAATGTTTGTAAATGTTTTGATCTACATCAACATGATACACACTGGATACATGGCAGGAGCTGAAGTGGCTTTAGCAACAATGCTATGCTATTTATCTCAGATATATATAACAAGCCATACCCTTCTTCAGTTAAGAGACAAATATTGGTAAGTAAACAGACAAGCTAAACCAGAAATATAGTTTCCATACTACACCAAGGTTTCTTAATTTTATATTCCAAGAAGGAATCATTTCCATTTCCATTACACAGAATTGGTAAGAAATTGATAAAAACTGAAACAAAATTAATCATTTTGATTCATGACATTTTTTGATGATTGTTTTGGGTCTTTTTTGATCATTTCTGGTGTCCCTGAAGATTAACTAGATGAACGTTGCAAAGAGCTCTGAAAGAACAGCTTACTAGAGGTTGTCAATATTGCATGTCACAAAGATTTGTCATCACCATGAATAACATTAGCTATAAAATCTTGCTTTTTGAAAGGGCATTGGATTCATTCATTCATTTTCTCTTTCTTCCTAGACAACTTTTCCTCCAGTAAGTCATACAGGCTTAAAGCTAAGTCAGGAGAAAGCCATCCAGTCTGTAGGTATCTTATGTGCCCATATCCAAAACCCTAGCCTTGAGGAGAAAGCAAAGAGTCTGAGTCCATTCCCATAATGTTCTGTTGAAGATAAAACTGACTTGGTAGTTAATATTTGTGAACTAGTATATACAAAATAGATAAAAAACAGATTTCTTCTGTATAGCACAGGGAGCTATATCCAGTGTTTTGCAGTAATGTATAATGAAAAAGAATATGGAAATGAATATATGTATATATACATAGGATTAAAACATGATGCTCTACACCAGAAACTGACACACCGTAACTGATTATACTTCAATTAAAAAACAAACAAACAAAACTGACTTGGTGAGTTTTAGTTCACGTCATCTCCCATCTCACAGAGATTCTTATCAGCTCACTTTCCATCTGCCTTTTGACCATTTCAAAAAGTGGATTCTGTGAATGCTTCCAAATCTCACACTGAGATTTTACTGTCAAATGTTTTGTCCTGCTATGCAGTAGCCAACTACCAATCGTTTTTTGGGTGAAAAAAAAATTTTTTTTTAATTGTCTTTAGGCTTCAAATGTCCTTCACTGTTTAAAATAAAATATTGTAGTTGGGTATTGAATATGCTAAAAACTCAATGAAGATAAACTCTTTAGCCAGTTTATGTTTTTTATTAATTTTTTTATCTGTTTTATTTTCTGCTAGTTAAAGAAACAGAGTTCCTGCCTTAGCTGTCAATTTCTTGACATAATTTCTATAATGGGAAGTGCCAGGATGATTACCTATTGCCTACCGATCACTGCTGGAGCCAGATAGGGAAGTTTGTCTTTGGACTCTGTAACGGAATATCCTAAACTAAGGGTTTCTTAATAGGATATGGTGATATGACAAGGACAAGCCTCAAAACAGGTGTTTATAAAGTAGGTGATCTCACACCAGGGTACTTCATTCCTCAGATGGTCCTGAGTTACTTTCTTCACAGCCACCACCAGCCTCCTGCACTCCTGGGTCGGCAGGTGTGCGGGGTTTTGGATGTGCGTGGGCTCCGGGCGAGTCAGGACAGAGACTGGTAGACACTGGCTGAGCGTCTGCCTGGGAGGTGGGGCGGCCTGGAGAGACTGTCCTGAAGGCTTGGATCCTGTCGGGTGGCCCTTGTAGCACGGAGTTGCCCTGAAGCACTTCCAAGATGCTTCTAGTATGTTGGAAAGATGACCTACTTCCATCAAGAAAATTTTAGAGTGAAATTCCCCCATGAATAACTTCGATTCATCTCATATTGTAAGAATGTGACTCTACTGAGTCAAAGGTCACAAGCTGCAGCCTCCCTTCTATATCAAACTGCCTCTGACACCTTGTCTTGCCTGCGGTAGCTGTTCAGTGAATGGTGGCTGCTGTCATTATTCTGTGAGGAGGAGACACAATGTGGGATATCTTCAGCTGGTCTAGGGAAGTGGGTGGTGCTGACTCACAAAAAGTGGGTGGAATAGGGAAAAAAGGGTGATCTATTCTGACTTTAATAAACTCCTGTTTGGATGGTAGATATAGGTTTATTTTTGCATTGTCCATCTTTCCTCAGTCCAGATAATCCCCTGATCCCCTACCCTTATGACCAGCCCATAACACATACACACACACACACACAAACACAAACACCCACCCACACACCACTGCCACCACCACCACCACCACCACAACCAACAACCACTTACCTGGCTAAACTCTATCAGCTTCAGCCTCATCTATCCCCCTTAACTGTCCTTGCAGCCAGAACATGTCCCTGGACCCAGAGTGCCCCCAGGGTTGCACAACTTCACCCTTGTACACTCTGACCCCAAGCACGCCAGAACTACACAGAGCAAGTTTAGATCAATGTCCTTGATCTTCAACCAGATATACACAATTTGGTACAAAACAAAAGACCCTTTCTTGGATATTAGTAGAGACAATTACTAGGGAATTGTTTTCTCAGCAGTGTGAACCTCTGACCTATTTAGGCAGGAGACAGATAAACAGATGATTAAAGAAAAGTCCTCATGCCTCTCCAGGCCTGGGAGGGGAGCCCCAGCATGAGAAGCTTCTCTGAGGAGCTGCAGATCTGTGCCTGCAGGAGGGGAGGGAGGGTGGGTGGGGAGGCTGGGGAGGGGGCGCTCGCTGTCCTCGTGCTCAGTGCCGGAGTCCAGGCGTAGGCTTTGACTTCCCTCTGATGCTTTGGGTTCACTTAAGAGCCCAATTCATCCTCGCTTCCATCAGCTGCGGATCAATTTCTAAATTGTTCTGGGAAAGCCACATAATGAAAACTTGTCAGTGGAGAAAAATGAGTAGCGTCAGTTGCAGCCTAACTCGTGACCGGTTACTGGTGGGGGCTTCGTGTCCACCGGGTCTCCCTTAGTGGAATATTACGTACGCCTCCTGCCTAATGTGCATGGTGGTGTGAATTAGCTTTCTGAAACCGCAGGAGAGCCTATAATTTAGGGACGCAGGGCCATAACCACAGCAAAGAAAAGGCTTAGGGTCAAAAATAGAATCGCTCCAAAATACCACTGGAAGCGTTTTTACCTAGTATGAAGCTTTTGCCAAAAGAAAGAGCAGGCAGTATGTGCTTAACGCCTCCTTAGAGAACGTTACATTCAGAAGGAGGGCTTCGGATTTGTCGATATGATACATAAAACCCAACATTCTGTGGCTATAATTAAATCACTTTAAAATCTCAATCTGAGACATCACAACATTTTTCTTCAAATAATGTTGTTCTGTGCAAAGACTATGGCCAGTTCGAGGGCAGATATTTGGAAGTTCAGTGTTTGAGATCACTGGTAAGTCCTGCTGGTAGAGACGTGAACGTGTTAAAGGTGCAATCCCATTGTATGCAAATGAAGTTATTTCTAACTCTACCCAGACAGGAGACTAGAAAGTGTTGCAGGAGTTTCTATGAACTGGGTAGGGATGTGTTTCATGCATCTGCTCTCATTATTACTAAAACATATTATGGAAAGCAAATCAGTTGTTTGCCTGTTTCCCTGACGGCAGAGACAGAAGGCAGGGCTGGAAGATCGCAGTGCCTTCTTGCATAAGAAGCAGCCATAAATTTGAGTCTTTGGCTGAAGGAGAAGAATGATTTATAAAAGGCTACAAATTCGATCTTAAGCTAAATAGAAAAAATACATATACACGATCCTCTAGGTAACATTAGACAAGGAGACTTCCAGGTTTCTTGATTTTTTTTTGGACCTGGTTATGCCTACTGAATACATCATACTAAAATTTGTTATTTGCAATTCTGTGTTTAGGAATTAAGCTATTAATTTATTATTATTAATTAATAATTGATTGCCATTATTAATTGCCATAGCCTCCTACCTGGCTGCCCAAAATCTCCTCTTGCTCCTGTACAGCAAGAGAACATTTCTTTCCACATGGAAATAAATCAGATCAGAACTTTCTATGGCTCAACACCATCCATCCTCCTTACCTTGGCCTTGTGGTGCCTGATCCGGCCCCTGCCGGTCTCCCCAAGCTTCCCCTCCCCCTCCATTCCTGGGCTTCAGCCATCCTGGCCCTGGAGGGGGTCTCTCACTGATGTCAAACCCTTCTGCACTGGCTTGTCCTCTGCTCGAAATGCTCTTCCACAGACACTTCCATGTGGCTTCTTTTACTTTATCTACGTCTTGGCCCCATTGTTATTTTCTCAGAGATGCTTTACTGACTTCCTATAGAAAGAGCCACCCTACACCCCACCTCACTCTCTAGCACCTTATTTGCTGGGTTTTTTTTCCTTTACAGCCCATGTCACTGCCAGACATTAAGTAATCAATGTATGTTTCATTCAATACTGTCTTCATCTCCATTAGAATGTCAGGTTTTGGAAAGAGGAAACTCCTCTGTCCTATTTTTATTCAACGCTGTATTTTCAGGACCTAGAATGGTGGTGATCAATAGGTATTTGTCCAAAAAGAGAAATGTCTGTAAGGAGTGGAGGAAGGAGAACTCTGAAACAAATAGGTACAAGCAGAAATATTCATAAGAATAATCCCTGAAACGTAGTGCTTCCCCGATTCACCAGATCACAAGAATCATTTTGAATGCTTCAAACAGCCCCTCCACACACACACCCACCCACACCCTCACACACAGAGTCTTGGGATTCGTCTCAGACTTAGTAGTTCAGGGACTTCAGAGGACAGCCCCTGTCTTAGTCTGCTCAGCCTGCCACTATGAAATACCACAGGCTGGGTGTCTTACACAACAGAAATTCATTTGCTCATGTTCTGGGGACTAGAAGTCCCTGATCAAGATGCCTGCACATTCAGCTTCTGGTGAAGGTTTTCCTCCCGGCTTGCGAAGACTGCCTTCTCGCTGTGTCCTCACGTGACCTCCTCCCTGTGCCTGTGCAGAAAGAGAGATGGTCTCTTCCTCCGCTTACAGGGACATCAGCCCTACCAGATTACGGCCCCACCCTTAGGTCCTCATTTAACCTTACTCGCGTCCCTAAAGGTCCCATCTCCAAATACAATCACGTTACGAGCTAGGACTTCACCATATGAATTTTGAGGGAAACTGTTCAGTCCGTAAACCTTCCCAGGAACTATATTTGTAACAACAGCCAAAGTTCCTGTGTGATTCTTAAAGCCAGGAAAGTCTGGGAAGCGGTACTTAAGAATGAAAATGACTCCTTCTGGCTAGATAAAGGAGCCTGTGGTTCCTGATGGTTGAATCTATCTGATAATATAGGGAAAAATCCTTAGGAAAGGATTTTGATAATAAGCAACAATTTGAGCGTTTTGAACGAGAAGCTACAAAGATATGGCGGAAAAGTAACTAAATCCTAACCAAGCATTTTTTTTTTTAACTTAACAGTTTCCGTGGAGAGTCAAATTTGCTCTTCACTCTTACGGAGATTTAACGAAATAGCCTGTTTATTGGACAGGCAAAATGGGGGTGCAGAGGCAAATTGTGGGTGAAAAGCAATGGTGTTAATGCTTTCTTCCATTTTTGTCGTCAGACGTGTCCTGTCGGATCTCTCTTTGCTGGTCTTTGTGGCAGAGCTCAGAGCTCGCTAGTAAAGTCCAGGTATTAAGGAGGCTGGTCAAGTCCAGGCCAGCTCCAAACTTGAATTTCAAATTCATTTTGGGGCATCCCTCCTCCCAGCCTCTGGATTTGGAGCGGGAAGGGGCTGTAGCTGCCCCCTCCTAGCCTCTCTCTCTCTCTCTCTCTCATTTTTTAGTTCCTCAGGGTTAGGAAGAGTGGTGGAGAAGATTAAAAGGTCAAAACTATTTTTCTTTAAATGGATCTTGTGGTCTTCTTGTGGCTACCAATGCCTCTCTCGGGGGCAATAACCTACAGACTTGCTGTCTGTTTTGGGGGAGCATAAAAGTGAATTATGTTAGAGGCACCTTAGGCCATATCTCTATTTTGAAGATCTTTGCTGGAGAGATGGTCTGTTTCGTTTTGTTTTTTAAATTGAAATACAGTTAATTCACAATGTTGTGTTAGTTTCTGGTGTACAGCACAGTGATTCAGTTATACATATATATATATATTCATATATTCTTTTCCATTATAGGTTATTACAGGATATTGAATATAGTTCCCTGTGTTATAAAACATGATCTTGTTTATCTATTTTATATATAGTAGTTTGTATTTGCCAATCCCAAGCTCCTAATTTATCCCTTCCCCCCTTCCCCCTTTGGTAACCATAAATTTGTACATTTCGATGCATGGTTGCAAGTTTCTGCCAAAGCTGACTCTACATGTTTGTGTCACTGGAATACTTCTGGAAGCTTCTGATGGACCTTCTAATGCCAGATTATTATTTCTTTTTCTTTACAGAGTAAAGAAATCCCTTTAGTAGACTGAATTATAAATTCATTATTACTTCCCTCAGATTTTTCTGTTTTTTCCCCTAATTACTCCCTCGCCTGTAAAATTCTAATACCGCAGACATATTGTATAACTAAATTTTTATGTAATATCAAAGATTTGGTCCACCCCTTCCCTTATACTGATTTTCATCCTCTTGTGGGCAACCCTGGACCTACTGGGAAGGCATACGGTAAAGTAATAACATTGAAACCACAGATTTCGGAGTCCTCCTAAATATAACATTGTTTTACAAAGCTCAATTACCATACATTTTATCCAACGTCGTCGTTAAAATGATTGAGATAAACACCCCAGGTCTGTTCCGTAGCATTCCTGCAGATTGCACGGCTGAGTTCTCGGGCTGGGAAAAGAAACAGAGAACTGGATCTTGACCACAGACATGGTCTCCATCACCTGGGCAAACTCTCCCACTGTTTTTTTCCCCCTCAACTTCCATTTTTAGCACTCTCAAAAAATTTCCAATAATCGTAAGTCCTTACCTTCAGCAATGGGCTCTTTATGGACATTGGACTTCATTCAAATTTAACCTTTGAGGACAACGCCAGCTCTCTTTTCTTTTGATATTTAAGTGCGAGCCTTTGTCAAAGACTGGTTTTCACTCTAGTCTGGAGTCTGTTATGTCAGAGAGAGACATAATGTGTGATTTTCTGTTTCACCTTAACTGTAAAGGCGAACTTCAAATTTCAGCTAGAAGTAATAGTCTATAAACCACCACATAAAAATGTACAATGTTCATTCCCCATGCTTGGCCATATTCTTTCTCATTAGAGAGCCATATTGAACAATGGGGCTTTGCTTGCTCGTGTTAATGCAAGTGACAGGCCTGAAAAAAGCCATAACATGGGAGCCCAAAACAAAGGGCTTGAGAAACTTATATAAAGATTTTGCTTTTTATTGTAATCCCCCTGAAATAATGCTATACACTGTGCCTTTTAAATCAGTGTCATGACTACAGAGAGGAAAATTGGGCAATAATAGACCATTCCTTTATTCACACTCTCTCCCTACCTCCCTGCACCCAGGCACCACCCAACCTCATCAGCTAAGAATTCAGTTGTAACCATAATTACAAAATTAGGAATTTGAATTTGAACTTTTATAGAGTAGTTATATTTTCTATAAAAATTATTTCACTGGGATGAAATACAAAAAGCCGAATAAGAGATAATAATAGAAAATTAAGAGTGAGGGGAAAAATGCCAGGAAGTAATCTTCACATTTTTTATAATAAATTGTATTTAACTACAAGGAACAGAAAAGTCTAATAGTTTAAGTAAAGGAAAATCCTGTAGGGGCAACATGGTATGATGAATGGCTCAGTAATATTCTCAAGGACTCAGGTTCCTTCCAGTTCTCTGTTCAACCATTTATCCTCAGAAGCTACTTTCCTCATGGTTATAAGATGGCTGCAGCAGTTCCAGGCATCCCATCAAGATCTGTAAAAGAAAGACAAGGTCAGATGTTTTTTTCTTGTGTGTGTGTGTGTGTGTGTGTGTGTGTGTGTGTGTTTTAATCAGTCAGGAAAACTTTTCCTAGAAGACCTCTACCCAATTTCTCTTTGTTTCTCTCTCGCTAGATTGGTGTCACATATGCATGCCTGGAACAGTGATTAGCCAAAGGAAGCAGGACCACCATGAGTGCGTTAGAAAATTTCCCTAGGGGCTGCCAGTGGAGGCAACTTTCTAATGAAGCCAAAGGTTGAGCAGAGGAGAACGAAAAACTAAATAACTTTAGGGCTCTGCCAGCATGAACGAAGCAGGTGGGACAGGGAATAGCAGTTGGATTTGCGGTCACCGGTGTCTATTCCATATTTCTAATTATATTTAACAGAAATAGGTTTCATTTCTCCTTTGAAAGATTTTTGAGCTATAAAATGTTCAACTTCTGGAGTTATTTTGTCCATTTTTATTGAACACTATAAAGGTGCAGCCCCAATTCACTTACCAGTGAAGTTCAATGTCTACTGTCATTATCCTGGTAGATATTGAGAAAGGAATTTCAATTTAGTTCTTCTAGCTGAATCCAGCTGTTTTGCTCCAGACCTCAAGCAAAACTCCTTGACCTCATAGCATTTTTCACTGCTGATCTCTCCCCCAGCCATTTCCTTCAATCTTCTAGAAATTCTTCCTTTTCTTAGTGTTTGTGACCACTCTCCTCCCTTCTCCCTTTTTTCTTTCTTTGGCTCCACTTCACCGATCAATGGTCATCTCCTCCTGAAATCCAAGCCCTTAGATCAGGTCATTCTGTATGTATTTTTGCTCCTTTGGAAATTTAACCTGCTCTCAGGATGTGAATGGTCCTTTCCATACAGTAGAACTCAGAAACAGCTACTCCTGTATTTTATATTTCCTAAGGAAATTCTCCCAAATTCAACATAGCGAAAAAATTATCATCAAATCTTTCTCCCCACACTGGTTGGCTCTCTGAATTTAATAGTGTCATCATTGTGGCAGAACTTGGACCCAAAACTCTGTATCTTGATGGATTAGATTTTACATTAGCTTTTGAATTATCAGGTAAGTCTTTCTGTTTTAATGTTTACCTCTGAGATGCTGCTCACATTGGCTTCTTAAGTGAGATAATACATGTAAAATCCTTAACAGCAAAGCCGATCACAAAGTGAGAAATCAATACATGTTTGCTTCCATTATTGTTGTTACAATTGTACAGAATATCACAGTGGTTATTGGAAAATCCGTCTAAATGGTCTTACTCTATTTACTTTCTCCTCAAATTCATACTTCACATCTCCTTATACCAACACTTGCACTGTGTTATTTACCTTACTTATGATTTTTTGATTCTCTAATGCCTATCTGATTTAGCACTGACATCAACAAGGCTCTACATAATCTTATATTCCAAGGTTATTTCACTGATTTCTCAGCACAAATCTCTCCTTTCATAGAATCGATCAACTTTTCATTTCTTCCTTCCTTGCTCCTCAGGCCTCCCTAACTCCACATTCAGGGTTTAAAGTAAATTGAGGGTGCTTAATCCAACTCCCTCAGTGTATTGATGTAAAAACTAAACAAATCTGTCCAGGGTCAAGTGATCACGGAGCCTGGGCTCAAACTCAGATGCTTTGTCTCCCCATTCAAAGCTCTTTGTGACTCATCACATCTATTAATGACACACGATATTGCTGCTGACATATTAAATTCATGATCAACTAACCCTTCTGTTTACTTTTTACGTAAATGATTGTAAATTCATTCTTACTGATGTCTTTAAACTTTTGACTCAAAATAGGGTATATTAACTTAGCCTCAATAATGTTTTTCAGTTCTTTCTAGCTCAAGTGATCTGGTCAACCAAGATCATATCTTTATCTCCATTCCTTCTATTTTTTACAGCTCCTTGAACCAAAATGGTATGGTCAAGAACAGTTCTGGGCACTGAATAAGATTCATGAACTGCCTGCAAAACTACTGCCCCCAGAGCACAGGTTAAGATGCCTATTTTGGTTAGCCACAATTGATATAATTTTGTCCCACTTCTATTTAAACTAAACCAGTGAATCTGGCCTCAGATAACTTGGCATAATTTTTATCTGACCCCAGGGTCAGAATTGTGTATAATGTGGCATATAGTCACATCAGCAATCCCAAAGGTACTTTTACAGTGACCTTATTTTATACACGGAGGGAGAGAGGGAGGGGAAAGAAACAACAAACTGAAAACTTCACCTGCAGCTAGAACATGCTTATCGATAGCTTCCTGTTCCTCACGGATGTTCCTACAGCTTTGGCCTTCAGCCTTCCCGAAATGATGCAAAGACTAATAATTAGTTCCCTGTTATTTGAATCTGTATTTTCCTACCAGCTTTCTCAAGTTTCTCATTTACATCATAGTCTTCTGATTCCAAAAAAAAAAAAAAAAAAAAAAAAAAAAAAGGGGGTGGCAGTCAGCTTAACTCTCAGAGCCAGAGAAGAAGAGAAGGGGGACATGAGGTCAGAGAACTGGCAAGAAGAGCATGACTGAACTTTGTTTTAAGAAGTTTTATGTTGTGGGACATCTGGATGAATTCAGACCCTATATATGACCCTATATCAGATCCTGGTGCCTTCAAACAAGAGACAGGATGTGTAAGATGTCCAGAATGTAGTCAATGTACAGTAAAGTCTGTGTAAGGGAGAATAAAAGTAGAAACAACAGCAGAAAGACACGAATGAAATAACATCTTTATTTTTAGTTCCCTTTGGCAATGTCTACACCACAAAACTATTTCTCAGTGGTGTCTTATAGTCATGCACAAAAGCTAACGTTGGGCACCTGCATGGGCCGGAGTGGCCTTGGTGGATCCTTGGTGTAATGAAGAGGGCAGCTGCGGTCAGCAGTGGTCAGCAGTGGGGATACAGTTGTCCTGGAGTGATGCCAAGTGCAAACCTGGTTTGCAGAAGAAAAATTAGCTGTTCTTAAACCCAGAAGAGAACACAAATTGGCCACTAGGCCACATCTCCGATTGCACTGCTGATGATCTGCTGATGATCTGCTGATGATCTCAGTAGCACATCCCCTTGGTTTAAGTCCTCATGCATTTATCTGCCTTCATTCCCCCTTCATTTGTTTAGGAATATTTGGCTATTAATGAAAACAAAACTGTCTCCCGAGACAGAAATTGTTTTCAAACAGTCTCTCAGCTGACGCTGAATATTTGTAACTACCTCTTCTGTTACTCGTATCTCTGACCTATTTTGTTGAAGTGCATCATTGCCCCAGGGGAATTACTCTCTCTTATTATGACATGAGACCCAGTTATCCACTGAGTCAGTATCACCCTGGAGATAACATATATGCTTGTCCCTTGAATGCTGCTTTAGAAAGAATGAGTCAGTTTTCCCCTTAAAGAGTCCAATCAGATTCTCTTATAAAAACATTTGTTTATAGGATGATCAATTTCTCATTCAAATCATACCCTGACATGTCATATATTCACTTAGTTCAGAGCAGTTATTGATCAATTACTGATATGATTAAGTGCACTTCAGTTCCGCCAAACTTAATGGTGAACTACTAAACCCAGTTGTGTTTTATCTCTTATAGTCCATATGCTCCGTAAATATGGAAGATCAATTAACTTTAGAATAAGTTCAACAGAAAAGATCTATTTTAGTCATGCTAAGGTTGCAATATTTATTTTCTCCCCCAGGGAAAATAAGATTATTCTGATCATTTCAGTACAAATTAGTATCTCATTTCTCACCAGATTAACAGAAAAACTGTGCATCCAATTACTTTATTTAGGTCGATCTCCGACCCTCTTCTTTTTTTTCTAAAACAAAATTTAGCATTTCTTACTAATTTCTATCCCAAGATCATCTCTGCTAACTCAAAAATTATTTGGTTGTAAAATAATATATATCTGAGGAGTTAAGAATGCCTTGATGAGTGAGACAGTAACCAAGGACTGAAGGATGGAAATTGAAAGGGGGGAAGAACATGGCCCTTTACATGATGAAGGTCCTGGGGAGCAGTGGTTACTTAAATTCATCTTTTCACTTGCTACCTTCCTTAGGGTCCTTTGCTCTGTTTCAATCTCCTTGAATCTGAAGAGGAACTTCTTAAGACCTCTGTCATGCTGGGTCCAGGAAGTAAACATTTGTGATTTGCCGGTAACCTGTGCATGTGAATAGATTGAAGTCTGTGAGGTTCTAAAAGAAAAATGCCTTATTTTTCTCACTGCCTTCACATTTGCTCTATCAGATCTTTTTTTTTTTCCCCCTGAAACTTGATAATACTTGCAGTTGGTCCCACAGCTTTCTGGTGACTTTCAGTTATTAAAAATTCAAGGTTAGATTAATCCAAGTTAAAAACCTCAACCTCACATCTAGTTTTTATTTACTTCCTTGCTTCCCCTGACCCCCAGCCAGTATTGACCCTGATGAACTGAGGAGTGAGGATATGGTCCAATCTGCTTCTTCACTTCACTTCTCTTCTCCCGTGACTTTTAGCTCTTCTGGCTTGGGGCTCTGGGAGAAAGGAATAGAGGCTTTTTAATTAAATCGAGATCACATTTTAATACTGTCTTGGGTGCATCTACTTCCTGGACAGTGTTGACTGGTAGTTGGCAGGCTATGAGGATCTGGCTCTCTAGTGAGTGCATGTGTGTTTCTATAAGGGAAGGCGCATAGGGCACAGAGACTCCTTGAGTAATTCCCGGATTTCAGACTTTCCAGGCCACTACTGCTACAGGACACCTCCTTTTGCTGCTGGGACTCTCATGTAGCCGCAGCCATTTCTGCTGAGGACGAGTGTGTGCAGCTTGACATATAAGAACTGTGCATATAACAAAAATGGATGCAAAGGCTCTGTTCTTAGCATCCACTCTTGGTTCTGCCATCTCACCCCACTTCTGCTTTACTTCTATGCAAATAGGTAAGAGGCAGATACAACATTCAAATGGGACATGAGATGCTGGTGTTCCTTCCTTGCAATCTTTTTCAAGTCTCTGTGGAAGTGATTCTTCGTGGGTTTTCTTCATTTGACTTTTGCATGAAGAAGTAGCCTCCTCTCTTCTGCCACCAGAAAGGGAAGGAAAAGCCAAGCACACTTCAGCTAGCTTAGGACTAATGACTCTGATTCTCCTCTGCCTCTTTCTTTCTCCCTTCTGTTTGTTCCTCTTTAGGGAATGACAGAAGAGAAGGAATAAAATGGCCGCAGACAGCAGAACATGTTTGGTAACCTCTTCGTAATTACAGCAGGGAGTATCATGTCCCCAGATGTCTGTGACTCTCTTTAACTGTGGGGTGTTTGGTGTCTACTTGTCTACAGCTGTATTCTCACTTCTAGCAACAGTAGAAATTCTACTCAATATCCTGACGTTCATGTTTGTTTATTAATTATTTTGAATTTCTATTCAGTGTTGTGAATTTGTATTTCTCTCTTATATCTGTATAGAAAAATATTTGAGGGTCAAAGCATTTTAGTTTCAGTTTTTGAACAAATGTGATTCTAAAAAATAAAAATGCAAGAAATCCAAAACTGGCTCAACTTAATTACATTTATAGCTTAAGGACAACTGATGGTTAGTCCCATCTCCATAGTATCTTTTGTGAGTAGGAAGAAGTATCCACTGAATAGAATTCATTTATTTTTTTCAAAATCAGTATAGTAATGTGTCATGACTACTGGAAGATTCTTAGGATGGGAAAGACTCATTACATGGTTCAGTGCTGTCTGTTAGAAACATAATATGAGCCACTTAGGCAATTTAAAATTTTCTAATGACCATGTTAAAAAAAACAGAAAAATTTAATTTAATATATTTCATTTAGCCTATTAGATTAAAAATATTATTTCAACATGTAAAAATATAAAATAGCATTATGACATATTCTATTCTATTATTTATACTAAATCTTCAAAATCTTGTGTGTATTTTAGATCTCCAGCACATCTCAATAGCCACATGTGGCAAGTGGCTATTCGATTAGACAGCACAGCTCTGGTCTAAAGGGTTGCTCAGCTCACCACTGTGTAATTCACTTCAAAATATGGCCAACACTACCCCTTTTGAATTCTGTGTTCAAATTTGTTCATTGATATAATTTCTGTAAGAACAAAGCTCAGACAATTTTAAATATGCGCTCAACGTATGAGTTATACAACATTGATGGAAGACATTGGACAAGAGACAAATAAATAGATATTCTGTACTCATGGATTGAAATAATTAATATTATTAAAATGTCCATAATATCCAAAACAATCTACAGATTCAATGCAATCTCTGTCAACGTTCCAATGGCTTTTTCCACAGAAATGGAAAAAAATAATCCTAGAATTTATATGGATCCACAAAAGACTCCAAATAGCCAATGTAATCTTAAGAAAGAAGAATAAAGATGGAGGCATTACACTCCTGATTTTAAACTATATTACAAAGCTTTAGTAATCAAAACAGGAGGGTATTGGCATAAAACCAGATACATGTATCAATGAAACAGAATAGAGAGTCCAGAAATAAAAACACATCTATATAGTCAATTAATTTTTGACAAAGGAACCAGGAATATACAATGAGGAAACAATAGTCATTTCAATAAATGATGCTGGGAAAACTGGAGAGCCACATGAAAAAGAATGAACCTGGACCCCTGTGTTACACCGTACACAAAAATCAACTTAGGATGGTTAAAGAGTTGAATGTAAGATCTGAAACCAATAAACACCTAGAAGAAAATCTTCTTGACATTAGTTTTAATAGTGACTTTTTGGGTGTGACACCAAAGCACAAGAAACAAAAACAAAAATTAACATGTGGGACTACATCAACCTAAAAGACTTCTGCCCAGCAAAGGGAACCCACAACAAAATGAAAAGACATACAACAGGTCAGCAATTGCATGAAAAGTTTCTCAACATCACTAATCATCTGGGAAATACAAATCAGAAACACAGTAAGATGTCACCTCAACACCTGTTAGGATTGCTATTGTCAAAAAGACTAGAGATAACAATGTTGGAGAAGATGTGAAGAATGGAGAACACATGCACAGTGTTGGTGGGAAGTTCAGCTGATGGACACTTGAAACTTATATGGAGCCTCCTCAAAATTTAAAAATAGAACTACCATATAATTCAGCAATCCTACTTCGGATATACATGTAAAGGAAATGAAATTATCTCAAAGAGATATCTGTAGTCCCACATTCATAGCAGCATTACTCACAATAGCCAAGGAATGAAAGCAACCTGAGAGTCCATTGACAGATAAAGAGATAGAGAAAATGTGGTATGAATATACAATGGAGTATTATTTAGCCTTAAAAGGGAAGAAAATCCTGTCATTTGCAGCAGCATGAATGAACTTGGGGGATATTATGCTAAATGAAATCAGCTGAAGATAAAGATGGCATCGTTTCACTTATTTGTGGAATCTAAAGGGAAGAAAAAAAAAAAGTCAAACTCATAGAAACAGTGAGTAGAAAATTGGTTGCCAGGACTGTAGGGGAGGGAGAATTAAGAAGAGTTGTTTAAAAGGTACAGTCTTTCAGTGAGAGTTATAGTAGGTCTGAGGATCTAATGTATAACACGGTGACTATAGTTGAAAACACTGTATTGTATGATTGAAATTTGCTAAGAGAGTAGAACTTAAATGTTCTCACCACCTCCCCAAAAAAAGAAAGGGTAAATATGCGAAGTGACAGAACTATTAACTAACTCGACGGTAGGAATCACTTCTCTATATGTAAATAATATCCCATTGAATACTTTAAATACCTTACAATTCTACCTGCCAATCATTTGCCAGTAAAGGTGGGAATAAAAATTATTTCTCAGCTCCTCTACTGTTTGAAAGACTTGCAGTTGCTAATATTATGCCCTCATTCAGGGTACATGTGTCTCTGCATAAAGCCTGAGTTAGGGTCCCTCTGATGTGATGAATTGAAGTGGGTTCCTGTCTTTCTGAGTGGGCTACCGGGCATTCACCATGCTCTGGGCATTAGCAAGTGAAAAAAAAATTCTTCCTTCTATTCAGGAAGCTGAGGAATGGGACCTAGGGATAAATCCAAACAAAGCATGGTTCCCTCAACTTTGGAAATCTACATATTGCCCTCCTGATATTCATAGAGTTCTCAAAATCATGCATTGTCCAGCAGGACTGAAATTTTGATAAGCTTCAATTACGAGGTCTCCAAAATGCATGTAGCTTGTAGTATATTGCTATTCAGAGATTGCCCAATATTTTAGGTTTTGTTGGTTGGTGAGTGTAAATGTCTTTATGTGTATTCATATATATATATATTTAGCAGCACAAATATTTGCTAAATTTACTGGATTGTTGTGCCTATTCTGTTTCTTAATTGATTACTTTATTATCTTTATAGTAGTACTATGAAATGACTATTTATATTCTCACATTACAAATGACAAAACTGCTCATTCTATTTTGTCCCGACATGCTAGAGAACACAGTGTCACACACATACTTCTAGTGGGCATGAATTTCTGATAGCTTGTTGAAACAATATTTCTCCACGACGGTTTCTTGGATTGAACTAGCCTGGCCGGCAGTGCAGTTATTTCTCCCTCAAAGCACGAGCCTCCTGTTGGACAAGAACTCAATGATTATATATATTACGTAAATTAATGGATGATTATGTTTTCTTAAACAGAAGCACATTCAAAAAAAAGCAAGCAAAAATCGACGTTCCTTTAAGGCTTACAATTAGAACCAATGAAACAAGCTGAGAAATCTATACTAGGTTAAAGTTTCCTTTGATTCTCCAAATATAGCCCCCGCTGGCAACATCCTTCACCATGGCTCTGATGGGCTAAAAATCTATGGCTAACATTGCTTCACCCTCTGCAGAAATCATCTTCTCCTACAAGGATCCCAGGATAGCTGGACCTCTTACAAAGTAAGCTCTCCTTTCACGTGCAAATAAGAACACAAGGGAACAAGTAACCGTGGCATCTTCTTACACAAGACATGCTTTTCCAGAGCTCTTTGAGAAGCACTGATACCTCCTTTCAACATTTTCAGAGTAAACAAATTTTCACCGATAATTTAAAAATGATAAGGCCAGATGAATGGACTGCTAGCAGGTGAACTGAGGTAAATCTTCTGTTGCATATTCATTTTCAGCTGGTATCTTACTTTAAAAAGCTGAAGATGCACTATTTTCAAATGTGAACACATGCAGCCTTTCTATGGAATGAACAATATGCATGATGACTACACAAGCCACGAAAAAATGAAGAGTCTACTTTTAAAATAAATATATTGATCTTAAGAACAATATTTTAGAAGAGATACAAAGTTGCTTCTTAGACTCTTTTGGCAACAATCTACTAACATTTCAGCCCATTCCAATGAAAACGATGGTGCAGCAATAGAAAAACTACCGTGGCATTAAAGTCAAATTGTTCTGAGTCTCACATTCTTAAAATAATAATATTGGCCTTTTGCCTCTGTTGTAGCAAATATATTAAATATTCATGCTGATATTTATTTTCTAAATGTAAAATGGAATTAGGATAACAAAGTCTACCATCTGGTGATAATATTGGTTATATATTATATTTTTTGTTTCTTGAGATTTTACATGTTTGACTCAAGGTAGCTTCCTGAATTATGCATAAACATCTTTAAAAATGCATTTCAGTAGTTGAGGTTGTAGTTGGTTGTCAGATGCTCATCTTGAGCTAAAATCGTGGTGATTTTCTCATCATATAGGACAAGACTATGAGGAAGGCAGCCATTGAAAAGCTAATCGGTGCTGAGTCAAAATATTTTTGTGATAGAGATTCTCTATCAGAGAGCTCTTTTTTCAGAAGGAGACCACAGTATTCTCTATAAATGTTAGGTTTCTTGAAGCATCTTCTTAGGAGAGCCTTTTTTGTGTGATTGAAAGTAATCTAGAAATAATCTAAAGATCTAAGAAAACCTAAAATAACTAAATGATAAAAAAAAAACTGTGGAAGACAACATATCTATTTGCTATCATTCTGCTTTTTGAAGGGATCATTTTTATCTCTCTGTTCATCGTGAACTGCTGGTACATGTATTTATACTTTAAAGCTAAATCGATGTGAAAGGTTTAGCTTCCTTACATAGGGCTTTCTGAGTAGTAATTGTCCATTTTATGGTATATTTTGCTGCCACATTCTAGGTTCTGATTCTCAGAAACAATTGTGCAAACCCTACTTTGTGGTTTTTTTTCATATTTGGTGGCCAACCATCTTTAATTAAGCAACACTATTGCAGATTGACTGATAATATAAAAGTCCACTTTAATAATTTTCTATGAGAAGCATAATCACAAATGAGATTCAAGACCAGTTATATAATTGGTGGGGCCTGTTGCAAAATGAAAATGCAGAGTCTTTTGTGCAAAATGATGAAGAATTTCAAGACAGCAACAGTACAGCATTAAACCAAGCTCAGGGCTCGGCTAAAAGGGAGGGCCTCGCATAACTGCACAGGTCACAAGCCCATGAAGCTGGCCTTGATTAAACTCATATATCTGCCAAAGATTGCTTACAAGTTTGGAATTAGGGAAAGGGATCTGGACATCCACCTGTATTCCTGAGAATACTGGCTCAATTTCTCTTTCCAATTTTAACAATGTGGAAACACATTAGCACTTCCTGCTGCTGCCTTGTCTTTATTTAGCTCATTTCTCTTCGGTTGGAGCAAGGCAGAAGCTTTCTCCATCATGTTACAATCCATTTGCTCTGTTAACAGGTTTTTGCAAAACACTGTCTTCTTAATTGGATTCGGTAGATGACCCAATCTCATCACCTACACTTTCAAAACATATCTTA
This sequence comes from Camelus ferus, assembly GCF_009834535.1. Taxonomy (NCBI): domain Eukaryota; kingdom Metazoa; phylum Chordata; class Mammalia; order Artiodactyla; family Camelidae; genus Camelus; species Camelus ferus. Next base: position 82,534,047 of record NC_045700.1, read on the forward strand.
GTGTGCATTGTATTTTATGCATAACACACTGGTTTTTAGTAGCTTCCATTTCAGAGGATGGCCTTTCTAAATCCTATTTCTAGACTCTGAAGAAACTTACAACAATCATCTCTGCCCTGACTAGGCTTTATTCATTCGTTCAACACAACTTTATTGAGTATCAGCCATATATGTATTAAGTACAATAGTATTTAGTATTGCAACACATATTTTTCAACATATGCTGAAAAATCCTGTATATTCAATATATGTTATTCAGTATGTTATTTTGAAAATCAACATACATGCTTTGTCTGTTACATTAGACATATATCTTAGTTAAAACATGTTTGTTTGCATTAACAAAATCTAACTCAAACTATCCTAAAAAACAGGTAGGTAAGTAGGTAGGTAGGTAGATAGATAGATAGATAAGGAGGTTTCAAGTGACTGCATTCAGGAATACAAAACATATCATCAGAACATCTCTCTTTCTCTCCTCTTCCTCCTCATCTTTCTTTTCTCCACCCTCTCTGTCTCTTTTTCTCCATTATCCACTTCCTAGCAGTTGGCTTTATTGCCAGGCAAGATCCCTTTTTGTGGTTGTAAAAAAAGACACAACTTCCTCCAAACTTGTATGTCAGAAGGAGAGAGCATCTCCCTTGTTTGAGCATCCAAAATGATAATGTCAAAAGACTCTGATTGGCCTTTCTCAGGTCACACAACTACCCTGAGCCAATAACATTGTCCTGAGCCTGGGATGCTGTTATTAGTCATTCATGAGACCATGCTTGACAGTCTCATTGAGAGGTGGAAGGGCAACTTACAAAATAAAATGGGGATCTTTTCTTATCAAAGAAATAAGAAGAGATTTTGTGCAGGTAGAAACAGTATGTGTAGTCTCCTCCGGCATATGCCACAATAAGATCCGTAGTTAAATATAAGGAGAGCTTAAGATGTGAAGTATGAAGAAAGGTAACATGTGTCACAAAAACCTGTTGTTTATGGGAATGTGGTCAAATCACTGTAGCCTGAAGACCTAATCATTCTGATTCTCAAGGAAGCAAATAGACTTACTTGTTCCACAGTTCTCAGAGGAAACCCTTAAAAGTTTACAGATCAGAAGGAATCAAGCTGTCAGTTCTGTCCAATTTTGTTGCATATATAGAGAGATGCTATTTAATTTTTTTGAACTTGGTCAAAATGTTTAAACTTTTGAACCTAGAGTTTCTGGTCTATTAAGTGGAATGTCACTGCTGTTGGGCAGATATTCATCAAAGACAAAGAACTGCAGAGATTGGCAATCCCAGGGTTGCAATTATTGTAATAGGAAAGAATAAATCTGACTCCATATTGGATCTGTTTTTTTTTAAATTAACCTTTGTTAAAGGTTATTGCTTTTACTACAAGTTAAGAACGTTGCCTATAGCCTGAAATAGAGAGGATAGTCCATTCTTAAGGTGCTGACTTTTAAAGGCATAACACTTTTCCATTCATGGAGTGATAAAATGTTGAAGAATGGAGAATAACATTTGTTTTGTTGGAGGTTTACAGGAACATCATGACCTGACTTACATGGACAGCTGCAAGAACAAAGAATTCAGACACCAAGAAGTTTGCAGCAACCAACCACACACCCTCCCATTTCAGTATAAAAAATAGCCTGAATCCTAACCCAGGGAATCTGATTCTTTGGGACACTAGTCCACCATCTTCTCCAGCTGCTGGCTTTCTAAATAAAGTTGCTACTCCTTGCCCCAACAACTTGCCTCCCAGTTCATTGGCCTGTCATGCTGCAAGCAGTATGAGCTTGGACTCAGTAACACTCTGACTCGGGTGTTGATACTTTCAAGAGTTGCATTAATTCTTGTATACCTCTCAGATACTTTCTCCATCTCAAAGGAACCAAGCTTTTTCCACTTCTCCCGACTCCCTATGAGGAATGCCTGGAAGCATCTGCACCATTCCATCTCCATCATATCTAACATTTTGTAGAGCTGATGTTTCAAAGTGCTTCTAAATTCTTAAACTTTATCCTCATGATAAACTTTGGAGAAAGGTAATAGTATTATTATATAATGCTGTGTGAATTGGTGAGAGAACAAACAGCTCCTAAATTGACTGGTACACAGAAATTATGATAATTAATCCCATTATAATTTCATTTCTGCTTCACTTCATGTAACACAAGGTAAGACAAACTCATGTGCTCCAAACAGAGAAAAGATGTGCTCCTTCAACCTCAAGTACCACCCCTCCACCCACATCCCACACCCTCTCTCCACGAGTTGGCAGGGCACTCTGACCCATGACAACACACTGCAAAAATGTTGTTCTTGTGGATATTCTTTATCTGTGGAATGATGGGACCCTCAAGCTTGTCTCCAATCCTCCTCACTTGCATCAGGGCACACTTCTGGGAACCATGGTGACAGCTGATGATTATTTCATCCACGCAGAGAAGGGGGGCCACTTTTTCTTCTGCAGCTTTGCAGGGATGTCAAGTAGTTTCATAGGACAGCAGGCCCCACTGGGTATTTATCATTTTAAGGAGGTGCTACAGTCATGGAAACTCTGAGATCAGTGAATTACTGTATCACAGAGAAATAGTAGTAAAAACAGCAATGACAAAATTAGTGCCAGTAAAGATGGCCAATTGTAGCATTTTGCCAATACTGCTGTGGTCACTTCTGCATCACCTAAGTATTGTCTTGGTGTGGATTCTCAGCCAAGGATGTTCTCAGAGATCTGGGCTTCTGCATCAAAGGGACAGTGCTGGCCATCAGGCTGACGAAAAGGCTGCTTGGGGAACCAGAAGGCAGCAGCGGGTCCTAAATGGATAACAAAGAGATCTTCAGAAGATAGATTTGTCACAGACATGACACCGAAGTAAAAGAAAAAGAAGAGAGAAAGAAATTGTATAGTGTGTCATCTTTTTAACTTCAGATGGAGGAGCGGGAGTGGAGGAAAGTTAAATAACTGATATGGACTCAAGTTCCAGGAATCAACTAAAGAAAACTAAAAATAGCCAGCTCCATAAATAGAGTGGAAGGGCTGTCTGCAGCCTGGGATCCTGGAGACGGCATCTCCTGGGGAATCCAGCAATGCTCTGAGAAGTCTTTTATTTTCTCCCTTAATGGATCCTGTCAGCACTTTAATATCTTCAAATATCTCTAATGGCGGGAATGTCCCCCAAAGACCAGTTGGCAGGTGTCTGTGGGGCAATCCTGTTTTCAGAATGGCATGGTCCTTCCTTTGTCTGACTCCTCACAGCCCCCTGAGAACAATAGAGATCTGCTTTCGGCCCCCAAAGAAGGAGCAGCCACAATTCTATTTCAGATTTTTTTTTTTTTTTTTTTTTGCCTCCAGTTGCTGAAACTTGGTCAAAAGAGTCAAAAATAAACTGATACAAGTTCATAGAAATAACCTTGTTGGCGTAAGTAATGACAACAGAAATAGCGTAGTATCTCATACTGGCTTCAGATTTCATTTAATCCATTAAAAAAATCTTCCACTACTTCATGCTCACCAACACATTTTAGAAATTTTTCAGACTTGTCAAACCCCAAAATGCTTCAGTCAAACCTTGTTACCCTGCAAGTTCGGACACTGGCTTCTATTAATAATTTTTTCTCTCCTTACTCATCCATTCAAAGCTGCCCTAAGGCAAGACTGTGAAGTCTGTGACACTTGCCCACAGTGGGCCTTTCTTGACATTTCATCACTTTTCCTGTGCTCTTTCTTGCCTTTCCTTCCTTCCAGAGCCCAGTGTTACTGCACTTTCTGGCCATTAAGAAGCCTCTTCAGTAGTGAGAATCCCTTCTTTGACCTACACCCAGGAAAGCTGCCCCATGGGCTCTGGAGGGCGGAACTAGAGGAGAAACCTAGATGGGGAAACCTCTCACTGCCAGTCACAAGCTTTGCAACTCTGGACGGCTCAATCCCTCTGAGCCTCACTTTTCCCATCCAGAAAATGGAATAATACTTGCTTCAACATACCCCCTCACATTTTTTTAAGTTAAAAACAAAGGGAAAAAAATGGGCAGAAGAACTCAATAGACATTTCTCCAAAAAGGAAATGCAGATGGCCAACAGGAACATGAGAAGATAGTCAACATCACTAACCAACAGGAAAATGCAAATCAAAACCACAATGAGATATCAGCTCACACCTTTCAGAATGGCCATCATCAGAAAGGACACAAATAACAAATGTTGGTGAGGATCTGGAGAAAAGGGAACTCTTGGACACTGTTGATGGGAATGTAAATTGGGGCAGCCACTGTGCAAAACAGGAGGGAAGTTCCTCAAAAAACTAAAGGTAGAACTACCATATGACCCAGCATTTCCACTCCTAGGTATGTATCTGAAAAATCAAAATAAAAACACTAATTCAAAAGGATACATATACCCCAATGTTCATAACAGCATTATTCATAAGTGCCAAGATGTGGAAACAACCTAAGTGTTCATCAACAGATGAATGGATGAAGAAAGTGTGGTATATATACATATAATGGAATACTACTCAGCCATAAAGAAGAATGAAATAATGCCATTTTGTGCAGGGATTATCATACTAAGTGAAGTAAGTCAGACAGGGAAAGACAAATGTCATATGATATTATTTATATGTGAAGTCTAAAAAATACAGCAAACTAATGAATATAACAAAAAAGAAGCAGATTCAGAGATACAGAGAACAAACTAGTTATCAGTGGCAGTGGTGGGGGGAGGTCAACATAGGGGTGGGGGAGTGGGAACTGCAGACTATTGAGTATAAGACTCAAGGATGTATTGTACAGTGAGAAATATAGCTAATATTTTGTCATAACTGGAAAATAACTTTTAAAATTGTATAAAATAATAATAATAATAAAAAAACTTCTTAAACAGAAAAACATGTTTTAAAATGTTCCCTCGCACGTGGAGCCCTCCACACTCACACTCCCTGCCACCTCGTCCTCACCTGTCTGCCTCACCAGCTCTGTTCTAGGCTTGTCCTCTCTGACTCTTCATCAAGTCTTAGCTGAAAGTCCACTGCAGAGAGCTCATCCCTGACCAGAGTATTTAAGAAGCCACTCCTCTCCCCGTTAGCATCCTCTTTGTTTAACTGCCACAATTTGTGATTATCTCACGTCATTTTATTAATTTGTTTTATTCTACCTTTTCTTTTGCAGGGCGGGGAGGGGGGTCCTGTCTTCTACTACTAGACTGTAAGCTCCTTTCATAGGGCAGAAGCTTCTTGTCCCTCTTTCATCAAAGCTGCTCCAGACCCTGGCACAGCACAGAGGACTTGACACCTAAACGCCTCAGAGAAGATTTAGTGTGCCTTCCATGAGCACATGTGGAAATAAACCAAGGCCACCCAAATTAGAACAAACAGAAGCTGTTCGTTCAGCTCCTGCTACAGCTGGGGAGTCAGCCACCATCACTTGTGTTTGGCAGAGACTCAAAGGCGTTGGGGGACTGGGAAAGCTTTATAGTGAAAAAAGGGGAAGACTCTAATATGCTCCAAGTGGAGGTTGTGGTCATGAGACAGCTGGACCAGGGCTATCCAGAAGCAGGGCATTTTATGTGATTGGTTTGGGGGACTTCCTTGGGCTGGTCCTGAATTAGTAGTGGCAAAAAATAGAGACGTTGGCTCTCACTGAGCAAGTCCTGAGGCTTCGGGCTGATTGCAGAGGTTGCTGGTCAGAGTTTTATCCTCACGCATGGTCTGGCCCTTGTGCATCCGTACATCTCCCACATAATTCCTCACCTTTTCTTCTTGTAACTAGCACATCACCTATACTCTCGAATTATGGAGAGACTGTATCAATTAGCTTAAAATAAGCTGTTAATATCTGACAACATCTTGAGGCAGACCCATTTCAAAGAGAACTGGCATTTATTAGAGCAACTGAGGACTCCAACAAATTGGTGGTTAAGAAATGATACAGACCAGTGAGATGGGTGATATTCGGTGGCAAAGTGTTACATTGGTTATTTTACTCAAATTACACTGTAGAAACGGCTCTGCTTCGTTTTTCTCTTTAAAATATACAAAAATAAAAGGTTAAAATTTCAAAGATACTAAATTTATTTAAAGGAGACCAAAAAAGAGATTTTGATGCCTATGTATCGATGGCTGGTCACACCAGGTGCGTTCGTGCCTCCGCAGTCCCTTCTCCTGGGATGCTACGCCCTTCTCCGCCATTACCTGAGGCTCTGACCTTCAAGGTGAGCTCCGGGAGTCATCCTCCTCCATGCAGTTCTTGCCAACAATGGGCTCCCAGCTCTTCTGCTGCCTCAATTCCTAAATCTCTTGTCTTTGTCACTCAACACTTAGCAGCATTTTGCAGTGAGGTATTCCTTATGCTCGTGTTCTTTCTTATCGGCTAAGCTGGAAGTTTCTGTGACTTTTGTGTAGCTACCGCGGCAACAGTAACACATACACCTTCAATTTATCTGGTTGTATCAATGCTTTCATTTTCCACTTATAACAACAGGAAATCAATTGATTAAATTAAAATCCAAAGGGGAAAAATTATGAGTATTTTGCCCGTGTATGTGGGAATAGTGCTACACAGTACTTAATGACATGGGGCTCTGGGTCAGGCTGTGTGGTTCGGACTCAGGCTTGACTGTATCAGAAATACACATTTTTAGGCAAGTTTTTAAAATATTCCTAAACTTTGGGTCCCTCTTTTATAAAATGAGGATGATAATATAGGTCCTGTACAGAACATATCATATAGAAATATGAGGGAACCAGTAAGTCATCAATAAACATTAGTATTATGTAATTTTAAAATTTACTAAAATCTTATGTTGAACTTTGTCAGAAAGACTCTATTTATAAAAATTTATTCCTAAAAGTTGGGTTGCTATGAATGTGTTTGGGTTGTTTTTAAAGGTGTTTTGACTGAGACGAAGACTAAATATATTAAATATGTAGAGCGTATGTCATAATATAATTATTTACTACAGTTGAGTGCCAAACTTGAAGAGTCCTGGCTCAGTGAGAGAGACAGTGAGATAAATGTATGTGTGTGTGTATTGCATTAGTACACATCAAAACTGCAGTGACGGTGGAGCGGTATCCTTTCCATTTATGAGACTTTGAGGCAATATACTCATCAGCTGATCAGATGTCAGTTTAGTAAAAGAATAGGGGTCACTATGATGTGATTTAAAAGCACTGAACAAGAAATTAGAACTCATGTTTCAAGATTTACCATTCTCTAACCACATATATTCCCTCAATCTTTAACGCCATTTGTAAGACGGTGATAATGACACAACTCAAGATTAATGAAACACGAATATGAAAAGACTTCTGTTTCTGGCTACGATTGATGTGTTGGAGCAGACCAACCAAGAGTAACTGGAAAAGTCATAGACTATATACAAATACAGTCTGTGTGAGAGTGCTGGGAAATTGTTTAGGTAGCCAGAATTTAACAGGGAAGATCCCAGGAGAAACACGACAGTCGTTAAGATAAGCTCAACGTAGACATGCTTCTTTTTCTTTCAGAGCACTTGCTCATCTTTGATATTAGTAAGAGACTGTGAAACCAGGTGGAGGATAACCACAGAAGGGCCAGCAGAGCTTCTGAAAATAGCATAGGGCAGGAAGACAAAAATTAGAATCTAGGTCAATGAGGCATCAAGGGTTTGAGAGACCAAGAGCGTGGAAATAAAGAGGTGCAGACAAGTCCGCCTGGCGTTCTTTGTGCTCCGCGTTAGGTATTTGCCAATTCCTTACTGAGCAGCGCCAGAGGTCAAGAAGCTAAGTAAAAAGCAGCTGAAAAGGAGAAGAGGGTTTTTGGCAATCTCTGGGTAAACAAAAATTGAAATTCAGACTGCCACGGAGAAGAGGTCCTGGAAAACACCTTGTCTTTCAAAGGGGACCCTTGGCAAGCTTCACTCCAAGAAATGGAGATGAAAAGAGGACCAAGACCTAAAAGAGACTGCAAACTAGGGCTGGGTCATATTATTTACTGATTAGGCTGAGCTAAACTCCCCGTACTCAGCTCTAGGATAGGGTGAGTCCTCACTGCAGGAAGAGCATCATCTAAAATCCACCTTAATTGACATCAACCATCCCTGGCACTCAATCAAAATTACCATGCATAACGACACACAGCACCCCAAATCAAAAGACAACAGCGCTGCAAATGAACTGGATACTAGGCTCTGTAGACATAGATCTTAAGTTGATGTAAATTAATGACTTCAAAAAAACAGGTGGCTAAATGAAATTTCTAGAGATCAGAGAGCTATGTCCAATATTCCATCAAGAAGGTCCAAGCCCACCAAGAGATAGGATGATGTGACTAAAACCAAGGGAAAAAGAGCCAAGAGAAACAGGCACAGGTGACGCAGATCTTAGAGTTAGCAGACAAAGACCATAAGTAACTGTTAATATTTTCAAGGAAATTGAGAAAAAGGCTGACAAAATAGAGATAATAAGAATTTCAACAGAGCAATTGCATAAAAAATGTAATATTTCAAGTGAGATTATCATCTCTGGAATGGATTCATACTTTCCTCTACCACTCAAAGAAAGTGGGGCTTATTACTCTTCTCCAATCAAGAACACATTTGAGGCCATTTTTGTAAAGTTAAGGCTCAGTCTTCCTCTGGTTCTCTCCCGTTCCTGGAACATAGCCCTCTAGATCATTAGATGGAGACCCAGGGCATTCCCAAAGGTCCAGTCCCTTGTGGGATCTGCGTGCTAATCTTAATCTATTCAACAGCGTGGGACAGAGGAACAGTCTGCCTTAGTTTTCAGATGTTCCCAATTTAGCCATTTAATTCCTCATCTCTTGCAGCTTCAAAATTCAGCAGATGTGCTGGAGGGAAAAACTGGCTGTGTGTTAGAGTCCTTTAAAGTCCCCGTTTTTGTCTCTAGTTTTATAGAACAACAAAAAGTTCTGCTCGTGCACCACTTCCCAGTTCTCTTCTCAGGACAGGCTCTGGATTCTCAACCTGTTGCCCACACCAAGAATCTGCAGATCCCCTAGGATCAAAAGCAGCTATACATCATAAACTCACATTTCCTTACTTCTCCCCTCCCTGGCATCTTAGCCCTTCTGGTTCCTCTTGTTTCAGTAGCTCTCTTGTGCCTTTGAACAAGTGATTTTATGCAGGTTTTGGGATCATCTCAATAGAACCATTTGCCTTCCTTCAGTTCCTCCTTCCGGCTTGATAAGACTAACAGCACTAAGGATTGGCAAGAAGGTCAAGCAATGGAGACTTTCACGCGCTGCAACTGAGTGTAAATTGGTACAACCATTTTGGAAAACCGGCATTGATATCCATATCTAATGACATAGCAATCCTACTAACCTAAGAAATGCATTCGTATATTTACCAAAGGACATGCACAAGAGCCTCAATGTGGAAACAACCCAAATGTCCATCCACAGCAGAATGGAGAGAGAAATTGCACTATATTTGTTCAAAAGAACAAAACCACAGCCACATATAGCATGATGAATCACAATGTTTATTTAGCAAAAAATCTAGACAAAATAACACTTGATATTTGAAAACGTGTTGCAAACAGCAAAGCAGCACGCACATAAGGAATTATTACTATTGAAAATACACTAAAAAGTAGAGAATGTTGCTCTGCTCTGGGAATTTTATTCCATATAAGGTTAACTTCCAATATTTTAATGTAAGGTCAATGAAAATCTATGCAGGGAGATAAAAAATAATGAAAGATGGAAATAAAACTATGTTGGTTTAAAATAAGCTTAGTATCAAGAAACTGTTAACAACAGCACAAATTTTATTTCTCTAAACTATGAAAAGCTGCCAATGTGTTCGACATTCCACAGTTTTTATCTCCACTGCTCAAATACAGAGCTGCATTTTTGCCTTGCTTTGGCCTGATCTCTATCTCTCAATTTTGTCACTTACGTTTGAAAGTGTCAGATTCTAATTTGGACGGCTAGATCTGAAAACTGACATTTGTGGAGGTTCAGGAATGTAGTGGGTGCATCACATGGCTTGTCTCAATGTTTTGACAATGACACGTACCTTTTCCAGTGACCAGATGCTTCTGACCTCATTCTTGACCTCATTCTGCAGTTACGCGTCAGAATACAGCAGTTTTATGCTGCACAATATTACTTTTCCAAAGGGAATATTTTGAGAAAGATCTGAGACAGAAAGGCTTTGATTGAAGTTAAGCAGTGCCAGTGTTTACCAGTAGAAAAATCTTACTATAAATGACTACCTATACTTGAGCAAGCATCATAAATAAAATAAATTATATATGAGGCTGGTTTGTCTCAAAAATACAAATTCTTGAGTTTAGAGTGTCAGCATGCTTGATAAAAGCAACTTGTCTAAATCTCAGCTGGGGACTGTTACACCCAAGAAGTTAAATATTTTTGTAGCCAGACATTGAACATACTGCTTGACACATCTGGAATATCACTTCTTAGTCCAAACCAGCCTGCTGATGTTTTCAAGAAAAAAAAAAAAAAAAGTCTTCGTGTTCGGCAAGTTTTTTTTTTAAATCTGGAACTAAGGAAAAAAACCTCTTTATTTTGATACAATTTCAAACTGACAGAAAAGTTTCAAGAATAGCACAAGGAATTTTAAAATACCTACATTTCAAAAGTATTTATAATAAACCTAACTCTCTTGTTTTACCATATTCTTTCTCACTTCCTTTTCTTCTCTCTCTCTCTTCATATATACGTATTTTTTTTTCTAAATAATTTGAGAATAAGTTGAAAACATCATGCCTGCCCCTCCATTCCTAAATACTTCAGTGGGTATTTTCTAAGAAGAAAAATTTCCTTCTTGACCTTGACATCTCCAAGTATTAAAAGCCAATTAGCTTGCAGAATATCCATCAATTTGGCTTGGTCCGCTGTTCCTTCCTGACTAGGTTTGGGTTGCACATCAGGAACGCAGGAGCACAGGGGAGTGATGTTGTGTCCTCAGGGTGTCACGTCTGTTGATTTGTTGCTAATATTAGGCTTGAGCATTTGCTTAAGATATCCAGGTTTCTCCTGAAACTTTTACACACCAGCTTTACTATCTACTGAAGATTTTCTGACTTTATCATCCCTTCTATAGTGACTGATGGGCATTCTGCTGTAAAGAAAGGGCTTTCATTTCTCTTCCATTAATATACTAATTCACTTAGTTACGTTACTTCGGATTGGTGAATTCCTGTTTTAATCAGTGGATTATAATACACGTAGTATCGTTATTTATTTGCATGCTCAAATTATCCAAGATCTGGCTGTGCCATCAAGCTGTGTGTGTATGTGTGAGTGTGTGTGTGTGTGTGTGTGTGTGTGTGTGTGTGTGTGTATGTTTATATATTCCCATCATTCTTTGAGCACTTCTTTACTTCTGGGTCATAAAATAGTTCCAGCTTATTTCCCCAGTTCGTAAGTAAGTCTTTTCTCAAAGGAGCCCTGGTTTCTTTTATTGGAGACTGTCATTTTGTGGTATGCCACTTCTAAGTAGGCTCAGCGGGGCTGGAAAAATTTTACATGTACGCCTCTATATTTTTAAGCATATCTACATTTTATCTAGAGCTGTAATAAAGCAGGAGTTCATAGTGATACCTTCAATTTCAATCCAATATCACAGTGTATACCCTAGTTTCCTACCCTTCCATATTTGTAACTTTTGCACCATATTGAGTGAATTTGCTTTTTTCTTTTTCTTTCTTGCTCCCCTCTCCTTCCCTTTATCCTCCTTTCCTCCCTTCTTTCCAAATGCATTTTTAAATATACTAATTCTAGTGTTTCAAAAGTTTGAAAATGCTCAGTGTTAAGGAAGACCAAAAAAAATGGATGTCCTAAACACATTGTATATTTCCACAAAATTAGTGTCTCCAATATTAAACACTATATTTTGGCTGTACATCTGTTTCCTTTACCCATTGTATTTTAGGTTTCTTTAAAACTTATACAAAGGGGACATTTTTGTTGGAAAATCAGGGTTATATAGGGGTAAAAAGAAGGTAATTCACTTGAGAAAAGTTTCCATTAAGTGGTAGGTACCAGATGAATGTTTCTCTGATTTTGTAAAAGTTTGATGAGGAAGATGGTCCTTCCCTGAAATTGCCAACTTGAATTTATCGAATGTCTATGGCATGCAAGCCCCACCATTGTATTCTATGCATCCAAAAGAGCTGGTAGGAATGACCTAGATTATTTGTCAAGAGTGATAGCCTTCCATTGACTTTCTATGAAAATGGACAAATATAGCCCCAGTGTCTGTTCCCAACCCCCTTCTTAGAAATATAACCCACAAATAATATACTATGGAGACTTCAAAATATTTTAAAATATCAAATAAAAAAACTTCTGTGGGCAAGTAAATGTGAGATGTGTGGCTCTACATTTGTGAGGAGAGAAATGCATCTGATAAATGAGGCAAGAAATAACTCACTAACCACCTAAATAAAAATGAAACTCATAAAAACAATAAATAAAAAAGAGAGAAAATAAGCTTGTGTGTGTGTGTGTGTGTGTGTGTGTGTGTGTGTGTGCGAGGATCTACCTTTCGAGTAACACCTGACTTGGAAGTGATTCCTTCTTACCTGTAAATGAGATGTAGCTGTCCCTCTGAACATGCAGGGATAAAAGGTGACATTGGGCCTGGAGAGAAACAAAAGAACAGAGTGTTTTTCTGGATCTGCTTCAGGACACAATGGAGAAATGTCACAATGAACATGGGGTGTCATTCTGGCAGTTGGTCAGCAAGTCCAAAATGAGTGTTTAGCCACCCAAGTCACAATTCCTGGTGCCACTCAGATGTGACCAAAGGTGCTTAGAAGTCCAGGAAGCTTGAGGTCAAAGTTTAACATCACCAGAGAGAGAACCGCTGCCTTGAGAGGTAGATGGAAAAATAATGCACAAGTTAATGCAGTTCCAGAAACCAGAGCCCCTAAGAGCTTAACACAGCCCGTCAGCCTACAAAGTATCACATGTCAAAATAAGGGTCGTGTCTTTCGCTGTCATGGCCGGATTTCATTTATTCTTGGTTTTGTCTTTTCTGTTTCTTAATCAGATGGAGAATATTGCCTTGTATTCTGTACACTGCTCTGCAGGAATGTGCAAATGCTGACGGGTGAGGGGGAGAAAAACTGAGGCTAGCAGCAGCAGAACGCTGCAGATGCAGGAAAGGCAGGCGACCTCGAGTATTAGTAATAACAAAAGCCACACTTGAGAAGCCTGGGGAGCTGGATCCCTGGGCTCCAGTGCAGGACACCGCCCACCAGGACAGATCATGAGGACCAGGCAGAAGGAAATCAGGGCTAGTGGTCCAGTCTTCAACCCCTCAGCATCACTTCTGCCATTGGACACCGGTTAGATGCCAGTCTCTTCATTTTATCTTCTCAATAAGCCTACATGCTAGAAGAAATTAATTCCCATTTTACAAAGGAGGAAATTGAAGTTACCCTAGTCATGACTTGCCAGTCCCAGGTCCGGTGGGCTTTCCACTGAGCTGTGTAGTTTTGCTTGGTGCTATAAATGTTTGTTATAAATTTCTTTGGGCATGGAGGGAATTAAATGACATTATACCCACTGAATGCATCTGGCAGACAGTCTTATATATAACTTATTCTAAAACACAGAGGTCTCCATGTTGCTAAGGGAAGCATTATTAAAACAATAGCTGACTAATATTTACAGCCCCTTCTGTGACTGACTAATCTAAGAGTTTTACGTATTTTAATACATTTCATCATCACAACAGCCCTAAAAGGCAGGTATTATTAACATCATTCTCATCCTACAGGTGAGAAAATGGAGGCATAGAAATGTCTAAGATTACTCAGTGTATTGGCTTTCAAGAATTGCTATAAAAGAGGACCATGAATTGAGTGGCTTTTTTTTGGGGGGGGGGTTAAGGTTTTTGTTTTTGCAGCTTTATAAATTTTTTTAAGAAGTATAATTGATGTACAATGTAAGTTATAGGCGTACTATAGAGTAATGCACAATTTTTAAAGGTTATAATCCATTTATAATCGTTATAAAATATTGGCTATATTCCCTGTGTCATACAATATATCTTTCTAACTTATTTCATGCAGAATATTTTATATCTCTTAATTTCCTACCACTATATTGCCCCTCCTCTTTCCCTCTCCACTGGTACCACTAATTTGCTCTCTATACCTATGAGTCTGTCTCTTTTTGTTATAGTCACTGGTTTGTTGTATTTTTTTAGATTCCACATGTGAGTGATATCATACACTTTTCATCTTTCTCTGCCTGACTTATTTTACTCAGCACAATACCCTCCAATTCCATCCACGTTGTTGCAAATGGCAAAATTGCATTATTTTTTATGGCTGAGTAGTATTCCTGTGTGTGTGTGTGTGTGTGTGTGTGTGTGTGTGTGTGTGTGTGTGTATCTCACATCTTTATCCATTCATCTATTGATACTTAGGTTCCTTCCATACCTTGGCGATTGTGAATAATACTGCTATGACCATTGGGGTGTATGTATCTTTTTGAATTAGTGTTTTAAACAATAGAACTTTGTTGTCTTACACTTCCGGAGGCTGGAAATCTGAAATCAAGGTGTTAGAAGGCTTGTTCCCGTCTGACAACTATGAGAGAAGCATCTGATCCAGGTCTTTCTTTTTTTGGCTTTTAGCTGTCTGCCTTTTCGCGTGTCTCTTCACATTGTCTACCTTCTATGTGTGTCTGTGTCCAAATGTCCTCTTCTTGAAAGTATACCAGTCATACTGGATTAGGGGCTGCAATGGACTGAATTGGGCCCCCCACCTAAATTGATATGTTGAAGCCCCAATACCCAATGTGACTGTATTTAGAGATATGGCTTTTAGAAAGTAATTAAGGTTAAATGAAATTATAGAGGTGGATACTAATCCAGTAGCACTGGTGGCTTTATAAGAAGAAGAGGAGCCGTATCTCTTTATTCCGCCATGCACAGGAACCAAGGAAAGGCCACGTGAAGACACAGCAAGCAGGTGGCTGCCTGCAATCCAGGATGAGGGCTCTCACCAGCACCTGACCATGCTGGCACCTGGATCTTGGACTTCCAGCCTCCAGAACTATGCGATCAATGACTGTTGTTTAAGTCACACGGTCTGTGGCATTTTGTTATGGCAGCTTGAGCTGACTAAGACAGGGGCCCATTCTACTGCAGTATGAACTTCTTGTATCTACTTACGTCTAAAATGACCCTATTTCTAATAAGATCACATTCTGAGGGAATGGGAGTTCAGCATGAATTTTGGAATTAAGGGGGCACATTTAAACCTGTAACACTCAGCTGAAAAATTGTAACCCAAATTCAAACCCATGTGGGTTCACTTGACAGTCCTCACTATTAACCAATCTGTTATGTTGCTCATTAAGTCAAACAGGATCCTAATGCAACAACTACTTATTAAGCACCTGCTGTATAACTTCCTTTCCTCTGTTCCTAGAGCTCTTTTGTCTCTTAGAGAGGTTTCTCTCTGTTTATGTTCTCTGTTTCTGATAAAGTAAGGCCTTTTATTCCCTATGACTGAGGACATTTTTCTTCTTGTTTTCAATTAAGCAGTTGTTCAGTGAAAATTTACAATGTAACCATCACAAAAGATGCTTGAGTCATGATCCTTTCACTTTGAAATAAATCCTTAGCAGATGCTTACTCGTTTTCTGGTTTACACTGGATATTTGTGTTCCCCTAAAATTCATGTGTTGACATGCTAATCCCCAGAGTGCTGGTATTTGGAAGTGGGGCCTTAGGAAAATTATTAGATTTGGATGAGGTCATAAGGGTAGAGCCCCCATGATGAGATTGGTGTCTGGATAAGGGGATGAAGAGCCCAGAGCTCTCTCTCCAGCATATGAGGAGTAAGGAGACCACCATCTATGAACCAGAAATCAGGCTCCCACCAGACACTGATTCTGCCAGTCCCTTGATCTTGGACTTCCCAGCCTACAGAACTGTGAGAAATAGATTCTGTCTTTCATAGCCACCTAGTCTCCAGTTATAACATCCTGAAGGGACTAAGATATCTCCTTTCCTACCACAGGACCTCTGCACATGCTATTCTCCCTCACTTGCTTTCTTGGCGCCTGGCAAATATTTGGACCTCAATAAGGATTAGCTGAATGTTACCATTTCAAATGAATTTAAAATACAAACTTGTCATTTCCCATGATTGCAAGTTCATTTGGTTTAAATGGGCCTCCCAGACAAACCTACAAATATTCTCCCATTAGAATGAACAGACCCCTTAATCTCTCTAGTGAAACTGTCTCTGGACACATTTAAATAGCCTTTCTTTTTTCATAAATGTATTGATGACATGAAAATAATATGAGTTAAAATAACCCACTGGAAATGCCTGACCATAAATTACATCTGAAAGAATGGTGGGATGGTGCCTGACTACAAAATGTACAAATTTCTGTGGCAAATTAAGTTTTCTGCTGTGGACTTGCGGACACACATTTAATGCAGTTTATATAAATGAAAGCAATGTGTAATTGACTTGAAATTAAATTACAGTGTTACAGAAGTCATGTTCTCCCACAAATCTTATTGAGATCTCAAATGAGTTGCCCTCCTTCCTGCTTTTAATCTCCTTTTTCCCAGGCAGCCTGTTACACTGCTCCCAAAGACAACTTCATAAAACACAGAGCTGGCTTTGTTACTCTTCTACTTCAGAATGATGGCACCAGTCACCAACAGAATATAGGACAACTTATCTTTGTAGTCTTCATCTGACTCAGCCCCAAAGCCAAATTCCCACCCAACTGTTCTGCTGAGTTGATATGAGCCTTCCCTGCAACCCTCCTTCTCTGAACTACTTTGCACCCTGGATCATTGCCTGGAATAAACACCACCCACTCTTCCTTTTCCAGCCCATCTCTATTAACCCCCTCATGGCCATTTGAGACATAATTTTCTCTGTGAAGATTTCTTTGACTTTCGTCTCTTACTGTAAAGAGAAACAGTCACTCTTTTGCCCTCATCCCTCCAGAATTTTGTCTGTCTGCACCAATATTCCACTATTTCTCCACTGCAACATACAACTTGAGGGCAGATGCTATATCTTGTCTCCATTTGCCGAATCCCACTAGGTGTGGGCAAACAAACCCCCACATAGTAAGTGTTTGGTAAACATATGCTGAAAGGAGGGAGGATGGAAAGAAGAGACAACATCACGGAGGAAGATAGGAAGAATGGATACCTTAAGATGCTTTAAAGGAAAATCACAGAAACATATATGGGATGAATAGGAGAGTAGAAAGTCATTTGCTTTTTCTTCCACAGATATAGAGGGAAACCAAAAGATGAGAAAAGCTAATTTTGATTAGTTATGAATGTGTATCTATCTAACTAAAGGTAGCCAGGCAAACAAGTTTAAAAATAAGGAGATGGATTTGCTGAGACCTGGAAATGATTCCAGCTTCATAGTCTTCTCAATAGCTGTGCACAACCAAGGTTAAACATCCAGGTGGAAAATAAAAATCTATTCCCTCACCAAATGTGTCTCAATATCCAGATGTTTGGCATGGTGATAGACAAAACATCTAGATGACAGATTGAATGTGTTATTGGCTACTTCCGTGTTTTGACACATCATGTGATGTTACGACTCTGAGCTGTACATAAAGGCGCCTGCGCTTATATCCTACAGTTTATAGAGTAAGACATTTACCAGGAAAGAGGGAATGCCAGTACAGTTAAACAGAAGGCAATATAAAGATGATTTCCTTTGAGTAGGGGATATTTAACGTCAGTTGTGATTATCAGTATGAGAATTTGTTAAGTTTCCACTGAGCAAATTTAATAACAAAGGAAGAGTTTTTTTGTTTTGTTTTGTTTTGTTTTTAAGTCCAAAGGCACAGCTAGTCTTCCAATATGCTTGTGCACAGGTTGGCCAGGTCGACCTCTTCAAATTTCTTGTGGGTTATGTAGTTTTCAGGGATTGGTTACATAGTTATACCAAAAATAGTTTAATTAAGATTCTAGACTACCCTCATGGTAAATTCTATTTTCCAAAGATGGCTACACCATTATCCCCGTCCCACATGGTCTTCTCACAGTGAGACTCCACACCTCTTAAAAAGACTCCAGGGTTGCATTCCTTTCCCTTGAATACCGGTGACCTTGTAATAATAGCAGAAGTAAAGCTATGCGACTGTAGAGTCTAGATCATATAAGACGATAGTTTCTGACTGGTTTTCTCAGGCCTCTTGCTCTTGAGACCCTCCCACCATTTCATGAAGAAAGCCAAACAGCCTATGGGGAGACAACGTGCAGAGAAACAGCCCCCCAGCCCCAAATCCCGACCAAACTCCCAGCCGACAGCCAGAACAGCAGTGCCTGCCGTGCGAGTGAGCCTTGCTGGGAGTAGATCACCTGAGTAGCTGAAGTTGATGCTCCACGGAGCAGAGAAGCTGTCTTGGCCAAGCCCTGCCCAGTCTGCAGACACGTAAACAAACAAATTATTATTGCTGTTGGGAGCTGTCACACAGCAACCGATAACTGAAAAACCCAAAGGGGAAACAACATACATTCTGGCTTCCAGCTTTGTACCATCAGAAAGTACATTCCTTACTAAAGTTATGCTGTGGGCCTCCCTCCCACTAAAGATGTCCACGTTCTGATTTCTGCAGCCTGTGAATATGTCACCTTACATGGGAAACGGACTTTGCAGTTAAGAAATCTTGAGATGGGGAGAGTATACTGGTTTATTCAGTTGGGCTCCCAGTTGAAGATGCTACACTGCTGTCTTTGAACATAGTGAAAGCGCTCATTAAGTCAAGGAATTCAAGTCGTTTCTAGAAGGTGGAAAAAGACAAGAAAGCAAATTCTGTCTAGAGTGTCTAAAAGGAATACAGCCCTTGATTTTAGTCCAATGAGTCTGATTTCAGGTTTCTGAACTCCAGAGCTGCAAAATAAAAAGTTAGTGCTTTTTTAAGGCACAAAGTTTGTGGTTATTTGTTAGAGCAACAAATAGCTAATAAATAGCAACAAGAAGCTAATAAAAGTAGTTATATCTGCAGCTTAATAATCTTCCCCTCCACCTTTTCTGAATTGATCCTGGGACCAGGACAAGCCCTAGGCAAAACCTCAACATTGGGTCATCCCTAATGTAAGTTAGGTCTGGCTTAGAAAATGCTTTGAGGACTAAAGCATCCAGCACTGGTGGTAGTGGTGAGTCCCAGAAAGAGTTAGTGAAGCATTCAGAGTCAGGAGATGGTCAGTGACTGAGCAGGAAATGGAACACAGCTGTATAACTCTAAGGCCAGAGTTTTTCTCCTCAGATGCGTGTCTTCAGTATTTCTTTATTCTGGCTTTCAGATAGTTGGGATCTCTTTTTCTCAGTTGTCCTATGTTGTTCTACTGTCTCCAGTCGAACAATGGATGAGCTCTAGCCTAGAGTTCTGTTCAAGCTGCCTCCCCTTTAATAAGACCAATGTTTCCTTTCCCATCATTACATTTTTAATTCTTTATCTCATTTGTATTTTTAAAGACTCACAAGTTATCTTGGTGAGGGTATAGTAATTTGTCATTATTTTAGGTTAATATGTATATAAAAGCCACCTTCAACTATTGAAGAAACACTTTAAGCATGGAGGTAGGCCAATGGGAGAATGGTCTTGGTTAGACCAGTCTAGCAACTTCCCAAGTTTTATCATCTAGTCAGTTTAGACTAGCTAAAGCATTGGTGAGACTAATAAATTTGTTCAGCTATTTTGCATATCAATTTGGTTTCTTCCATCAAAAAATTTAAATGCACAAATCTTCTAACCTAGCAGCTTTACATTCAGTTAAACATGTATACACAAAGATATATGTAAAAGGATGATATTTATAAGAACAAATGTTAAAAAAAAGGCCTAAGTTTCCATCAACTGAGGAGTAGTTAGTTTATAAGATGGCACACACCATACTGTGATAAACCATGGGGTCATTAAGAAACGATAAGCTAGAATTCATTTATACAGAAATGGAAACTTAACTAACATGTATTCAGGAAAAAAAAAGGTAAATTTTTGATCAGTTTATATTTAATCCACTTTGTGCTCTGAAAATACATACTTTATATGTACGTACGCCTTTATACAGAGAAGATATGTAAGTTAACTCAGATTCCACTTTTTTCTTTGTTCATTGAAATGATATTTTCCAATTGATTCCTCTGAGCTAAGCTGAGTATATACAATATTAAATAAAATAGGCATGGCAAAAGTCTTCAAGAAGCTATAGTCTACTGAAGGATATTGACAATAATACTTTTAAAGTAAAAAAAGTAGACTAAACATAGGAAAAAGTATTGATAAAACTTTTGAAAATAAAAGGGAAGATTCTGTGAGACGGAATGAGAGGATGTTTCTACACACAAGATGATTGGTGACGCCTTCCAGAAGAGATGGCATTTCAACTGAGACATTTCAACTGATATAATTCTTGATCCAAAGGACATGCAGACTACTTTAGCTCCAGTCTTCTCGTTCACTAGTGAGGAGCATGAGAGAAAGTGTCATTGACATTGCAGAGATCAGAGCATAGATTTACAAACTCCCATTCTGGAGGCACCCAAAGAGAGAAAGTTTGTAGTGTTCCAAGATCTGAAAAGCCACAGGCAGCAGAGAAATTGTGAGTATGAAGCAGAAGGATAAGTTTGGATGGGAAGCAGACAACATAGAGCAGAGCTCAAACCATTTGGTCTCAAGACTCTTTTACTCTGTTGCAAATGGTTGAGGATCCCCAAACGTTTTTGTTTCTGTGAATTGTATCTATTGATATTTATAACCTTACCATCAAAATGGAGAAATTTTAAAAATATGTATTTATTACTTCATATACAAATAACAACAATGAATGCATTACATGTTGTAGTGAGTTGAATGGTGATAGCCAAAAATGGTAAGTCCATGTTCTAACTTCTAGAACCTGTAAAAGTGATTTGTTTTGGGGAAAAAAAAAGTTTTTGCAGATGTGATTAAGTGAAAGGACTCTAGATGAGATCATCCTGGATGAGAGTAAGTCCTAAATCCAATGACAGGATCTTAGAAGGGAAGAGAAGGGGAAGTAGAATAGAGACACAGAGGAGAGAAGGAGGCCCTGTGAAGTTGGAGGCTGAACTTGGAGCGATGGGTCTGTGAGCCAAGGAACACTAAGCCTTGCTGGCAGCCACCAGAAGCTTCTAGAGAAGCAATATCCCTTAGAGCCTCTAGAAAGAACCCGCCCTGCCAATGCCTTGACTTCAGACACCTAGCCTTTGAACTCTGGGAGAATAAATTTCTGTTGTTCTAAGCTTCCAAGTTTATGGTAATTTGTTATGCTGATCCTAGGAAACTGACACAACAATATAGAAAATAGTCTTATAAAAAATAACTAATTTTCTAAAACTAAAATAAATGAAAGAGAAGAATGATATTATGTATTTTGGAAATCTCTTTAATATCTAATAGAAGAGAGTTATAGTCTTATACATGTTACTGAATTCAAACTTTTGAGGTATGTTGTTTTGGTTGAAGTCCGTGAAGAAAATCCAGCTTTGTACATATATGTAGTTAAAAAAGGAAGAACTATTATAATATATTCTCATTAAATTGTGCCTAGTTTTCTTTGATACGACACCAAAACTCAGCAAGTGGTACTTTCTTAAAGACAAGTTGCAAAGTGGAATAACTGAGGTCATAGCAGTGAATTTTTTATACCCTTTTACATTGAACACATTGGTTTGCCTTGCACTTTGAGTGGATCCTTTACCCAGCATAAATATTTACATTATTTGTCAGTCATTTGGAAAATATTGGCTCACCAAAGAATGCAGATCTTCCAAATGTTGACACATTTTATTGTATATTATCCCCCAAAATATCACATTTATTAAAATTACCACTGATGTCATCAGAAAAGTTTTTAAATACTGAGAAGCTGTCAAGCGCATGGTGGTGGATAAAACTGTACGGAAATGTTAGTGTTTGTTTGAAAGTTTGAATTTAACATTGGTAATACATGTTGTCAATTGTTTGCCTTGAAGTGACAAACTCATTCAGGTCTGAATAAGCACACTTTTGCCAGTTATTCCTTCAAATGAAAATGATGTTTTGCGAAAAATATGGCTTTATGCTTATCTTCCATCTCATTACACAGAATATTAAAAAGACAGAATCCAGATTTATGATTTAAAAAAATTAATAGTTTTAATTTAAGGGCTTCATCAAAGATATTCTTACATGAAATTGGCTTTTTTTCTTCTTTTTTCTTTAACTGCTAACGTATGACCGAGAAAATTCCCTGGTTACTAGCATAGGTCGGTGCCACAGATTTTATATATGCATACTAGGTGCCAACAGTTTTACTTAACATTGCCTTTGCACCATCCATGCAAATATTAAAATGAAAAGGGAAAATGACATTTTAGTATATTATAAAGTTACCTTGGGTCATACTGACCCTTGAGGGCCAGAGACCTACAGGAGTCTGCAGACCATTATTTGAGAATTGCTGACATAAAGCAGTAAGTCTTAGCAAACTATGGGAAGAAGGTGGATTTCATGTCAATTCCAATGAACAGTAATTCATAGGACTTTAGCCACAGAGAGATATGATTTGACTTGCATTTTTAAAAGATGACAGAAAGGTTTCTTAATTGTGAAAGTGTTTGATGGTGTCACTTAGAGGTGGGGAAGACTGTAAGAGGATGTGAATAGGACATATTAAGAGTAGTTTGAGACATGTTACATTTGAATTGTTTATGTGGCATCCCAGTGGAAGAGCTTAGTAAGAAATGTTATTTGTAAGTCTGGAGCTTAGAAGTCAGTTCTAGCCTAATGTTACGTATTTCAGAGTCATTAACATATGGAGAGAATTAAAAATTAAGGTAATTGATAATACACCAGGAAGAGAGTGTAGAAAAGGAAGAGAAACCTGAATTAAACCCTAAACAACTCAAACATTTAGAAATATTTAAAAATAATTAATCTATGAAGAGAAAGGGGAAATTACCCTTATACACTGTTTGAAAATTTTCCAATGAGCATGTAGCTTTCTTTTTACACTTCATGATATTTGAAACGCACAATTTGATGGCAAGTCAAAGTTTCGTTGTTATCCATTGTAATCCATACCACCCACCCCTTGTCCCCAGACAACTACTAATCTGCTAATATGTAACTTTATTCAAAGTAAATTTTAAAAAGAAAGCAATCCAATCAAACATCATTTCCCAGGAAAATAAAGCGATGAGAAATGAACTGACTTTCATGGAGTGATGCAGCTTTTTAAGGACAAAAGGAGGGTTAGAATTCAATCTTCATGACTTTCATTTTGGGGACCTTTTCATTATACAAAACGTCCTCCACTCTTTGACCTACTGTCTTGATCTTGTTCCTTTTTCACTTGACTCCTCTTAGACAGTATCCCTTTTGAAAGTATTTGAGGAAGAATTTCTCCCCTGTAGTTTGGAGTCCCTACTTGGTATGTCAAGGCACAGAGCCCTCAGTTCTGACAGGCACTGGAGGCTGCCTCAGAACAGGTTTATTACATTTGAGCAGCACACCAAAGATACCTCAATCTTCTCTTCTATCAAGAACTCCCCATTGCATTTCACTTTCTCTGTCATAAAATAATTCAACAAATTCTGTGTAAACCAGAAGTTTTCAAACCTGCCAGTCTTAGCGCAAAACATTGTTTTTCAACAGGGAGAGCACTAAGAGGTGCAACAAGACACCGGGTTTCCATATTATTGAAATCATATTATTTCACAAATTATCCTATGTTCGTTTCCCCCAGGAGTAGAGTCTAAATTAAAGATTTGAATACAAGCAGTCTAATATAGAGGCAATTCCAGGAGGTGCTGGGAGAGGATTGGAAAGTGAGGGAAGGAAGAATGCAGATAAATAAACTATATATATTCTTCCACAGGTTATCACTTTGGGCAACTGAGGCTCAGTCTTGCTGGGGACTCTCGAAGACACTGCAGATTTCATCTCAGAGATACTCCCTTTAAAGGGTGAGGAAGCAGAAGTACTTATCCTTTAATCCCAGCAGTCCCTGGCTGAGTGAGCATGAACTTCCTGAGTTTCCTACCTGCCCTCTCTACACATGTAAGGACCATAAGAAAGCTCTCAGGGAAGCATTCATGGGTTCTTGCAGTAGGACCACTTTTGGCATGTGCTGGACATTTATGCAGCAAGGAACTATGTGTCCACTAAGTAAACCATATAATGGTTCATTTTGAAAGGGAATCTCAACTCTCGGAGAATCATGGGATTTGTATTTCTTCCTGCAATTTCATTAATGAAGCTGTAAGCAAATCATACAGGTCACCTGTAATCTTCTTGAGACTATCTTGCTCATTTGTTTATCCACCAAAGGCCTGATTGTAATTTAACATGATTTTGTGATCAATAGACTGAAATGCCTTGCTGTGAACTACACTCAGATTAGCCATGGAGTTCAATGTTGCAGTGGTGACAGTCACATATTCTGGAATCAGTCTGCTTACATTGTAGCCTGACTCCATCCTTTATTAACTATGTGACTTTGGGCAAATTTCTTAACCTCTCTTATTTTTGTTTCTCTTATGTATTACATGGAAATGATCATATTTTTTATGCAATTGTGTTGCTCTCAGGATTAAATGAGATAACTAATGGAAAACAATTATCGTAATATCTAATATTTGTTAAATCTATAAGATCTGTCAGATACTGATATCACTTGTCACTTGAGAAATAAGGCCGTTAAGATTGCCCAACACCTTGGGGATTGACAGACACATAGTACTATATGTAAAATAGATAAACAAAGACCTACTGTATAGTGCAGGGAACTGTATTTAATTTCTTATAATAGCATATAAAAGAAAATAACCTGAAAATATATATATATATATATATATGTATGTGTGTGTATAACTGATTTTGCTGTACACCTAAAACTTACCTAGTAAGTCAACTACACTTCAATAAAAAAAAATTTTTAATAAATAAAATAAAAAAAAATTGCCCAGCACTCAAAGTGACCATACTATGGTTGGTGCAATCAAACTTCACACATACGTGTGGTTATTATAAAATGGTTGTGATCTTGTCCGAGGCAAACTTGTCAAAACTGATCATTTTCCCGTAAGAGGCAGACATAACTTTACCCTGATCTTTTCACTCTTTAACATTGTGTTTTCAATTGTTTAACTTATCTGGGGAAGTAGCCCTGTGTTTTGAGTTAGGTGGATATATCAACAGCAACCATTTAAGAAAGACAGTTTAAGGTAGGGTTTCAAATACTATTTTCCAACTCTACAGATAATAGATTTTATTATGTACCTAAGCACCAATTGTGCTGTCTCTTGGATTTTATTTGTGTAGTTTCCATTTTTGTTAATGGCTCATCTGTCTTAGAATTCAAGGTTAGATTTACCTATTTACTTTAAACTGTTTGTTAAGCCCTTACTAGGTAAGAAGCATTGTGCTGGATGCTTGAAATCACTTAGACCATTTTCTGCCTTCATGTACAATACTGAACACATCCTAGGTAGAAGGAAATTTACTCTAGAATGAATTTTCACAGCTTTCTCAAGAATATATTGTCATAATAAATTATTTTTAATATGTGGCACACAGCTTAAGCTCTTTTTCTCTTCCATTCCTATTGGAAATGAAAAAGCATCAACCCTTGTGAATATTCTTGAAAATCATCATTGATTATCTTTATTTTGTCTGGACCAGATGGCCTTTTTATCTTTTCAGCAAAGCAGTAAAATGTTGTAGAAAGATTATTTAACAAGGGATAAGAAAATCTGGTCTGGTCTTGGCTTTGCCTCTAAGCCTTTGATTCCGTGATCTCACAGACACTGTTAATAACAGTTTCATTCAATGATACAACATTGTGGATCAGATCAGGAGTTTGGATGCATCTGAAAGAAAGAGTAGTTAAAGCCTGGGGAATATGGATTTAGAATCATAGCTACCAACTAATTATTATACAGACAAGGATCTGAAACAACAGGTAATCTAAAGTGAGCTGGAGAGAGCTAGGTAACGTTATTCTATGTAGAGTCCAAAATCTGAGGTTTCTATTCAAGCAATGTTATGTATATATTATAGCAAATGAACACAGCAAGTAGTCAATGAAAATCTCATTTTTTTTTTTTTTTTTGCCAAAGTGGGTTTGTCTGGTTCATTGGTCACCTTCCCAGAGCAAGCAGACAGCATGGTAGCTGGGAAAATCGCATCTTCTTAAGGGTGGTCCAGTACCAGGAGAATAAGAGTCCAGGAGCTCAACTTAGTGGCTGAAGTTCAAGGGAGAAGACAGAAGCAAAACAACAAGAAAGATGGGTTATAAAGTACAAAGAATTTGCCATCCAGACACAGATTGGTGGCAGAGAGTGGTGACAATAAAAGGAGACTGAGAAAGCTTCACAGGGCTCCAGAAGCAAAACTGGTCTCGTAGATTGGGGAGGGATGGGGAAATGGTGGTGTCCATTACTTAACTATTGCTGTATAACAAACTGCCATAAAATTAATCAGCTTAAAACAATGTACATATATTATTTCTCTTGAGTGGGACAGAAATAGAGGCAAAGGGGTCCTTTGGCTTTGAGTGTCTTGCAAGATTGCTGTCAAGGTGTTGCTCAGAGTTCGGATCTTATTTGAATGCTCAAATGATAAGTACCTGCCACCACACAATTGGTGTTGGAAGGTTTCAGTTCCTAGAAGGCTGTTGGATTGAGGACCTCAGTTCCTGGCTGGCTGTTGACTGGGATGCCCCCCTCTTCAATTCCTTGTCCTGTTTGCCTCTCTACAGAGCAGTTCAGAACATGGCGGCTTGCTTCCTCAAAGCCAGCAAGGAAGAGTATTTGCTAGCAAAATGAAAGCCAAATACCTTATGCAGTCTTCAATGGAGGTGAACTTCATCACTCTTACTGAAGTCTGTTTGTTAGAAGCAATCACAGGACATTTCCTGATATTCACAGCTTCCTGTGAATATCAGGAAATGGAGATAATTGAGGAGTCACCTTGGAGCCTGTCCACCACAGGGAGCTAACATTTTATTGAGTATCTACTATGGAAAGGTTTGGCACTGGAACTCTTACGTGCAATACTCATTTACTTGGGGGTTCAGCTCTTAGGTTGTGTGGGCTTTAAAGGAATGGACTCAGGAAGGATAACACAGTAGCTGTTGTCAAATTGTCTTCTTTCTTCACCTCGGTTTTTCTGGCTCTAAGAGGACAGGATCTGGATTAATGGCTCATCCAGTTCTTGGGTTTCCTCCTTTTGGGGATTTCCATGAGCCTGTCATTGACACCTTTCCCAATTGCCCAGATTCCTTTTTAATTGTGGAACCTGTTGTTGTATTCACTTTTCCATAAAGGGTCTGCTTGAATGTGACGAGGTCATAATGAATTACTATTGTCTACAAAATGTGTCTCAGCACATACGGCCGCAGTGTTTCTGAAAGTACAGGAAAAGCCACATTTTGTATATCAAAGAGTTTTTCCATTAACTATGAAAACTTACCATAAAAATAAGCCTATTCAAAACAAAAGTTTAAAAGAAAGGAAAGATATAAGCAAGAAAGAAGGGGTGAGGGAGAAGTGGTAGGATGTGAAGCAGAAGAAGCTGTGGTCTGTGGATCACTATTGTGTACCAGGCAGGATGCTAAGTGGTGTTTGATCTTATAACTTTATTTTGAAATTTGAGCAATTATTTTTTCAAAGCTTTCTCATATATTTCATATGTATCTCTTGTCTTCAAGACCTCTGGCCCTGTACATTCCTTGCATTTTCTGCAAATGTTCAATTACCATCTCATACTATCCACTCCCCTCCTCAATTCCTTGAGATTAATTTTGTAGAAAACATATCTCCTATGCCTCCAATAGCAAATTCAACTTGTTCATATTTTTCCTTCCCAAAGTAGGAGACAACGTCACCCCCCAGGTGCCCTGTGATGACTAGGATTCAAATGTAATCATGAAAACCAACAAGGAATTGACTGGTTTGCTGTCTACATGCTACTGCTGGTTGGAGATAGCACTGAAATGCAGGTGATGGAGATCTCCTTTCCTGTCTTTCACAAATCGGTGACGGTTCCAATTTGTGTTGGAACAATTCTTCTTCCACTGGCTTAGCAGCCTGGCTGGATTCAATCATCGTTTCTAGCCTGGGTTTGATTCAGTAGCTCAGTATAGACACAGCTTCAGTACATGGTCTTTTACTGCTCTAAGGCCAGTTTTCAAATAAATAACTGGCTAAATGATTTCCAGATGCTAAAGTAAAAACTATACAGATGAAAATATATTACATTTAATTTCAAGGCTGTTTAAGGCTTTTACTGTGCCTAGAGAAGACAGCTATAAAAAATGCACATCACTTTAGCAGAGCATACTTCATCAATTACTCCATTAACAATAACAATGTGGGAAATACAGGGTGAAATTGAGCACAATAAAGCAATGAAGAAAATGAACATAAACAAGAAATGGAAATCACCAAGCAATGAATTAATATTGAATCATAGCTACTTGGAGTGCTGTTCAGGTCTTTCTTGAAAATACGGTGGTTCTGACTACTGATCAATAGGGTCCAGGCTTTTGAATTGCCTTTCTCGTAATGAGGTTCTGGGACTTGTGCATCCATGCTTCTTTGCCCTGTCCTCCTTATGACCCGTAGTACCCTCTACCAAGATGCTCTATGAGGGGTGGTAGTCATGGAGTAAAGAACTGGCCTGCCAATCAGTCCTAAGACATGGGCTCATTAGCACCACTCGGACTGTATCTCAGCACTCATATGATGCCAGGTGAGAATGAATTAGTCATCCCCAAGGTCACATGGCTGAATGTACAAGTGGGCACAAAAAAAGGGGAGAAACTATGATACATACCTGTCTTTATTATAGCTGGAGATGACATTCAATCAGAAGTTGCCCACTCACTGTATTTGAAAGCATTGAGATCAACATTCAAATTAGGTGACACTGAGGATGGTCTCTAGATATACAATATCCCATGGAAGAAATTAAAGGGTGAGATTCACAAAAGTTAGATTGATAATTCATTTATGGAAGCCATGACCCTAAAAATGACATGATCTCATTATACGTAAGGTTTTAAACTATTAATTCATGATGTTTCTTGGGAAGGTAGAGAGAAGAACTACGTCATTGAATGGAGCTATAAAAATTAAAAAAAAAATAGGACATTTAAAGCTACTTCAATTTGCTTTTATAGGAGAAAAGTAGATCATAAAGAAGAGAAACAATCTGGCTTCATGTGAATTTACTTGATAAAGCTAAGAATGCTGAGTCAACTGTCCTTTTATAGTGATCCTTCTAAAGTCGTGAATAATAACGGAAACCCTTTGGTCACTAGGCCAATAGGGTAAAATAATTGTGAAGAAAGAAATCCACAAGGTTTAGTGTGGGAAGTGGGAGTGAACAGGAATTTGATTCCACTTGAGCTGAAGCAGAATCTCTTAACAGTTGTGTCAGTCTCATAGTGTGAAGGTGGTACCTCTCTACACACACCTAAGGCTGGGGGGGGGGGCTAGATAAAGAGGTACTGCAACTGTCTGTTCATCCCTGTAGGTTTTAACCTCCACTTGAACTTTCTCTCTCATTGGATTTTCATCTCACTTCTTCTACATCTGGGTGATCCCACTCAGCCTGGCTTCAGGTTGACAATTTACAGTCTTTTTTTTTTTTTTTTTTTTTTTTTTTTTTAGCTCAGTAACTTCCCTTTAGTCTCCAGACCTACCCACCTCCTTCAATCCTTCTCATTAAGGTCCAGCTCCCGATGAACCCTGCCTCAGTATCTGGTACGGGCTCCTGATGCTCCTGGTCCTGACTTCAACACCCCAGTCCTCAGTTTGTCTAAAAGGAGGGACTGTATATATTCCTGCAGAACCAATTTGTGAGACCAAATCAAGTTCTCCTGGATATCATATGGCTCTGGGGATTCCACTGGTACGTGTCTCTTTGTGTTGTACCTCACTGCCTCCTAGTAGGCAAGGGGGTCACCAGCAGATCTCCTGGAGCTATCTGAGAAAATTCAGCCAGCGTTCTCACTCTTGCCACATTTGCTCAAACTGGCACATCTGATCCAGAAATACTGTTTCAATATGGGCAGCCCATGTTTCCTCAGTACACAGAGGATACAGTCTTTGTTAAGTTGGACTAAGGGAACCTCCTTGACATCCAAGACATCTCCTTTACTGCAGGCACAATGCTAGGCTAGCTCTTTGTACTTTTTTTCTTGAAACCTCAAATCCCACAACCATTGTTTATTATAAAGATGAATCTGGTCCTCAAGAGAGGTTCATCTGTAGGATTTCTGGTAGCAAGTATAGGCACCAGGACCTTCAAACATTTTGGGATATCAGTGCAGGATCAGCTTTCAGCAGGATCCAATCATACTGGTTGAGGATGTCTTTGATCTCCATCGTGGAAACCTCATCCACAAATTTCTGGTAACAGGCCACCAGGGCTTTGGAGATGGGCTAGCAGATTGTGTAAATCTGGGCCATGTGACCACCACCCTTCACTCAGACTTGGATGTCCACCGTGGCAAATCGCTCCTTGCCCAGAAGCAGAACAAGTTTCAATGACTTATACTGCAGTGTGCACAGCTTGAGCATCTCCAGGGGTCACTGTTCATTCACCTTGATGAGGCTGTGGCCCCATTTGTCGTGCACCGTGGCCTGGCTGTTGTCTTGCTTGCATCTGAAGATCTGCACCAACTGCAAAAGGGCTTTGGACCACACGGCTGTGAGTGTAGACAATAGCTCCTCACCTTACAGTGCTGCAACCAGAAAAGTGTTACATGTCCACACGTGTTGTGCACGCATACTTTCTAGCCTGCATTTGCTCTTCAACCTAGCCCTGTTCCTCTGCCGACTCCAGGAGAGAATTCAACTCACGAGGCTGAGGGGAGGCCAGGAAACATGCTGTAAAAAATCACCAGGCAAGGAGTGAGGAGACCTGGGTTCCAGACCTACAGATGCCACCAGCCACCTTTGTGACTTTGAAAAAGACAACTAGATCAGGCGACTCGCTTAAAAAATCAACAAGTTAGACTTGGTCAGCAAGGCTCCTTACAGCTCTAACTTCTAGTGGATTTTTATCAGAGGAGATTTAATATTTTGCTGTATTTAAGAACCTGTGTTTTCCAACTTTTAACTGGACAGATAAAAAGTGACAAGAACTTAGCTGAAGTTCTAGTGAAAAAATTCTTTGCATCTTTGCCTGTAGTTTTGTCTCCCTAACTTTATTCTCACCACAGAATGAAAGAAAAATAAAATATCAATGATTTCTTTTCACATCTATGAAAAAGAATCTTCCAAGAGACTTTCCATTCATGCGTTCAGATTTACTACACTGCAAACTAGTGGGATCCTGCTGCATTTATTTAAACTTCTGTCACCATCATTG
This sequence comes from Camelus ferus, assembly GCF_009834535.1. Classification (NCBI taxonomy): domain Eukaryota; kingdom Metazoa; phylum Chordata; class Mammalia; order Artiodactyla; family Camelidae; genus Camelus; species Camelus ferus. The sequence continues at coordinate 82,565,423 of NC_045700.1, forward strand.
TGAATACAGCCAGGGGTCTCCTGTGGGCTGTGAGATGAAATGCTAAGTGGCAACAAAAGTAAACAAAGCAGCATCTCACTTTCTATTCTCCTGGTTGCGCCATTGGTATTTAATGACACAAGAAATACCCAGAAGCTACAGCTGAGTTAAGATGAGCATAAATAAAGTGACAATCCAGCAAGCTAGAATACTCATACTCAAAATTCTAAAATCAGATTCCTTTCTCTCTGGGCACCCTTCAAGCTGAAGTTATATTGCTTCTGCCCTTACAATATTTACTTCACCAAAGGGCTTTTCTAAAATTAAAACTGCAGCTCAGTAAGCAGAGTGGAGCTTTGGTGAAGTTCATCTTATGTCCATTCCCTTCCACCTCTTCTGTGCCCTTTGGTCCTGCAATGGGCTCTTTCTTTGTCCTCTCCAGGAACAGAGCATCTTCCTGGTCTCTCCTGTCCCAAAGTAAGGGAAATAACTAAGGATTGCAGCAGTCCTCAATTTGGAATAATTTTAATGGCTAGTCTTTTCTTGGTATATGTAGCTTATCAATAAAGTAATCAGGGAACTGATGAGTTCTAACTATTTTAACTGGAAGTTTATCACATTTAGAGCCAGGGTCTGGGGACGGTGGTAGGAGCTGTAGTGAACAGGCATCTCTAAGTCGCTGTGGCAACACACACAGCAAAATCAGGTGAGACATAAGTAGGGGCAGGTCACCTAACATACAGGTAAGCAATTATTATGAAGAATTGGATGAGAGCGGCATCAATAAGAGTTTGAATGAGGATGCCACTGGCATATGAAGAAGGGCATTGGGATCAGGGAACTAGGCTTCTAACCACATCTCCAGCACTGATTAACTCCTTGGCTTTAGGAGGAAAATAATGCACCCTTCTGAACCTGTTTTCTCATCTGAAACTATATTCATCTGGTTATTTATCCAACAGGAAAGTTCCATTTGATGTTTGTTTTAAGGCATGAACAGTTGTAATCTCCTGACAAAGGGAAGAAAAAGAGAAAAGAAATGCAGAAATCTGAAAACATTCAGCGATTTAAAAACATGACCATCCTCTAATATAACACATTTCATGAGCTTAATAGTGAGGTAGATGAAGCTGGAACTATCTTTTGACAGAATTGTGAAAAACGTTTCATTTTGTATTGTGGCATCAGAGGCATGTAGACTAGAGACGGAGAGACATTGACTGTTTTTAAGTAAGGAAATGACAGATCAGGGGGATGGTTTGCTTTATTGCTTGGAGCATAAATAATGCTATATCTCTTTTTTAATATTGAAGTTGATTAGTTAAAACTTCATTTCTCAGATAAGCAGGAACTCAAACCCCTTTCTCTAGACCTCCACTCTACTTTCTCCAATAGTCTAAGAAAATTATGCAACTCAGTCCAAAGAGAATAATCATGATTCTAAACAGAAGACCATAGGCCAAGGGGGTAAAAAATGAAATAATCTGTTTTCTGCTGCCTCTGCTTCTGTCACTGATGTTGTTGAAAAGTGACTTTCTCTTGTAGAGAAGTGGCTTCTCTAAATCTGGTATTTCCGCTACTCACTGCTGCAAGGATCACACTGCTGGATCTACATTCTTTTTTTTAAGTAAAGAGGATAGAAAACCAAATTATGATTACCTTAATCTAACCTTATACTTAGACATACAGGGAGCTCTACACCACCATTAGCCCAAGCTTTCAAATTTAATGCTTTTTATTCATTTACATAGTCACTTCCCCAGACCTCCCAGGGCAGCTGTATCAGAACAAGTTCTGGTATCTACACTAGAAGCACAGATTCACTTCTACCTTCATATCTTGTCTTTTGAGTCTACAAGTCCCTTCTCATCTTTATTCCAAGTCCACACCTATGTCCTATTGCAGAAAGAGAGACATTTCTTTGTAGAGAAAAATCATACTGTGTTACCACTGTATTTTAGATAAGAGCCTAGAAAAATTTCTCAAAGTGAGAGCAACCTGCACAAAAATTATATGGAGAATGACTAATCAAAAAGTTACATATTTCCTAAATTACTGGGTCCCCTCGTAGACCCAATAAATGGACCTAAAATGGGCTAGAAATCTGCATTTCAACACATTCTTCCTATGATTTCTATGCACAATAAAGTGTGAGACCCTCTGCAGAACTATTGAGGACAAATAGGCTGGAAAGTCATCAGCAGTGGGAGACCAATTAAGAAGTTATTGTAATCACACAGACAAGCAATGATGAGGGTTACTACTATGACAGTGATTGTGGTAAAGGAGGAAAGTTGGGCACGCGTGAGAATCATTTCAGATGTAGATTTCAGAGGTAGATTTCACCCACTGGTAACTCAGATTGGAGTCAGGTTAAGGCAGCTTTTATGTGTGTATGGAATCACCTCCGTTAGGAAAGATTCTCCCTGCAAATTCCTTCAGCTACTTGGCTTGCTGACTGAGCACAATGTACCTGCCTCCAACTGATTCAGTGTTTCTACAGAATGGGAGCTTGGAGGCAGTTTTGGTCACACTTTTGGTCACACTTCTGCTACTTTATTTTACACTCATAGGCACTAACACAAAAAACTGAGATATAAAAAGAAAGTATCGAGGTGGATGGATGTTAAATAGATCCTGAGCTGGGATAGCCACCAGGAGCAAGAAGGCAACTTGAGATGTGAACACACATTGTGAAATTCATTGTTATCACATGGCCCTGCCAGGTCCTGACAGCAGCCTCCTGAAAACTCAGAGACCGTAAGCGTATTTCCAGGGGTCTTCTTGTGCTTTTGAATCTTCAGTCTAAAACCACTGGAGTATAGACAAGGGATCAGCAGGGATGAAGACACGAAAGGACAGAAAACCATGTGTCACCCATTAAGGCAGTAATCCCCAAATTCTGTTTTAAGGAACACTGCCCTTCAGGGGGTCAGTGGGCTTGTCTCAACAGCAAACACAATAAAATGAATTGGTCAAACAGAAGCTTGAACAATGTTAACCAACTTCCTCTACTGCACCACTCCCTAGAACCTCTGATGCGATAATGTGCACGGAGGCTGTAGGGTAACGCTTAGGAACACACCCCTTAGCAGGCGTGCTGAGGTTCAGATCCTAGTTTGTCCACTTACAAGGGTATCAGCTCTCTTTGTGCTTCAGTTTCCTTGTCTGTAAAAGGCAAGTAATAATTATACCTGCCTCGTGGAGTTGTTAGGAAAATTAAATAAGGTAATGAATGAAAGACTAGGGCAATGCTTGGCACCTGGTAAGTACTCAATCAAACAAGCTTAAAAAAAGAGGGCAAATAATACTTTGTGAACTGACTTGATCCAGAATGATTTGAGGGGTAATATAGGATGATCATATTTTTTGCTACCATTTGAACTCCATAGACATGACCGTATTTCTCCAGAGCCTTAGAAGTTGGTCAGGGAGAGACAGCCTCATAATAATCTCCATTAATATATGTTTCTTTTCTGGAGAACTTATCTTTCTGATTTCTAAGTCAGAGACTATGGTTTGAGCAAGATTGGGATCCTGACTGTCTACAGTTTTTTCTCTCTACTGAGAACATAAGAAAAGGAATAATGTCTATTCCTTTCTGTATTTCTAACACTGGTCATAGTACCTTGACTATCGGAAAATTAAACAAATGCTTATTGAGTAAGTTTTCTTATAGATGTGTCTTTAAGCAATTAGGGTAATGAGAGAAAAAAATTGCCGTTCAATTTACTTTGTATAATAATAAATCTAAAACTCCTAGGTCAATTGTGCACAGACCATGATCTATGGACCACTGGCAATCCAAATTCAACTCCTTGCTTGGGTGACAACTTGATAAGTCTCAGAGCAAACCAGATTGTCAAACAATGATGCTTACAGGAACTTGACATAAAAATGAGAGATTCCTGTTAAATAGCAGCCTTCCCTCCCTCTTGGAAAACCCATCGCAGGAAAATAGACTGTGACAAAGCAATCTTTTAATAAATTTCCAAATATTCAATTGCTAGGAATCTCTGAATGTCTATAGCACAGGCAGAGGTATATTAATTTATGTGAAGTGGTACTTTTCAACCCTGTTTATGGTTTAGACTCACAAGGGTGGGGAAATGGGGGAAAGACTTTAAAAAGTAATCCTGGGTTCCCAGCCTCAGAGATTCTAATTTCGTTGTTATAATTATATTAAATTACTTGTTTGTATCATGTTTCACAGACTATTTGAAAGTAAGTAGCCATTTTCTCTAAAGGGAATGTTGATAGAGATGATCCAGAAGAATTTTAATAGAAAAGTTGTTGAGAAGAGCATGGGAATATTTATGAACACTCGGTGGGTGGGCTGGAGGTAGCTCTTGTAGAAGTGGGACCAAGAATGAAACCTGGAGGTAGAGGCATGGAAAATATATTCTGCCTATAAATCTTCTTTTGTTAAAGGCAGTTGATGGCATCAGTGTTCCAGGCAATGAGCCCTGATAGAAGAAGAGCAGTGATGGTAGTGATGGTTATGATAATGATGGTGGATATAATGAGGAAAGTTAATTATCAAGTCCCCACTATATAGTGGGAATGGGAATTTTTCTCATTTAATTCTTGCAAAAATTCTAGGAACTAGATATCAAAAGTTTCCAGGACATAGGAGTCATTATAACTTTCTCCCTCTCCCTCCTATAAAAAAATTGGGGCTACTTTGATGATCTTTAATAACTTTTGACACCAGGAATCAACAAGATGGAAAATTAATGAACTTCTCAGGGAATTAAAAAGCTAGCATAATTTTAAAAATTGTTTTTCAAACTATCGTTTCTTGATGCTCCAGAAGATGACTGAAAGATACACACACACACACACGCACGTGCACACACACACAAGCACTCACACGCACACACCCAGCCCTCTCTTGTGAACTATTTACATCGTTATCTATGAAAGTCCTTAGGAAGAAACCAAGAGCCCTTTTCAGAAGTCAGAGAATTCTTTCTTTAGTTGCCTGGATTCCAGGTGCTCTCAAAATAAGAAGGATGTTCAGCTACACCAAGCATGCAAGGCACTGACCCAATATCACGTGGCCCCCGGTGGTCAAGCAGAACACCTGGAATGAGGTTTGAATCCAGATGTCAGGGGCTATGGCCAGAGTGTTTCAGTTTAGGAAGAGCCATTCTGGCCTATGGCTAATTTTTAATGTCTTTATAAAGTTGTCACTGTAGTTAAAAACTCTTAATTATTTTCTGAAAACTTTGTGCACAGGGAGCAATGCCTGTGATTTTCTTCATTTTGCTTCTGAATAATGCAGACTTCCAGAAAGTCCATTTCGGAAATCTTTCTTAATTTTCTCACTTACTGCTTTTGAATACTATAAAATAAATCTGTGCTCAGCTTCTGCCAAGACAAGGCACTGAGGGCTTCCAGTGTTCCCTGGGAATCATTACTTTGTTTTGGTTTGCTTGGGTTCAGACCCCTTGAGATGGCCCTTGAGTTTCAGGTTCATTTCAACTGCTGAGTTGGGCCTGGTTTCCATCTGCAACCATAAAATTGCTTTGAATTCTCCAAACTCAGCCCAGGTTTGCTGAAAACTCATCTAAGAGTTGGCTAGGGTTCACCGAGAGGTTTGCAGATCCATTTGATTATTTAGCTGTTCCAAACCCCAATTTCCAAATTGCCAGGTGAGAACTTTACCTGGTTGGAAATTTTCTCATCTGGAGGCACTTGCTTGCTACTCGGGAGCACGTTTAAAGGCTGTCTTTTTTTTTTTTTTTTTCCCTGAAGTGTTAAGATATCTGAAAGGAGAATACATGTCTCCAAATCTCAAAATGCCTCTTAAATTTTTCCCCAAGTGAATAGTAAAAACATTCGCTTATCAAACCTTTCTTGTATAAAGCATGTGCCTCTATTCCCTGCTAGGGTCTCCTTTTTCACTGGAAGTTACTGAGATACGTTCTCCAATTGGCTCGTGTGAATTACAGTTTAGCAAATGTGAATGAACTTGAAAATGTTCTGATCTCAAAATCAGTTAGAGACTGAACAGTGTGCGGAGGCAGCTGTGCACGTAGAAGTATACGTGTGCCAGGATGGATGGTGAATGCAGGTTTACGATTAAAGATGGAAGAATGGATAACAGAATACATTTTTGAGTTATGGAGGGACACGCAGGGCAGTTTCTAGGGAAGCAGTGTGAGTAGATGGACAAAGTTGACTTTCAAAATTTCGGGAGATTTGAATACAATTTCAAAACATGTCTTTTCAAATACATTTTAGGAATTGTGGCTGATTTTATTTTTTCTCCCCCTCCTTCTTCCAACAAGCCTTGCTAAATCTAACTTAAACGCGGATGCTTCCGGGTGATCTATATCTGATTTGGAGACATTGTCATCATTATTTTAAAACACGTTCTTCTCTCGTAATAACTTTTGGGTTACTACTAATCAGCCACTGCTTATCCGTGTCCAGAGCTATGCCTGTGGCTAAAAGGAAAACTCTAATTAGGATCTGAAGTGAGTTCGAAATGATTACGGCTAAGGTTCTAAAAGATCATTTTGATGGATCTCTAGAAAAATTCTGTTTTGATGGTGCCAACATCTAATTTTACTTTGTCACTAAAAACTCCAGTTAGAGGTATTGCTATAAATTTTACAGTCCAATAATAATGTGAAAAAAATTAAAAAATAAAACAAAAAAATTAGAAGGCAAGGTAATGAGCTACATGGATAATTAGATTATTTTATTTATTTTTGCCTGGTTGAGAAAAACTATTTAAGTCTTGCTAAATATGCTTATAACACAAAACTGGTATACATACACATTGTTAAAAATTGTCCAAAATTCCTCTTGGTGAATACTCCAAATATAGTTTGAGACACCTTTTAGAAGTTTCATGATTTTGTTAATTTTTAATTTAGTTTCTCTATGAAACTGAGCAATGTTTCCCACTTACAATGTGCATATTAGTCCAAATGATTTGGATATAAAATTTCACCATTAAACCAGAGTGTATGAAGTCAGTCTTCAATGGGAGTTTGATTCCAGAGGAAAGGTATGTTGTGTGGCATGATGGTTTTCATTTTTTGACCTCACTCTCCAAAGTTGGTAGAAGCATCAGGGACTAGTTTCTGTGCCTTTGCCACAGACCAGAACAAGCCACTGATTTTCTCAGGCACTTTGGAAATGAATGGTGTGGTCTAGTATTTTCGTTCTTGATCTGACTTGTCATCATCGCTCTCCTGTCTTGTGTGATGCTCCCTAAATGAATGTAGACCTCAGGTCATTGAACCTGCTCCCCAGTTAGCCACTTCCGGGTGCATAACACCCATCGTCTAGCCCCCAAGACAGGGACCTACCATGCTCACTTTGGGAGTACAAAAAAATAAAAAAAATTAAAGCTAATTTAAATATGAACTCACTTGTACCAAAAGAGATTAGGAAGGTGATGTCTGAGATTAAAAATGTCGAAGTCATTATCTTTGCCTTAAAATATGTATAGTTGCTAAAGGACCTAGTGGGAAACTATTTCAGCAAAGAGGAAAACAACCCACCATCTTTGGGTTTGGTTCTTTAATCTTGTATTTACTATTTCAGGAAAAAAAATAAATAAGTGAGTTGTATTGTAAGAAGTCTACATGTAAAATTCAGGGTTACTGCATATGCTAATCTCTTGGAGATACTTCTAGATGTTCTAAACACAAAAGTGAATACGTTTCCTCTGGGACAAAAGTTTTAATTTATAAGTTTTTTGAGCCTATAAAATTGTTTTTACATATAAAAATTCAAAAAAGCCTCCAGTTTTGCTGAGCTTTTAAGGAGTTGTATACATTCTCTGTCCATCAAACATTTATTCACTCTACCCATGATTTAGTCAATGTTATGGGCTGAATTGTGCATTCCCCCCACACCCCACTCAAATTTCATGAGTCCTAACCCCCATTTTCTCAGAATATGACTGTATTTGGAAACAGGCTTTTTAAAGAAGTAACCAAGTCAAAATGGGTTTGTTAGGCTGGGCCCTATTCCAGTCTGAGTGGCATCCTTGTAACAAGATGAAATCTGGACACAGACACGTACAGAGGGAGATGAGGTGAAGAGACACCGGAAGAGGACAGCCATCTATAACCCAAGGAGAGAAGTCTGGAACTGACCTTTGCCTCATAGCCCTTGGAAGGAACCAACCATGCTGCCGTCTTGGTCTCAGACTTCTGGCCTCCAGAACTATGAGAAAATCCATCTCTGTTATTTAAGCCACTTAGTCTGCATTTCTTTGTAGAGCAGCCCTAGTGAATTCATACAATCAATGAAACTGCATTGAGCAATCAGCCACATGGAAGGGGCACCAGGTCAAGTTGTAAAAAGAGTGCCAGGAAGACTTCAAGAGCCAGGGATACCAAACACTGATGGACAAGAATGAGATAATGAAGTGAAAATGAAGCATGGGGAATGGAAGGGAAGCATCTTTTGTGGAGAATCTATAGATGCCATCCCTCCATAAGGCGTTGTGTAACATGGATATCCCAATGGAGAGCACACAGTGGGGAGGCTAAAGGGTCCCAATAGCACTTGTGAATACAGAATATCTCTTGGCCAACTCCACACAGGAGTACAGGAATCCTCGTTAAAATCTCTTCCTTGCATTTCCTTGAGGAGGAAAGAAGATCTAGGCTGGGGAGGGAGGTGCTTTTGTGTATTCGCCTTTGCAGGCACTGTGCTTTCTCTATCAGAGCATCTTCCAAGCCAGTGCAAGGGCTAGGTGGCTTCGAAGTCTCTCTTGTATCTTACGATGTATAGCGTGTGTCTCAGAGGTGATTTCCATTTTCGACAATGAAGAGATAATGTTTTCCTTCAGCCACAAGCAGTTCCTCCTTTTCCTGCTGTGTTTGCCCCCAAAGTCCATTTTGACAAAGAAGGCAGGTGACATCTTTCATCACCTGCACGGACTAGATGCTCGCCTGACAAATCCATGTGTAGTAGGGACGCACTGACCTCCTGGCTGGCACCCTCCACATTCTTCAGTTGTCTTATTTAATTTCCCCACAGCCTTCTAAGAACATTATTATGCAGCCTCTTTGATAGGCAAGATCAAGATCTTTTGTGAAGGAAATAGCAGAGCCTGGACTTGAACTCATAACCCTATGAATTCCCAACCCCCATGTTGCCTCCACGCCCTGTGAGGTTGGAAAGTGGTAGAATTCAGGTCATTTAAATGATCATAAGGTTCTTGCTCCCATGGTGACATTTTACTCTAATAAGATTCTGATGTAATCCCACGGAGCAGTAGGGCTCAACCTCGCTGTGCATTAGAATCACCTGAAGTAGTTTTAAAAACAAATGGCTGGGATCACAGCCCTATAGATTTAGTTTCAACTGGTCTGAGGTGAGCCAGGCATCGATATTTTTAGAAGTTCATAGAAAACTCTAATGAACATTCAAGATTGAGAAATTCTACCATAAACGGAAGCTCTACACTATCAGGGGGAGGGAGGGAGGTAGGAAGAGGAAATATATTCCATTAGGTTTTTAAAACAAACAAAATAAACAAATAAATAAAACAAATGAAATCTGCTCAGTAGGACTTTTACAATTAGCTGAAGAGTTACTACTGATTTAAAAAATATACAAGGAAGGAAAGACAGAAATCAACATACAACTGGCCATTCTTTTCTCAGAATAGTCCATTTGTAGAAATTACTATTGTTATTAATTAAAAAAATTATATCTTTGTCAAATCCTGGAAAAATTGCTTGGAAAATCAAACCCCAGATATGTATGATCCATGAAGAGCCAAAAATGTCTGTCTTTGTTCTTATAAATTCTACTTTTTTAGAAATAATGAAAAACCTCTCGCTGAGGATCCTTTACAGCCTAATTTAAGGTCCTTCATCAAGCTACAGTCCACCTTACTGGCCAGCTCTTTCTCATTGTCCCAGACCCAGACTATTAATATAATGCTTCACTGAGAGCTAAATGTTTTCTTTCTTTCTTGGGCTTCAAAACTGAAGTCATGGTTTCACTATTTGAAAAATCCCAAATTCAAGCTGAATACAGATTTTAGTTACACTGCCATGTTTAAACATTTTTTGATAGAAAAGGCTTTATTGCCACTGATTCAAAGCCACAAACATGCTTTGAATCCAATTCAATATACTTCTTATTTGTTTCTGATTTTCTTTTTCTTCCCCCCTTTTAATTATTATTAGAAGGTATAAATTTCCAGAAAAGCTTGGCCGTGACAAGGCTCCATTATTTGCACATGACAAGGTTTATCAAAAACAGTTGGATTTTTCTAAGAAGTCTTTTATGTTTCCTCCATAAAATATAAATAAATGAAAAGGATTAGATGGAGGAAACGGAGTATAATTCATCACCAATGTGAAACACAGTCAACCAGTTGCAGATGGATAAACTGAAGAATTTGGGACACTGCTCCAGGCAAGAAAACCCTCTTCCCCGTGCCAATAAAACGTCTTTAGCTTCAGTAAAGGAACAGGGTCTGTTTTGTGGTTTGTGATGTCATCTTAATTTATTAGCCTTCTTTTGTTTTTTGGTGTTTAGTATATATGTCTAAAGCTGGTTTTGACTCTTGAAAATCTATCACATTCTAACGCTGACTCGAAGCTGAAGTCTCCTCTCTCTCCCCTGCTCCCTCCTCTCCTCCTCTCCTTCCCACCCCTAAACAAACAGAAAAATAAAATAATATGAAAACATACAAAACACTGGCCACTGCAAAGACAGGGGCTCTTGGCTATTAGAAACACCATGCTTAACAGATTTTTCCCTTTCAAAACCAATGATTACTAATTTAAGAACACATTCACTTTTCTGTGCATAAATGCAATTTCCCTCTACGCTGACAAAATGAAATCTTTTAGCTAGTTTAACGTAAAATATAAAAAAAAGATTATGTTGGCTTTTATGTCGGTCTCTAATTTTGTCTGCACTGCTCACCATGCAGCCTCATTCTTGGTGAAGTAGAAATTCATGGCACAAATTCCCCCTGAAATCTGTCTGAACTTTCAGAAATAAGAGACTTTTCAAGTCCCATATTCTTTCCCTGAACTTCCATTTCTATCTAATAATAATAGAGTGCTTTATAGTATATAAATCATATTTCTGTTTAACAGTGACCTTCTCCGTGACCTTTTTGTCTCTGCCTGTCAGCACATATTCTTCTAGTAATAATAAGGTCTACCCAGGAATAAGGACTCAAAATTAGACTGATTCCAAGAACCACCCTTCTGAAGGCTGGGATGCAGCTCATTTTGAAGTCAAGTAACTTACCAATTTCCCCCCTAAGTACGCACGAACTGGAGGAGTCATTATGAAACAGAGAAACGTTTACTGATAGTTTTGAAAAGGAGGAAAACAAGCCAATAGTCTGCAGTCTGAGGAAGCCTTCTGTCTTCCATACAATATAAAGTATATTTCTATCATTTTCTGTTAAAGCCAAATTGGGAATTTATTATTTCCTTTTAATTCTAGCACAGTTCCTGGAAACCATAAGACATTGGAACTTTAGTCTTCTATCTTTTCATTGGAATTCTTTTGATGCCAGAATTCATCAAAATTTAAAATACTATATTATAATGATTTATTTTAGGAGAACACATTATATACCAAACCGGCACTTTTTCAAAATGTATCAACACTCAATTACTAAGCTTTAGTGCAAACACCATAGGCATGCAGTTTTCTAACTTTAATTATTTTCCCTATAAAAAGGTCCTGCTTGTGGCTGTCACAGCTATATTATTTATTTAGAGAGAAAGAATATAAGCTAGACCCCAGAAACATTGGAAACTGACTGTCTGATAATAGATGGAGAGACATTTTTTTTTCCCCTTTCAAGTAAATGATTTTATTTTAAACCACTGGTGTAAATTTTACTCAATTTTATTTTGGAGTGAATCATAATTAAAAGCAAGCAGCTTGCTTTCCTCTATTAGGTTAATTTATATTTCAATCTATTTTCTACATTCAGTGTTGGCTTATAACTGTGAGTGGATTGTTTTTACCTAAATATAGTTGGGAAGGCCTGGGAGACCAGGTGTGCAGTGCCCCAGAATATAAACCACTTCCCCACAACTGAAGCTGTTTTGGACAGTTCTATTAAGGAAGAAACAAAGGAGGGAAATGGGCTGCCTTCAAGGTCACAGAATCAAGAAATGTCAACCTTGTCACAAATCTTAGAGATCATTCACCCCAGCCTCACCCAGGAGGGGCAGTAAGATCTGTCACCCAAGTCACCCTGAGGGGGGACCCAAGGCAAAGATCTGGGGAGACCCAGCAGGCCGTGTGTCCTCCTGGTTAATTACCTTCCATGCTGACATGTAATGGACCCTGAAATACCTTGAAGGATAGAAGCCCATTGATCTGCATTGAATCCAATGTTCTCCCTGCTTAACTGAACATCAAAAGCTTTGGACATAGTGACCCCTCACATCTTTTCCTTGTATTAACCCTTTATTTCCTAGGCACTGTGTTCTGTGGGACACTAATTTGAAATTCATCCATTGAAGAATAATGGAACCAAGTCCTAAAGAAGAAAAGGTCAGCCCCAAGTTCATAGGGAGCAACCTCAGAACCCCAGCCTCCTAACTTTCACACACCTTTGAGACTAATTTACATACTACCTGGACACAGGTGAGCTCGTTGCTTGTGCCCCCCCCGTATACTCATTTTGATGGATTGAGATTTCCTCATAAGAGGCACTTTTTCTGGGTACCCATGGCTTCCAGGCCCCGTGAATGGCCAAGGCAACTGTCAAAACATGAGCCCTTTAATAACATCCTGTCCGATCACACACAAAGACACATGGCTATACGCACTGGTAAGATAAAAGCCCCCAACTCATATGCTTAGATCCTGCCTTTAATAAACATCATGCTAACATCTGGCTCATTGGCTGAGTTCTCCTGAGGATCTTCAAGTGGACCTGGCATCTCATTTTCTTTCCCTGGAGCTTATGATGTTTTGGGAAGCAGAGCCTGTGGGGATGGTTCTTTCTTCTCTTACTCACATCTGTGTATAACTCTGATTTCTCTCAAATAACAGTGAATGAGCTCACAAGTCGACCCCACTGCTCAAAGTGTCTTAAGAGTCCTGAGATCTGGAGATTCCAGCTACTCTGGCACGGGATTCATCTGTGAGCCAAAGTTCAAAAGGAAACCTTGATGGATGAGAAGAGCCCTTAATGGTGAGCTGAGAGAAGCTGCCAACAATTGCTGGGCCATGATACTCACCACTGTCCGGGCTGCCCCTGTCAGCAACTTTCATCTGAATCCTTTGAATGTCCACAAGGGGCCAGGTGGGAGAGAGCCAGGATCTGCGGAATCTTCAGGGCTGAGTTTAAAAGGAGGATCAATTGGCAGGTGGCAGTTGAATTATTGATCTGGACTCTTGTTTGTGTCAGCAGTGAGCTATTCTTCTTTGTCTCTGTCTCAGAGACAAACTGCAGGCCCCTGGCCTATCAAAAATGGTGACAGAGAACCATAAAGAACTCTGGAGGAAAGAGAAATGGGGCTCCTTTTTCTTATGGAATCAATTGTGGATCAAACCACCGTGTTTAAATACCAAGGCAAAACAACACAGATGCAAAAATGTCTATAGGTCCTTAATCATTAGTGGCACTGTTTCTCTTCAATGCTGGCTCTAAGTTTCTGCAGGATGTGTTATTTTTCTTTATTATTTTCCTTTTAAGTCAAAACTCTAGTGCAGTGCTCCTCAAAGTTTAATGTGCATACTAAGCACCTGGGGAATCTCAGTAAAATGAAGATTCTAATTCAAGAGGCCTGGGCTGGGGCCTGAAATATGCATTTCTCATCAGCTCCCAAGAGGTACTGATGCTGCTGGTTGAGGAGGCATCTGAAGCATCAAGGCTCCAGTACATTATAACCATGATGGCGTTGCTGCCGTTGCTACAGTTACACATTTGTAAGCCAATCACTGAGCAGCAGATGGAACTCACAAATAGCTGCTTTGAGTTGGTATTAAAAGTAGGGGAGGTTACTCTTCTAAAGTAGGAAGAATCTTATTGAGGATAAATGAATGAAATGAGGATGTTTCTATTCCATCGTTTCCTTTCATTTATCATCCAGGCTCATGAGCTTCAAAAATTTTCAATTAAAAACTAAAGTAGATGAGTTCATTAGTATCCTCTTTTTTTCTTTCTTTTTTTTTTTTTTTAATTCCAGATATGAGTGATATCACGTGGTATTTTTCTTTCTCTTTCTGGTTTACTTCACTTAGAATGATGATCTCTAAGTCCATCCATGTTGCTGCAAGTGGCATTATCTACAAAACAGAAACAGACTTGCGTACATAGTAAACAATCTTATGCTTACTGGGGAAAAGGAAGTGAGAAGGGATAAATTTGGGAGTTTGAGATTTGCAAGTGTTAGCCACTATATATATAAACAGATAAAAATATCCAAATTTCTTCTGTATAGCACAGGGAACTAACTATATTCAATATCTTGTAATAACCTTTAATGAAAAAAGAATATGAAAATGAATATATGTATGTATATGCATTACTGGGACATGTGCTATACACCAGTAATTGACACATTGTAACTGACTGTACTTCAATTTAAAAAAAAAAAATGAATGGTAAAAAGAATACTGTCGCAGGCAGGTTTCAAGTGCCACTTGCCTGAACTTTTGCTCTCCTCTAAAAACTAATACATATATTAGACCCCAAGGGCACCTCAGAACTCTTTTTTGTCAACCTCACCTTTCCAGACAGGGCCAAATATCAGAAGGGGAATTAGGTCAACATTCCAATAAGTTTTGTATATTTTTGAAATTTGATCCACTTTTATTCACCTCAGGCAATATAAAGGTTAAACTCTGCATTTGAAAACTACAGTTTAATCATGATTACTCATTCCAGCCAGTCACCCTGTAAATGTCTTCCAAGGTGCTCACTCAACCTCCTCATTTTGAACAACTAAACAGTTTTCAGAAACCAAACAATGCATTTGACTAAATAAGTCACTGAATTAGCCAGATGCTTTTTTAACTTTTGTAAGAAAGAATAGGAAAGGTGATAGAAAGTCTCAGAATTTCTATGGATTTGTGATAAATATGGCTTTAGTCCCAAGGCCTCCTTCGTGTGTGACAATGCCAACTTAATGATTCAAATCCAAGATAAATGTTCAAATCCCACTTTCATAATGTTCCTGATCATCTAGAGTGGGGTTAATCTTTCCTCTCCACTATTGTAGTATTTTTAAGCTGAGTTGGTGTATATGTTTCTGCCTCTTTTTCTAGACTATAAGCTGTTTGAGATCAATAAGTCCATTCTTTTCACCTAGGCATGTCTCAGGGAACCTAGCACGAAGTCTTACCATAAAGAAAGAGCCTCATAAATCTTTAGGGGACTGAGGCTTATCCTGAAAGCTGTTTTTTTTAATTGAAGTACAGTCAATTACAATGTGTCAGTTTCTGTAGTACAGCAGAATGTCCCAGTCATGCATATACATACATACATACATACATTCATTTTAATATTTTTCCATTAAAGGTTATTACAAGATATTGAACATAGGTCCCTGTGTTATACAAAAGAAATTTTTTTAAAAAATCTATTTTTATATATAGTGGCTAACATTTGTAAATCTCAAACTCCCAAATGTATCCCTTCCCAGCAACCTAAATGTCCATTGACAGATGACTGGATAAAGAAGTTATGGTGTGTGTGTATATATATACACACACACACCATATATAGATACACACACAATGGAATGCTACTCTGCCATAAAAAAGAATAAAATAATGCCATTTGCAGCAACATGGATGGACCCAGTGAACATCAATCTAAGTGAAAGCTATTTTTAAAATAATCTTTCTGATTTGGTACAGGGAGAAATTATTTTGCATTAAACTAAAAATAAAGCAAAATAAATCTGAAACAATATTCTTTGCATAAAATTCTGTTTTTCTATTTTGGAAAGATCTTGGGAAAACTTTTGGTCAGGAAAAAACACTTCCTAAATTTACCTGAAGTGACTGAGACACCACTAAAGAGGAGCTGGTGGGGCTGTAGGATGAATCTCTTCCTAGGGAAAAATGGCACTGATAAGGCTTAAAAAGTATTTGGGGACTTAGATAAGCATGGTAATTAATAAACTGAGAAACACCAAATGCCATCAATTAACTGTATTATCTTGAGCATTTAAAAATCCATTGTACTTTTTGTGTTTGCTTGGGTAGAACACTGCTGGGAAAGGGGGCTGCTGTTACATTTTTGGTTAGCGGATTCATTGCAGTTTATCAAAACACACGTATATGGAGAGGATCCTACAGTTAAAATAACGTGCTCCTTGCGCATTTGTGCTGGGTGTAAACTCTTTGTTCTTCCTGTATTTGGGGATGAGAGGTTTTATTTGCTCAATCTTAGGCTTTATTTACTCCCCTCCTCAATTCTATTGGTGGTTTAATGAAGGATTAATCTGCTATGTGCATAAAATTTCTTTCATTCACTACTTTACTAAGGAAATGAAGCACTTTCCTTAAGACAGTTTTTTTGAAACTGGAACATAACTTGTTTTTAATTTTCCTCATACTTTTGACATCTTTGGGGTGTTTGACATGGAATAGAAAAACAAGGCATGAATTTTTTTCAAATGTCTTAAAAAATTAAAACAAGTAAACCTTTAATAATCTACAAGTCAGATATCATAAGGAAACTTACTTCTTGGTAAAGGTATGACCTCAGAGCCATAAACTCTTACGTTCCAAGGGTGTAAAACAAATTATAAAAGGACTAGGCCTAAATTCCCAAGGTGTTAAAACAAGTTTATGTCCTAAGAATTGATTTTATTTCTGCACTGATTCATTAACGTAGCCTCGTTTTACCTACTGAGATGGTTCCCCCAGTATGAACTGCTTAATGACATCATCGTTAACTTGGTTTCCATTTAATCTTTTCAACATGTTTGTTTTTACAGAGTAAACATTAAATTTAGAAACTTGTTAGTGTCAGAATCCACTGATATTATTTTTTTTTGGACAAACCTTGTGGTAAATTCCCCTTTATGTTGGGAGAATAGCAATCCTCTCTTTCCTTTACATTTTCCCTCCCAGTCTGGAGGGGAGAAACAGCTGTCATTTCTACAGATTTGTAATATTGAAATCTATGTAACATGCCTGAGAAATAAATTCATTGAAAAGTCTTTGAGAAGCAGGAAAGCTGTGCTCTGATTCTTGAGTCTAAACCAAGGAACTGGATGATTTATAACTGAACTTAGATGAAAACCACTGCCGTTTTGCTGGTTCTCTATGTCAATAATTTTGTAAAGCTCATATTCATATTCAGAGCTGAATACCAAAGTGTGTTAAGAAATCCCTACATGTCTATTTCCTGAGCAGTTGTGCTGAATAACTTATTTAAGTCACTGCCATATTTATTGCACCACTGAAAACCTGGCATTTGTAAATATTTCTTATTTTTTATGGGGTGATTATAGGGTGCTATGCCTTACACAAAATTCTCTTACAAGATTTTTCTATTCGTTGGCTAATACGTAAAGTATTTGGCATCCTCTGATTTTTTTTTTTTCAAAATGCAAAAGATCAGAATAAAATTAAATTAAATTAAAAAAGAGCACAAGGACATTTCCAAACTAATAATATACTTGAAACGGAAGTCGTTCTGCTCTTCTAATACTAAAGGTGACTAAATTCTCTTAAAACTATTGGGATCCCTAGTCCCTCTCAATTGAAAGAGCAAATCCACCAAACAGTTCGAATGTACTCAAGTTCAAATTCAGTCCAAACGTTAAGAATTACATACAATCTACTGCAAAATGCTGCCTGTAATTTCAGTAACTGCAGGCACAATACAAGCCTTGCTCTCGTCTCAAAGACAACGTTTCTAAAAGCATGGTCTTCAAACTGAAAGAATAGTCCTGAATAACGAGCACTAACAAAGTCCCTAGCGATTTAAGATATTCTGTGCTATGCACCAAGCACAGAGCTGGCCAAAATGCATTGATAGCATGTTGCATTTATCTTTTAAAAATATTTTTCTGGATATTTCTTTTCTAAAACATCTTTTTCCCTCTAAAAGTGTGAGAATATTCTTCCCTATTAGTTTTTATATTTGACAATTATGTATTCACTTTCATTTGTTCAGTTATATTTATTGTGTATGTCCTATACTTACTGATTTTCATGTAAATATATTCATTTTTTAATATTTACACTACATGTATTGTGTAAGCATGGATGCTGAACACTGTCAGGCTCAGTGTGAACAGAAAGTGACCAGTCAGGATTGGAAGTGAAATCAAAGAGGGTTGAATGAAAAATGCTCTACAAATAGGAAGCAAATGATATACAGAAACTAAAAACAACTGAATTCAGATTTTATTTTTGAATAAATTTACAGCAAAACTCTACATCTACCGTCCCCTTCCCCCCAGATTCCCTGAGTATCTGCCTTCCTTGAAGACGTGAGACATTTGTCAGTCCTTGTATTTTATTATGACTTCTCAGTGGTAAACAATAATAATAATTAAAAAGAAAATGCTCATGGTAAATCAAGTTAGTGTATCAGTCAAGTTAGTATATCAGTCAGTATTCCACAGGAAAACAGAGAGCCTACTCAAATGGGCCACCCGAAGAATAGTTCCTTAATGAAGGAACTATTTAGGAAAGTGTGGACTGGGTGCAAAGACACCAAAGGGAAAGTGAAATTAACACCAGGAAGCAATGACTGCGTGGTGGAGGCTTAAGAGGAAGGGGAGGGGCAGAACAGTTACTGGGACCTGGAAAGATAATGTGCTGGATGAAGAATGCCAGACAGAAGACTTGGCCCTGGACAGAGGAAGACAGTTGTTGTCAGTCTGACCCTTGGCCAGGAAGGGAAGAAGCTGAGGAAATAAATGCCTCTCCTGTTCTCCAGTGTTCTTGCAGTGCTTCCTCATAGCCACACGAAACCAGAAGTCAGAGGGTAGGGGCACCCCAATAGTGCTTCCCTAGACATCAGTTTCCAGGGGTCCAAAGCAAGAGGAGAGTGAAGAATGGATCTGGAGGGGCAAATACTATCCAGCAGAGTTAAATTAAAAATAGCAGTTATTAATAAATAAGTCCTGGGCATGTAATGTACAGCATGGTGACTACTGTGAATAATACTATATCATATATTTGAAATTTGCTGCGTAGATCTTAAATGTTCTCATCACAAGGAAAAAAAATCGGAACTGTGGTGTGTGGTGTTGGATGTTAATTAGACTTGCTGTGGTGATCGTTTTGCAATATATATACAAATATTGAATCACTATGCTGTGCACCTGAAGCTATTATAAGGTTGTATGTCAATTATACCTCAATTAAAAAAAAAAGTTCCTATCCACAATAAGCAAATCCCTAGAGAAAGAAAGCAGGTTAGTAGTCACCAGAAGCTGGGGAAGGGGGCAATGGTCCATGACTGCTTAATGCGATTTTCTTTGGGGGTAACACCAAAGTTCTGGAAATCAACAGCAGTGTTGCATGCAAAACATTGTACATAATGAACCTGAAGTGGTAAATTTTATGTTATGTGTACTTTGCTGCAATTAAAGGAAATAATAATTCCTATAAGACAACTTGCAAAAAAAAAAAAAAAAGAGTGCCTCCACCTCAAATGTAAGAGACAGTTATATTTAGTATGTGTCTTGAAAATTGAAAATTAGGATTTTTGTTTGTTTAAGTGGAACAAGCAGATTGGATTAAAAAAACTGCTGATTAAATGGACATAGACCCCCAAATCATGCTGTTGACCTGGTTAATAATGTTTGCAAATTCATGCAATCTTTACAAAAAGTTCATGTGCACATTTCAAACTTAGAAATTTAATTTTTAAAAAGATATCTATAGTTCTTCTTCTGTGTAGATTTTCATTGGTAGTAAACTAATCACATCACTGAAGTGTCCTTTTAAAAGCCTTAGAATTCAGTAGCTTGTTCCATCCTGGGACTAGAGAGATTAAACATATTTGAGAGCTAAGCTCCAATTTACATGAACTCAATTGTGGTTAAAGCAACTAAATAAAAGTACTGAAGTATAAGACTTTTTATGGCTCACATGAGGAAATGATTCCAAACCACTGTTTTCTCTAACAAGGAATTCCTTCAGTGTATTTTGGAAACAATTCTATAAATGTCAGTATGTTTTATGCTAATTCTTCATATACAATGCATTAATTTTATAGGGACTTAAATCACTTGGTTTTATTATTCCTTTTACGTTGTGTTCTTCTTTGAGAAGAAACATGACTCCTTGAGTTATCTTTATACACTGCTTTAATTGTTGAATGGTATAGGGCTTTTAATAATGGGTCAGGTTCCTTTAGAATGGAGAGTGCTGATCACTTTTTTCTAAGATTCAAAACTCAGACCTCCATTAGAGTGTATATGTCTTCGTTACATTAACAGTGTCCTTTTGATTGGGGGATGGTTGTAAATAGCTTTAAGTTCCCTTCCAGGGCTAACATTCTATTTTTGACTTACAATTTTGCATTTTTAAATGACTACAGACATACACACAGTCTCATTGGATAGTGAATCCTTAAAACACTCCTATAGGTTATTACAAGATATTAAATATAGTTCCCTGTGCTATACAGTGGGACCTTGTTGTTTATCTATTTTATACATAGTAGTTAGTATCTGCAAAAAAGGACTATATATATATGTATGTGTAACTGAATCACTATGCTGTATACCAGAAATTAATGCAACATTGTAAACTGACTATACTTCAATTAAAAAAAATAAAATTTAAATTTAAAAAATTAAATAAAATTTAGTTCCTCAAAAAACCCAAACCAAACCAAAACAAACAACAGCAACAACAAAACACACTCCTATAGGCAGGGCAAGTATTTTCCCTGTTTTGCATATGAAGAAACTAAGGTGTAGAAGGATTATGTGACTTGCTCAAGACCAAGCAGGATTCAAGGTTAGTTCTGATTCTAGACCTATCACACCATTAAATCTGGAATTGTGTCTTGTAGAGCCGGATAAACAGTCCACCTGTATTTCAGGAGAGATAAGCCTATCTTACCTAAAAATTTCCTTTTAAGTTTTAGACTCTGGATTAAAATAATTCATTTAATCTAATTTATTGGAATAAATTAAAGGAGACTAATAAGTGTAGGTTTAGTTTTGCCAGCCTCTCTGTCTCTTACAGACCAAGGAAGATTTAACTTCAGTGAATTATGAAAGCTGTCATCTAACACTATTTATATTTCAAATGATTCATTGTTTGTCAATAACCACAAAGACAGAAATGTACCACTCCACAGGATTTAGTGTTATGTCCTTTGAATGTTGTATCATTTTCCTTTTTATAAAATGTACATTTTGTGTTCACAGGAGAAATATATTGTAGACATTTTTGTTTGACAATACACATTCTAGCGATACATTTATGATCATATATATTTTATATTGTTTCATTTCAAAAATGTGCTGTAATTTTTTAGCCAATTTCTTCTTTTTGGTCCTTTCAGTTTTTTTTTTTTTTTTTAACGTTTCAGAGAAACAGATTCTGTTTTCAAAATCTTTATATAGTTTAGACAATTTCCTACAGTCCCACAAAGGAAATTACTGGCAAAAGAGTTTGTACATTTTTAAGAGTCTAAAAAAACATCTGGCCAATTTCTCTCCTAGAAGTGCTATGAAAATTTACACTCTGAAATATAGTGCCTGAGGTTTCTTAATTCCCAATCTCTTTGCCAATACTTTTGAATTTTTAATACTTGCCAATTTGATAGTTGAAACATTTTTTTAATTGGAATAGTTTTGAGTGACTGTGATAATGAACATTTTCCCTGCATTTATGATATTTTTCCTGGTTTTCTATATATTTGTTGGTTGTGTTTATTTGGGAGGTATACATTTATTTTCATTTTGTGTGTGTGAAAGACTTGGTTTCATGTTTAGAAAAGTCTTTCCTAGTCAATATTATATAAATATTTATTGACATTTTCTTTTATTTAGTGGTACACATAATTTTAATATAGCTGGAATACATCTTGGTGTATGATGTATTTCTCATTTTTTTTCTCTTCCTTTTTAAATACATTTTATGGATGGCAATGCCAGCATCACTTATTTAAAAAAAGGCATTTCCCTTGAATTCAAAATGTTGTATTTATTATATATTAAATACTTACACGTAAATAAATTTACTTGCCTGGGTATGTATTCTTTCCCATTGATCACATTTATGATTCTGGATCTACTCCCATACTGTGTATGGTGGCTTTATAATAAATTTTCTCCCCAATGATACAAGTCTTGCAACATTATTTTGCTTTTTAGTTATTTTTAGTTTTATTTTTAGATGAAATTCAAAACCATTCTGTCAAGTTTCAAAAAAGTTCCTTTGGGATCTTAACTGGAATGGTATTAAAGTTAAAAATTGATTTGAGAAGAAGATTTGATAATCTTCTAGCTAATTAGTGCTAATTTACTTTTGTATATGCTCACTTATTCCTTTAGTCACTCAACAAATATTAATTGGCTTTTTTTTGTGTTCTCTCAGGACTACGTCTGACATCAAAAAGGGAAGCAGCCGGGGAAAGCAGGCTAGTTAGCCAAGAATTTTAGGATCATTTCCAACATCCATCAAAGGTTCACTGATGGAGTCCCAGTAGTGCTCAATTTTTTGTGGGCATCAGAATCCCTTAAGGAACTTGGCAAAAATACCGATGCCAGGGCCTGGTTCTATTTCAATGAGCCTGGCCTTTCTGTTTTTTTAACTCTCTAGGTGATTCTTAAACATACCCAAGGATGAGAATGATTGCCTTAAACAATTTCTAAAATAAATCGCAGGTAGCTTAAAGTAAGTTTCAGATATCTTAATAAGGATGATAATTAATAATATTTATTAAGCATTTTTATAAGTGCTTTTCAGAAAATAAATAATTCTCACAACCAAATTATGTGGTGGCCACTATTATTGTCCCCATTTTAAGGGGTGGGAGCTGGAGGTTCATGAAGCTGGAATTATATGATGGGGGCACTTGGCGGGGAGTATACTGGCAGGATGGAAACCCAGGCCACCTCATTCCCCTTTATCCCTCTGCTATCCCCTGTTACACCTCTACTCTTCTTCACTTAAAGTTTTATATGAATATGCCTTTTAGAGTTTAAACATACTTACTTTTATATAAAACCTTTATATAGTTAGCATAGCACGTATGACTTGCCAAAAACAGAAAGTGCTTATAAAAATAAATTCAACACAGGAAGC
This sequence comes from Camelus ferus, assembly GCF_009834535.1. NCBI lineage: Eukaryota > Metazoa > Chordata > Mammalia > Artiodactyla > Camelidae > Camelus > Camelus ferus. The sequence continues at coordinate 82,588,628 of NC_045700.1, forward strand.
AACGATTCCCAATGCTAGTGTGAGGCTGGTGATTGGGCTGTAAGTTCTCCGTGTTGTTTGTTTTTTAAAGGAGATTAACATGTGTTTAAAAAGTTTCAAAGACTCACTAATCTCAAGTCTTAGACTTTCCCCTTGATTTAATTGCAAGGCTTAAAAGAAAACTAAAAGAATAAAAGTGTCCCTATATTGTTCAGGGAAACTCAACTGTACCATCTGAAATTACATTTATGTGTGAGAGATGGACCACACTGCATGGTAACAGTGGGTCAGTGAGCTCACTAAAAAGGTCACAAAGAAGACAGAAAATACGGTGAATACTTGTCTAACATTGGATCAAGCAAGGACTTTATAAACATGAAAGCAATAGAAGAAATCATGGAGAAAAAACTCAATTTACTTGATTACAAAAAGTTTTAACAGTGTACCAAAACCAAATACACAAAGTGGCAACACATCAAAACATATTTGCAAAACATACAACAGATAACATGTTGGCATCTTCTAGTGGAATGAACTCATACAAATAATTTGAAAAGTACCAAAAAAATGAAGAAAGTAACAAATCAAAAATGTCAACAGTACTTTTCTCTGGATCATGTCTGATTTTTTTTTGCTACATTTTTTTTTTCCAGCTCATTTTCTGTTCACATGTGTTATTTCTATGTTCTGAAAAAAAAAATTCTCTAATAAACAGTATTTTTAAGAGAGAGTAGCAATATAAATTAGCTTGTAAGTAGAGAACCACAGAAACAAGATTTATCAGACAAGGCCTCAGACTAGCTTGAAAAACATTAATCATATATTAAAATCTATCAAGTATAATTTTAAAATATCCATTAATAAAATTCTTTCTACATGAAAAATAAGGCAAATTCACAAAAAAGAAATGACATTCAAATTGATGTCTTGCTCTCTCTGTCTTTCTATGTCCTGTGTCTGTCTCTCTCTCTCTCTCTCTCTCTCACACATACACACACACACACACACACACACACTACAGTATCCTTAATAAGAGTACCATTTGGTTCACTAAAGCAATTCAACAGAGCTGAAAGGCTTAGCATTGAAAGCCAAGGAAACACATTTGACTCATTTGACTCTCCTAAAAATGTCAAGAAATTGGTTAGACAATGATCAACATCATCCCATTTAACAGAAGAGGATCCAGGTTCAACAACTTGCCCTTCTAGTGTTGTGTTTCTCCAACTGAGTGTGCACTTAAAATTGCCTTCTAGGGGTGCTTTGACAAAGCAGTCTGGGCACCACCAATTAATTCAACATCTTGGGATGAAATCCAGGGAATTGATACATCTTAACAGTGTCTCAGATGATTTGAATGTACAGCTAGGATTAGAGGTAAAAAAGCAAAATTTTGAAGCATAATTTTCTGACATAAGTTTCTGTGCTAATTTTACTGCACCTGTCCATGAGGGATATATAACAATACAAGTCTTAAAGCATGTAATTGTTTTTATAGGTACCTAATATTTAGCATCTTTGAGCTATTTGGTCCTGCCTGTAGTGGTACAGGTTTAAGAGCTTATGTTTCTTGTTCTTTATTAATCTCTTAAGAAAGTATCTATTTCTCAAAAGCCTGATAAAGGGCTAAGTCTAGTATCTATACGTTATTTATGCATTAGATATAAAAAGTGACCAAAAATTTTCTTTGTAGCCTTTCTGTCCAGACTTTGAAAATCAAAACTTTTAACAAATTTAGAAGTCAAAAGCAATAAAAATATGTGTCAAAGTTTATTTAAGTAGGTTGTTTTAATATACTTTATGTATTTCCACATTAAATTTAAAGACAGTTATTTATTATTTTATCACAAAAATATTTGATGTGATTGTTTACTATCCTGACTTAGGGTTAAATTTTCAAAAACTTCCATAGCTATAAGATGTTAATTTTTAATAACTATATTAACAATGAGTTAATGACCATGTTTAATAATTAATATATTAAATTATACATTCAAGCAGATTTCTTCTATATGCATTTATTGGATGAGTAATAGTAATATTCACATTATCTTAACATATGTCTTCCTGGCTAAATTCATGAAGCCCATTTCTGAGTCATTTGGAAGCTTTTGGTGGAAGAGTTGATGTTTGCCAATGGTACTTCATTTCCTTAAATGTTCTGTAGTACCAATTAATTAGTCTCAGAGGGTAGAGACCAAATAATTTATTATAGATGCTTGGAAGACTTTCAGTTCATCAGCAAAATATTAAAGATGTAACCAACATCTTGTTTGAAAAGATGAGTTAAAAATGTTTTACAAAACAAAGATTGGGTGAAATTACAAGCTCAGTTCAAAAGTTTAACGACACTAAATTGATTTAGTGCCCAAAAAGCATTTTTATCTTTTATTTTTTCTATTAAAAATTTAACGTCATATCCAAATTTTACTAGGAACGAATACAATATTAATAGAAAGGATTCCTACCAGAAGGAGGCAGTTTTGCTTGATGAAAAGCACCTAGGTTCTGGGGGTAGGTAGCAAGAGCTAGGTTCAAATCTGGATCAAGTGTTCGGTAGGTGAGTGAACTTGCTGCAAATTTCTTAAAAGTTGTAGATCTCAGTTCCTTAGTTGCCAAACGGATGTAAATAATACTGTGTATTGGTTGAGGATTATAAGAAATGGAAAATTTTGAGCAACTGACATAGGGCTCAAAACATGATGCCACAAAATGGTGTAAAACTTAGATTGAATCTGATTAAAGTCACATAACACCTTGCATTGTACTTGACTTACTTCCCATTTTTCTAAACGTGTTGAGAGCAGAGGCCATGTTTTAATATAAATATTTTTAGTAGATAACACAATAAAGGTAATAAACAGTATAAAGAGGTGAATATATTTAGATATGTATTTATGAAAAAGATTCTCTTTGTATGGTATTATTAAGGTCAATACAGTGAAAATAATTTCTTTTTAAAGAACTCCTTTTTTTACATTAAAATTTTTGTTTGTTTTGTTTTTTGGGAGGAGGGAATTAGTTTTATTTATTTACTTATTTTTTAGTAAACATACTGAGGATGGAACCCAGGACCTTGTGCACTGCTAAGCATGTGCTCTACCACTGAGCTATACCCTTCCCCCTGAAATAATTCTTAAAGTATAATAAAACCTTGAGCTTACAAGGGAAATATAATACCAATTTTGACTTCAGATGAAGAGACTGTTTTCCATCTCGACACCCTTAATTAGCTTCTTGGCTTTGCATAGTGACAGCCACTGATCTGATTAACCATATGCAGACTATAGGAGAGAGAATTTAGTTCTTGCTTCGAGGGATCCAACCTCATGGATGGGAAGCGTGCTGTTGTGATAGACTGCAATGCTAGCCCAGTTTCTGTCCGTTGTCCCTGTACCCCGTACCCTGTGCCAAACAACTTTGCAGTGTCTTCTCACTGTAAATGGGACACATGCCACCCTTTTCCACCACGGTCAGCCATATGACTTGGCCAATGGGATATTAACAGATAGGGTGTAAGCAAAGTCTTGAAATGTGCTTGCAGTCAGACTTGCTCTCTTGTGCCTCTGACATCACTATGAAAACATCAGGGTGAGCTCTCAGAAGGATAAGAGACATGTGGAGCTGAGTAACCACACGGCCTGAGTTGACAGCAAACTGACACCAGAACATCTGAGAAAGCCCACCTAGATCAGAACAGACACCCAGCCAGTCTTCAGCTTTCCCTGGACATGAGAACAGTAATCAATTGTTGTAAACCACTGATGAAAACACAAAACGAAACAAAATATAAATACAAAACAGAAACAGCTTCCTTTTTTTTTTTTTAATATGGCCTTGTGATGGCAATAGATAACTGTGACAGCTATCCTTAAAAATAATTTTTTTTACAAAGGTGGTATAAGCCAAGCAAAGTAATCTGTTATATGCCTGCTATATATTTTTTTTTACAAAAGTTTATACAATAAGTATAATAATGCCAGAATTTAATTTACAGTTGTTTCAATAGAGGTATAGGAGGGTGACTCCTTGGAGGGACATCCATCGATGTGTAAGGTTAATTATGTCCACCTGGAACCAGAGTAAGACGCTCCCCAGTGCCCAAATAACCCCGCCACAGTAAGATGAGCCTTTGTGTAAGAGCTGAATAAATATTTTCAAAGGATTAAGTCACATACAGTTAAGTTTATGGACATGAAACTCTTGAACAGATACGGATGCCAAAGGCATTTTTCTTTTGCCCGGCTTTTGTAGGTTTAAGTCTCTTTTCCTAAAAATAGCAACAGATCAATCCATTAACGTTCACATTCTCTCATTACTTTAAATCCTTCCATTCCCCATGAACTCCAAGTCCTGACCACTAGCCTGAACTCCAGACAAATAGATTCAACTGCCAGTTAGACATTTCCAACTAAAGGTCGGTCAGGCACCTCCTACTCAACATATCCAAAGAGAAATCCACCATTTGTCACTGCAAACTGACGTTTGGATTTCCTGCTTTTTTGAATGACTCCACCCATCACGAAGCCAAGACTTGAGAGTCATTCTTCATCCTTCCTTTCCCTTCAGCTCCCCTCCCCCAAACTTTATAATGACTAACGTGGTCCACACACTCCCCAAAACTATCCATCACAATTTGCTTGGCCTGCAAGAGTCCTACTATTTGTATTTTAGTAATCCAGGATGATCACTAAAATATCAAAGTTACTCATTTTTCACAATAATTTGGCTGAAGTTACAATACAGCCACAGAGCAGAAAGGTGCGGGGCCATATTTTTTAACAATAATGCCAGAGTTATTGTTTGTTTTAATGTCCAAGCATCCATGTAGGGTTTTAAGAAGAGCCTTCCAGAGAACCCCAAGAAAGAAGGATTTCCTATCTTCTCTAACAACTAATCAATCCTTTTAAACATCAAGTTTTTCAATGCAAGGGTTAAGGGGAAGAAAGGAGGTTTAAAAGTTAAAACACACCAATGGTTATCTGGCAAGAGGCTCCTGAAGAAATTGTTAATGCCTAAATGTTCCATGCTTTTCAATGGCCTGGTGCCTGAACTTAAACAGAACTTCAATAAAAGTCATACAGAAAAAATAAATGGAATGGAATCTAAGGAGCTCAGCAATTATGTTAGAAATGTTTATCTAAGGAGAAAAAAACCTAAACATCAATTTTTAAATCCTTTTTTATTATAAAATATAAAGGGACTGAAAGTTCATCTCTAGATTGTGCACTGGGCAAACGAAACGCATATGTGTTGAATATACATGGATTTTTCCCAAATAATGAATCTGCCAGGTGGTTAATTCAACTCTGCTCTTGGTGTGAAACCCTGAGTATATAGTCTGTGTAGACTTGAAGAATCCAGGGAGGTGAGTACACGAGGGTCCTGACAGTGATATATCTTCTTCCAAAAAGGTACCTCTCTGCATGTGTGAAAAACTTGAAGGAGCAACTAATAGAACTAACATATTTAAAGGATTTACCTTGGGTTTATAGAGCATCAAGCATTCCAACAGGAATACCTTGGTCTGTTATAACTGGGGTGTGTGTGTGTGTGTGTGTGTGTGTGTGTTGAGGGTTTACACAATGCATGGTGACATGAACATTGTTGGCATGCGGGAAGAATCCAATTTCAGTCTGCATGCTAATCAAGAAGATGAAGTTTCTACACACGCAACCTTTTTGCTCCATCTTCAACAAAGCACGGAGGATTCAGAATAGAAAGTGTCAAAACCTTCCAGGGTCATAAAAATAATAAAAGGAACTCACCTTTTAATAATAAGTGATCTGAAGCAACAGGCATTTGCACAGAAGATATTACAAAGAGCAAGCTGGAGATTCTGTATCTCGAGCACAATGCACACTTCTAAAAGTAAAGACTGATCATTTTTTTTAACGTGATATTCATCCTGGTAAAAATAAAACAAGTCTCAAGGCAGTGTAGGAGCGCCAGCAAGTTGGTTGATACAGGGAGACCCAGAGCCCAGGCAAATCTGATGAAGGAGATCTCTAGGAAGAGCTAAACAAATGACTGATGAGACAACTGAAAAGAATACCAAAACACCACTACTAAATATAATTTGATGAATATAATCATGACTCAGTAAAAATGAACTCCCAAAATTATGAGGCTTAAGTGTTGCTATTATTATTATTGAATATAGAAAGAACTTAGCACAGTACTTTGGCATATAGGAAGTACCCAGTTAATGGCAACTGTCATTTTTAATTAAAGTATAGTTCATAATATGTCAATTTCTGATGTACAGCATAATGTTTCAGTCATACACATATATATATTCCTTTTTATGTTATTTTTCATTATAGATTACTACAAGACATTAAATATAGTTCCCTGTACTATGCAGTAGAAATTTGTTGCTTAATGGTAACTATTAAATACAGTTTTTATTTCAATATGGGATTTTCAATGATTTTTAACAGACACTTTGGGTGCTTAATAAAATCCTGAGATTGATATGAGTTATGTCTTTGGGTAAACCAAGGCATATTAGTTACTTTTTACTGCATAATAAATTATACCAAAACTTAGTGGCTTAAAACAGTAATATATATAATCTCATAGTTTCTGTATATCAGGCATCTGAACACAACTTAACTGGGGCCCTTGACTCAGAATCCCTCACAAGGATATAAGCTAGGTGTTGGTGGGGACTGGAGATACTTTGACTTAGTTCCAGCCGCTATAACAAGGTACTGTAGACTGGGAGGATGCTAAACAGCGAAAATGTCCTTCTCACAGTTCTGGAAGTCCAAGGTCAGGTGCCAGCATGGTGGGATTCTGGTGAAGCCCTCTTCTGGGTTGCTGATGACTGACTTATTCCATCCTCACCTGGCAGGAAAAGCGAGAGAACTCTCTGGGGTCTTTACTTTCAAGAGCATTAATTCTATTCATGAGGGCTGCACCCTCATGACCTAACCACCTCCTAAAGGCCCACCCACATCACTTAGAGTATTAGAATGTCAACATGTGAACTTTGGTAGGACACAAGCATTCAGTCCATAGCACGTCTTAAGGTCTGGATGGGGAAGAATCCACATTGAAGCTCACTTAGTTACTGGCAGGAGTCCATTGCTTGTTGGGTGGGTGGCTGAAGCATGTCTGTTCCTCACGGGCCATTGGCTGGAGGCTGCCCTCTGTTCCTTGCCATGTGGGCCTCTTCACTGGGTGCTCACAGCATGACAGCTCACTTCACCAAGCAAACAAACACGAACTGCCAGTCAGGAAGCATACAAGCAAGGTGGAAGTCATGGTCTTTTTATCAATTTAATTTTGAAAGTGACATCCTGCTACTGCTGCTATCGCATATTCATTAGATAGAAAGCCCTGGTCCAGCCTGCACTCAGGGAAGGGGATAACACAAGACTGGGAACACCAAGAGTCAGGGACCATTGGGAATTATCTTAGAAACTGTAGACTACAGGGCAAGTTGAGAAAAAAAATACTCCACCAACAGACTGAAGATCTTGATTTCATTTCAGAACTTACCACCACCAAACTATTCAACTTAAACAAGCTGCTTGACAGAGCTATGATGTTGTAGTCTAGAGTATGGCCTTTGGGATAGACACCTTGTGAATCAGACTTCACACACTGTGTGACCCTAGAAATTTACTGTATCTCCCTGACCTGAAGTTTTTCCCCATATGTAAAAATTATATTTGTATAATACATACTTCACATAGTTTGGGTGAGAATTAAGTGAATTAGTACACATAAATCCCTTAGAAGACTGCTGGGGAATAATTATAATAACAGTACCTACTAGCATGGTTGTTGAGAGGATTAAATGAGATGATGAATGGAAGTTCTTAGCACAATCACCACATTCAACACATGGCGTCTATGAACATCAGTACCTTCATTCCCATTCCTAGAGAAAGGAGCCTCCTCCTGCTGTAGGTGCTGTTCTCTTATCTGCTCTTTCTTGAGGTTCCTGTAAGGAAGGAAACTGACTTATGGAGGGTCAGCAGCAAAACCTAAGGAATCCCCAATATTCCCGGCAGTCAGCCTATCTCAATATGACGATTTAACCCTCTCCACCCACTGTGTTTCCAGTTTACCTGGCCAATTGCTAATGAGAAAGATGGACAGACATGTACAGCCCCACACAGGAGGTGGGGGAAAGGAGCCCACAATCCCTCAGGAAGACTGGAGCGACTCGGGTACAAGGCATGAACATGACACCTGTCAGAGCATCCTAGCGCACTCGGGCTTTGGCAAGGGGTGGGAGCCCTTAGAGCACGGTGGGGTGAAACCTGTCTCCAAAGCCTTGGGATGAATGGGAACATTCTGCAAGATTTTGCTTAAGAACACAAGCTCCAGTGGACTCCTTCTGAGGTCCCACTGGGAAATAGTGTTTCTGAGCAGTCTGGATGGAAATGAAACGGTGGCATTTTTTTGAGAAGGAAAATAAACTTGCTCTGTTACTTCAACCCAAATGCTAGAATGAATAATAGAATCTAGGGTCCTTTTAAAGTTGTTTCAAAGCTGCAGAAAGAACCACAATAAAAGTTGAATAAGGATTTATGTTATATAGTCATCCACACGAGCAAGTTGGCTGGTAAATATAGTACAGTGTGATTATTATGATGTAGGTCACAGACAGTGTCAGTGCAGGGAACTTCCTGCATTCAGGAACTAAGCCTCTTACCTGAAGTGAGGCACACTGGGTATTTCGTATGGTTTTTACAAGCAAAACAGAGCTCTGTAAATGGAAGGTCCTGAGATGACAGGGGGAGGGGGGCTGTCCCACTTTGCATTGAATTCTAGGGGAACATATATTTTCTGGTTGCTTTTAAGTCACAAGAACATCTTTTCTCTCATCTTCTCCAACTCACCCCCCCCCCCATGAACTCACTGGCAACCTTTGGTTTTTGTGACCTGGCTTCACAGATAACAAAGACAGATGAGAATTGAATGACAGCCAGCTGTAAAGAAAACTTAAATGTGACCTGCTGAACAAACAAACTTGGATAAAGCAGAATGCCCCATAAAGAAAAGCTCTTTGGGAAATAATTTATATATATATATAAAATTTTCTATTACGCAGTGTGTAATATCCTATATTTACAGGTCCTAGCATTGTCCAGGGATATCTTAAAAGAAAAAATATTGGTGAGAACAATTTAATAATGAGCTGAACTTATATACCTATTCATATACATATACACATAAACCACATGGAGATACATACTAACTCTGAAATAGTAATATATGTATATATAATTTTTATTTTAACATTACAAGACAATGAGGGATGATATTATAACAGAGGAAACAACAGGTCGTCCACAATGACATTTCAGAATCATAACTGACAGTGATATCCTTTGACTACCTGAATGTTCAAAACATAGAAATTTGGATTTTTCCAACAATTAAGTGGGAAATGTTACCAAGTATTGAGAATAGGATTCTTTTTAAACAAGAAGCACTTCTCAGAAGGAGTGACTAAAAATCCCGTGCGTTTTTAGAGAATTATGGCTGTTCCTGTGACAGTGGGCAGACATGCTGTTTAAACAGAGCCATGGAGGAAATCCTGTGCAGTGTTTTACTAGCGGAGAATATCTGGCCCCTGGATGTTCGTGTGACAGAATTTACTTAGCAGAGCTCTTGAATGGGTAAGAGCTTGGGCTAATTTTGAAGAGGGCTGGGTTCAAGGGCCAGTTAAGAAGAACAATCATGCGAACTTTAACAACTCTGAACTCCCCTAAACCTCTTTTCCTTCATCTGTGAAATGGGATGCTAACAATAATCCCTTACTTGTGAGATGGTTGGGTGAAATAAAATGCCTATAAAGCGCGTGGCATGGTGAGTGTTACAGAGCAAGTCCTCAATAAAGGTTAGCTGTTTATAAAATTAATAAAAATAATTGCATATATTAAATAACTAAAAAAAGTGTTTGCTAATGCTTAAAATAACATTTTACATTTTTAATAAGTCTTATAACACAGATATAAAGCCATGAAATGAAAACAATTCCATTGTCTTACCTGAAGCCTGCTGAAAATAAAGTACAAAGAAAAAGACTTAGTCCTGAACAAGTCTCTGAGATATATGGAGAACAATTTTTAGATTAAAAAAAATTTCTTCCTAATTTATTTTAGTCACATATGCCATATTCAGGTCTAGTTGGAATCATTCATTCATACAGCCATTCATTTATTAAACGTTTTTGAGCATCAACTAGTGATTAATAGGACGGAGCTAGTTCCTGCTCATCTGGAGTCTGTTGTCTGTTAGGTGTAATAATTAACAAACCAAAAAATACACATTTTTTTCCTGTATTGAAAATTATTATGAGAGCTATGATGAAGTATAGAGCTTCACAAGTGCCTTTGGCAGACTGGCATCTAAGCTGGGGAACTGAAGCACAAGCAGAAGGCAGATGGGGAATGAACGCTCGAGGCAGAAGCAACTTAGACAGGAAGCCTGTGCTGTGGGAGGGATGGGAAGGTGGACTTCCCAGGCGGCAAGAGACCAGCCTGGTTGCAGCGTGCAGGACATCAGGAAAAGGCACGAGGTGAAGCTACCAAAGCAGAGAGGATTCGGAACCTGCAGAGCCTGGCTGGCCATGAGAAGGACCTTGGTCTTGATCCTAAGAGTAAAGGAAAGCCATTGGATGATGTGAAGTAAGAAATACACATGTGTGTGTGTGTGTGTATATATATATATATATATATATATATATACTTATATATATATATATATATATAAATATCTCCTAGTTCTTGATAAAGCTCCTGAAATCCTTGTAAATAGGGTCACTAGAAGAATCTTTTATTCTAGCATTCATTCTTGATCCCAGTTTCTTTCTTTTTTTTTTTATTGAATTATAGTCAGTTACAATTGACCCCAGTTTCTTGATCCATCGACTTCTTGGAAAGAAGTCAGGGCAGGCCAGGGCCAGCAGGGCAATGGCTGGAATGGGGGCCATGGGGTGGGGGTGCAAGAGGGGTGACATTACAGAGCAGTTAGGACTTTGACTCTGAGTCCCTAGACTGACATGGCGAGCCTAGAGGGGCAGATGCTACATGGGGAAGGTGAGAGGTGTGGCAATGATGGTGGTGGAAGTGAGTTAAATATTAAGTAAAAATATAAAGAAAACACACTATAAAGATTTTTGTTTAAGCAACAAAATGTAAGACACAGTACTTAAATGGAAGAATTAGGAAGAGAACATGGCACACGATTACTTGCTGACAACACCAATAACTTCAGAGGGGGATGGGAATCTGCTAATATCAAAAAGCAGTTGAAGTTTTCTAAAGAGAAAACACTAGCTTAAGAGCAAGCGCAAAGTCCCCAGGGTTATTTTTAGAATTGCTGGGCAGCGATGCTCACCATAGACCAAAAAAAGTAAAACTAGTGGGATTTAGGATGCCCACGATGTCAGTTACTGGGGAAGGGACTCTCACATATTATCTGATATGATCCCCCAATAAACTCAAGAGGGAAATCTGTTTTGCAGATGTGGAAATGGAAGCTCAGGAAGGACTGGTCATCCAGGTAGTATGTAGCAAAGCCAAGTGGTTCTGACTCCAATGCCCATGATCTTTCTCCTTTATTAATTTGCCTCTTATTGCAACAGGTAACCTAAGTGATTTCCAAAGGTTCTTGTGCCACTGTCTTTAGTAAACGCAGAGTGATTATTGGCTAATTTTTTTTGCTTGCCTAGCTAATAGTTCCTCATCTTTTGTCAATGGCATTCTTCTTTCTTGTTGGGTAAATTCCTTGCTGACATGAGATGGAATGGTTCAAGTGCCCTGTGCTCCTTCTGACAAGGAGGTAGGGGGGCTGGTGGCTCAGAATAAACCAATATAAAGCTTCCTTCCTGGAACTGACATAGGAGCAGAGGGATGCAAAGCTGGAAAGCAGTGGGAGCTGGACCACCAACAAGCAGCCTGTTGAGCAATTCCTGCTGCCTTGGTCCCTGTCTGCCAAGCATGCCCTTTGGGCTGCCCTGTCACCCCATCAGGCAGCCCACTGTTGTCCAATAATTTTCCTTTTGGCTTATGTTAGGTAGATCCAGTTTCTGCTGTTTTCAACCAAAAAGTGTCCACTGCAACTGTAAATCCATTCCATGTAGAAGATCAAAGAACTGTGTAGAGGAACTTGTCTCAGCCCGTGGCTCTGGCTGCAGCCTGGAGAGTTACAGGAGAGAGGAAGAGAAGGGCACGTTCATTAACTCATAGGGGCTGCTCGAGAAAGGTTACGGGCAGCGGCTAGCCCTCTCCAAACTGGTTAATAAAGAGATGTTTTCCTAGAGAGAGTTGGATTTGAGCAGACCTTGGAATGAACTGGTAGAAGAGAACTGATGGATGGTTGGTAGGAAGTTGCTTTTTAGGAACAAAGTTGTGTGAAATTTCTATGTCAGGGATATACTTTCACTAGGTATGAACGAAGGCACCTATAGCTAATGATTACTGACCTGCCCTGGATTCAAACCAGGTGCTTCATAATAAAATATTTTTACACATTTGCATTTATCATAGGCCATTGGCTTTTTGAAAAATATTTTCCTAAGGGAAAACAATGTATGGTTCTTCAAATAACTTTATACTCTTCTACAATGAATTAGACTAACCTCAATCCATGAGACAATGTATTTTTCTGAGTTAATATCCAGTCTTACTGGGAAGACCAGCTCTGCAATTCCTAGTTTTTGAATCAAGGGACCTCTGCAGATTGTGTTTAAACACACACACACACACACACACACACACACACACACACACACAAACCCTGATGCTGCTCCACTTAGCTATGCCTAAGGGCTAGAAAAGTCCTGCGGCTGCTGGTGGGTTGATACTGGCAGGCCATTTTGGGGAAATTGGGACAAATCCAAAATCTCTGTAAAAAGGATACTCCAGATTGCAAAGAGAGAGGGCAATTCATGGAAAAATTAATGATCTATTATTAATTATGATTATATAATTGCATTGATTTGTGTATAATTGCACTGCAAGAATGTGCCATGTTTGTAATCTTATATGCATAATAAATGGACAATTTATTTCTACCAAACTCTACTGGGAGTTGACTTTTGATAAATAGACATGTTTTGAATTATTTCTATGTGTAAAAACTCTTCCAGTTCCTCTTGAGGAGATACCAAGGCTCCCAGGACATTGCTCTGAATATTGCTCTGCAGAATCATACTAGTTTTATACCTAACTGGGGGTCAGGAGGAGTGGTATATGGTAAATATATTTTATAAGCATTTAGAGTTATCATAAATACATTAGCTCTGAAGGGTCTTTGAAAAATTCTCTGGCACAATCTCTTCATTTTACAGATGAGAAAATTGAGCCCCAAACAATGGAGCTGACCTAGGTCATGCACTGCATAAATGACAGGTAGGGGACTCCATGTCGGTTTTTCTGGTTCCACTTCAGAGCTCGTTTCCCCACAGCACACTAACTCTGAAACATTTTCCCGACACTTTTCACTCTTTGGCAGAATAAAAATGCTGATGTTACATGCAAACTGGTCTTGGTTCATCATAATAAGATTTAATAGCAATATTATTCTTACCCTTAATTCTTCTGCCCAGGCACACAATTAGCTGTCCCAACTAACCTGAATGACAATTATCCACGATCGGGTGAAGATAATCACATTGTTTATCTGCCATTCCTTCTCATTTTCATTCTAACTTTAGAGCCATGCCAAATGCATTTGGATATAAATGTATTTATTACTTCAGCTTGCAATTATTTGAAATTATAAAAGCAGATATTGAAATAAAAGTCCTTTTGGGGGTGACTTGGATACAGTGTATTAATTTTAATTACACCATTCGTGATCATAATATGAATTTATCTTTATTTCTGAATTTCCTTACACAGAAATCTATTTGTCCAAGAATTTCTACAGAGCCTATAACCAGAACACTTCAGAACTTTAAAAGGAGGGCGAAATTAGCACAATAATACTTTTCTTCTCTCTATAAGAATATTTTAATGTAGATAAAATGAGAGTGTATTCAAACCAGAATTATACAGCAGGATTTTTTTAGGCTGAGTTTCAGGTGTGCCTGTTTCTACTTAAGAGTCTTTGAAATCTTAATATAGTGAGTATAATATTTTCTTGAAAATATGTCCTACATCTTTTCTAGTCTGACACTAGGGTTGTTTCTTCCCAGGTTTTAATTTAAACCACTTTCATTTCTTTCTGTGCTTTGTTAACTTCTTTAGTGACTTAAAAAAAATATTTGTGTTTGTGTTCTTTTTTTATATTAATTAATCAAAAAGATCACATTTGTATTCATAGAAAATATGTATTTTAAGACTTTAAAACTTTTTTTAAATCTTTCAAAATCATGATTTAAGCTCCGTGTTGTTTTTCACATACAAGGATACATGCGAAAGCTTAATTTTAGAAAAACCTCTATTTCCGATCCTAGTGACATTTCAAATTCAAAGTAGTTTAAGAACATTATTAGAATAGGCCTTTGGTATAATATTTGACAGATGGTTGTGAGTAAGGGGAAGCCAGCTTTGGAACTCTTCCACTAACTAGTTATAAAAGAAATGCCGTCCCCTTAGTCTTCATTTTAACTCTATTCCTTAAAATTTGCCTCTCGTTTGTTTTCAATTGTTAAATTTCCTCACTTAATCCTTATCCTCGCCCTCATTACCCCATCTGTGTTTTCATTATTTAGAAAGTCCAGGGAGTTCCTTTTTAGGGTTGTGGGCGAGACTTTAGGACAAGCACATGCATGCAAAGAAGATGTTTTCGTTTCTTCATGTCAGCCGACTCCTGTGATGCGAAGATGTTTGGAGAGTTAGAAAGCACCTTGGGAATCAGTGAAATGATTTGTGTCTGATTAGCAGGTCAGGGAGGAAAGAGAACCAGTTTTCTTGTCCAAACACCTGTCCATCAGTGATGGCCTTTCAGTCTAACAGAGAGACCAAGTCCATACACTTCTGCCTTCTCAGAAGATTAAAATAATTACTGAGCTTTAGTAAGTCACCTAGGCCAGATCTCAAGTTAGTTTCAATCTCTTCTTCCTTCTCATCCATTTTGCTCCTCCTTGTTCTATGCTGCTGTGTAGAAACATGCAAATTTACAGTGCGACCTTTCGGAACAAATGCATTTTCTTTATGACATAGTCTCTTTCTAAAGCCTGAATTCTCCCAAATTTTGTAAATGGAGACGGGGAGTGTCTCGTTGTGAGTGTGCTGCAGGGGTCTGTTTCTCAGCATCCCCCAGAGACCACAAGTTGTATAATGAAAGGAAGCAGATGGGACTCATGCGTGTGTGTGTGTGTGTGTGTGTGTGTGTGTTGGGGGAAGTTGTCAAGTACCACTTCATTCAATGGATTATTAGTGTCACCAATCAGAATTCCTTACATTAATTTGCTTAAACAATGATTCCATTTTTTAATTAAAATAATGATAAAATGTTTGGAAGCCAATGGTCTAAGGAGATAAAGACACTCACCAAAGCTCTCTGAGAACCAGGTTTCATTTTAGCTCCAGTATTAATGACATCTCAGACCTGGACTAAACTTGATTCTCTTGGCTTTCAGTGCACTCACCTACAAAGTGAGGAGGCTAAAGAATTATCTCCGTGTTCCTTCTTGTTCCAGCACTAGACAGTTATATGAGAAGTGCAGTATGGTATCCTTTCAATATATTCATTTTATCAGGTTGCTATTATTTAAAGGTGTAATCTTTATGAAGGTGCTTCCCAAATCTAGGACCGAGCATCCTCATTTGTAGAATTGTTGTCTAGATTTAATGATTTCAAAAGTCCTTTTCAGATCAAAAATTCTAAGATTTTACAGCCTTTTTTATATGCTATCATAAGCCTAGAGGGATACAAATGATAAAAATGAAGTATTTGCAGTCTTTACCTCTCCTCTGCATGATAATAGAGTATTAACTTTCTCATTATCTTTTCCTTCTTCCTCCTTCTAGAAAGTTCTTGAATTTGTAGCTAAAAATATGTGATGATGTGAACCTCAGGAGGTTGTTAGGTGAAGGCAAATGGGTTTTTCTAGAAACAGGTCATTGGAGCAAGACATTGCACAGCTTGGAACTGCTGTGGTCGTGGGGAACAGTGAACCAGAAAGAAAAAATAAAGATAAAAAAATATTTCTGAGATCTATATATAAATGTCTTGAGATATTTTGAAAGGATTTCATTGCAGGGGTTAATATTCTTTATGCTGAGATACACCTCCAGGATGAAACCACAGCTCCCTATGTGTTCTAGAAGGCAGTATTGTTTAGTGAAATAAAGATTAGACCGAGTCTAAACTGTAAAGCTAGTAAGACCATTTGGGGGGGTTCCAAAACTCACAACAGTAGATCTTCGGCTACTCTGTGACCTGCTCCTACCTACCTTCCCACAGAGAAGTCCACGCCAATCAGATTTAGCTTCTGAGTCCGTAAGGAACGGAATCATTACTCTCTCTGTCTTTGCCTCCCCATCTCCCATCTCTCGAGCTTGCTCTTTCTCTCCCTCCCTCTCCTCCAGGATCTATCTCTGCTACTCTCTGAAATCTAACTCACTCTTCTGCCTCTGCCGAACAGCTTTGACTGGGTCCACTTGGATACAACTTTCTCATAGCACCTGTATTTATACACTCTTAGTTCCAGACATCAGCAAAGATGAACTAGTTTCTTTCAGTTCCAATTCCAAATTCGTAGCGGAGAGAGTTTGGCCAGCCCTGCTTTGTGCAAGTGTCCACACCCAGTGTCAGCCTTGGCCAGTCAGCAACCGTACAAAGAGCGTTCTCTACCTCGAAGCTCCAAACGAACAGAGAGGACTGTTAGTGCTGCTCAATTCTGCAAGTCTACCATTTCTGAAAGTCTAGGATCCTGTGATCTTTCCACACACAGACTGAGAATGCCCTATGCTTCCACAATCCTCCAATTTGCTACATCATTAAGAATGGCACATAGCCCATTACCCCACAAGCAAACAAATGCACATGCTGTAACGGGAACTATCTGGGCACTGAACCCTGTGTTCTCTCATTGTTTTAAACTGACTTGACTGACATGGATTATGAGACATTATAACATAGGCTTCTGTTTCTGAAAGTAGAAATTCTCTAGTGGCCACGAGATTCATCATTGCCCATCTTTCCCCTCCAGTGTCCTGAATGTTTTCTACCTGTCTCCAGGTGTTTTTTCAGTAGCAATGTCAAAAAAGGCATAGATGGTTTCCGAACAAACTACAGATGCTAGCTAATAACCCCGACCAAAGAGAGCTGACTGACAAGTCTACCACTGAGGTGATAAAGGCATATTGTCTAAAAATAATGAGGTGCCATCTCATTTGCACAAGCAGCGTTCAGCAGCGCCTTGCCCTGTTTAATCACTGACTGATATGGACTGAATTGTGTCCTCCCAGAGCTCACATGTTGAAGCTCCAACCTCCAGTACGACTGTATTAAGAGATAGGGCCTTTAGGGAGGTAATTAAGGTTAGATGAAGTCCTAAGAGTGGGACCCTAAACTGATAGGACTGGTGTTCTTATCTTGTAAGAGGACAAAGAAACCCAAAGATCTCTCTCTTTCCACCTCTGTGCACAGAGGAAAGACTATATGAAGACACGGAGAGGCAGCTGTACGCAAACCGAGGAAAGAGCTCTCACCAGAAACTAACCTTGATGGTACCTTGATCTTGAACTTCCAGTCTACAGAACCATGACAAAATACAATTCTGGTGTTTTCTGCCACTTAGCCTATGGAATTTTGTAATGCCAGCCCAAGCAGACTAACACAGTGACGCTGTCGATAGACGCTGAAAATGAAAGAACGGCTGTTCCTCTGTGGCCCCAGCCACCCCCGGAGAGGATGAACAGTGTCCCTCCCTAGGCTGATCTCTCTGGTAACATATTTACATCTAATTTCCACTTAACCGATCAGATCAACTCTGCCCTGATCTGAACTGGTCACCAAGACGAGTGAAAGCCCCAAATTGACCCTGCCACTGTCTGCTGTTTTTCAGTTGTCTAGACATAGTCATAAATAGCTGGAGAACTGCCCACCATAAATTTTTAATGAGAGATTTTGAGATTAGAGAAGGAGGGAAGCCTTTGCCAGGGACGGCCTGGAGTTACTCAAGAAGCAGGGACCCACCTGAAAAGCCAACACTGGACGTCCATCAGCTTCCCCTCATCATCTTCGTTCCAGGTTATGCAAGCCCAGAGCATCAGTCCAATTTTCTCACCCCGGACCCTTCCCAGAAAAATCCCATGATCCTTCCTCCTGATTCTTAGCTTATGGAATGAGAATTTTTAAATGATCCAGAAGGCATCATGTTTAAATCAAATGAAAATGATTTGGGAATTTTCTGTTAGTTTGACTAAGTAGTTTTTAAGCACGGTTGGATCAGTGGCCAATGTTTGAAAATATGAGGTAGACTTAGACTTTTTTTCCCAGAGAAGATCTGTGTATCACAAAGAATTTTGGGAATGCACAGGCATCTTGAACCTGTGCATGCTAGGTTAGTACCCCTACCACATAGCCTGTGTCCCAGGTCCCTTCCTTGCCGTGGAACTGCGTTTTCTGGGCTCTGTTCCAAAGTAAAGCTGGATATTCAGAAAGTAATATACCTGAACTATATTCTATTAAAATGTGCTTACTGAATTAACCTACACAACTGGGCCATCGAAGAACAATAAAACATATTTCAATCTGCATGCAGAACATGTGTATGTGTGTGTTATTGTTTGTTTCATTTTTCTCTTTCCTACAAAACCGTAGGAGAAGACATCGTTCTTGATATTACTTGATACGCCTTTTACATAATGGTCCTAGTGATTAAACGTTTTTCCTCCTAGTTTTTCCCGACTAAGCTTCCACTCAGAGGCAATAAAAATTATACAACTCAACATGTTTACCTTTTTTCTCAGCTCCCAGAAATCTTATAACTAAATCTTATTGCCAACAGCAATAACCAATTTATTTTAAGTTCCTGGAAATTGTCCTTTAATTTTAAAAGTTTATTTAATTATTTTTAACTGATTTAACACACAAAACAACTTTTATGGAATGGCAGGGCATAAATGATAAAATGGAGAAAGTTAAGCCAGCAGACAATTACTGTAGGCAGCAAGATAAGTGACAGTTTTTAAAAGAAAAAAAAAAGATACTATGACTTCTAATATTGAGTCAGGAAAGTGAATGATACTCGCCTCTTGGTGCAAAGATGATCCTAGATGTTTCACTATCAATAAGATATTATTTTATTCTTCCAGCTAACATGTGCTAGGAATGCAACTCGATGCCAAAGAATGCACTAGATGGACATTGATTTACAACTCCAGCATGATCAAGTTCTCCCTTTAAGAGATGGGCCATTCATAACCTGGGAGACAGTCAAACCCACAAATAAAGCAGTGCAAAAATGCTGTGTTGGTTATACAGAGAAGCAACTTTTGTATGTGATTTTTTCCCAGAAGCTGAGTAGATATGCAACCCCTCTATTCCACTCTGAATAGCATAATTAGTCCTTTCTTTTGTCACAAAGTCAATCTTCCTAAAAACTTTGCTTTCCCATTTCACTTCTTTGATCAAGAAGTAAAGTTTCAACTTTGCATTTAATAAAAAGAAATTTAAACGGCCAATAAAACTATTAAAAAAGATTAACCTCACCAAAAAGAATTTCAAACTATTACTTTTTTTTGAGGGGGGCTACCAATTTTACAAAATGAACGTGACTGAATGTTGATTGAGGCATGGGGAGAAAACCACCATTATCTGCTATCAATAGTGGGGGAAAGGTCAGCAGATTCTCAAAGCTTTAACCATGTGAATCACTTTTGAGTCAACATTTTCCTATAAACTTACTCCAAAGAATTAATTGGTTATAAATAGGCTATATATGAACAATATTATTTATAATAAAAAGAATCTAATTAATTATAATACATAAAACACAATAGCTATTGAAAAAGGTACTGTAGGAGCATAATCATCATCATGCAAAAGCTTTCATGAAATTATTGGATGAAAGATAAAGCAGTTTATAAAACAATGTTTGGTACGAATTGTGTGTGTCCATAAGATAGGTAGGTATATTGAGAGTTAGACAGCTAGATAGAAATATACAAAGGTTTATGATACAAAAGTCTGGAGAATATGTATTGAAACATTGTCTCTAAAACAGTGTTCCTCACGTGTTTCCTGAGGCCCAATAGTTTAACAATCCATCATACATTTTCTTAAAATGCAGATTACAGGGTCCAAACCCCATCCTCTGAATCAGGACATTGGGAGTGAGGACAAGGATTATATTTTAACAGCCCCCACAGGTGATTATTATGCTGTGGAAAAGTGCAATCTACAATTTAAAAGGAATAATATGAATGCCAATTTCAAGTAAAAGTTGCCTCCTGATACAGGAGCCAGCCCAAAGGACTTCCTAAGGACCAAAGTGGAACAGTTAGCGAAACAATATAAATAACAATAGCATTGGGTTCTAACCCACAGAATAAAGCATGAATATCTATTAAGTCCATATTGATAAAGTTAAAGACTGGAATGAATTCGTCCTCACAAAAGAATTCCAAATAATAAATGTAAAGACAAAGAGAAAAAAAGAAAATTGCCATAAGGCAAATACCACCATCATTATTGCAGATAAGATCAACTAATGCAAGTAAAATTGATGGATTAAAGTTTGAGGAGGGAAAAAGGATATTTGCATTGTTTCAAAGTATGTCTCCCCATATAGTTATGAATTACGAAGGATACCAACAGATCTTACCTTACCCAAATAATCAAGGTTAACATTACCAAGAATAAGAAAATCTGGCATCATGAACCCCTTGATATGCAGCTCTGAGATGGACACAACATTACATTTGCCTATATATATATATATATATATAAAACGTCATTACAGCACAGAACACATCAGAGAGAACCAAATTTAGGAACAAAGTGACCAGTACCCTTCTAATGTGTCAGTGAAATACAAGGAAAGATTGAGGAATATTATAGAAAGAAGGAATCTAAGGAAAAGGAAGTCAAAGAAATTTGGGACCCTGGATATAATCCTGGAAGAGAAAAGGTACATTCGTGGAAAAACTGGTGAAATTCAAATAAAGTGAATTTTAGTAAGCAGTACTGACCAAGGTTAATTTCCTGGTATTGATCATCGTACTGTAGTTACATAAGGTGTTAACATTTATGGAAACTGGGTGAGGGATATGAGCGAACTCTATACTATTCTTCGAAGCTTTTCTGTAATTCTAAAATTCACTCAGATGAAACGTTTATTTTTTAATGGCTAAGCAGTACTTTGATGCAGAACATTTCAATTCGCACTAACATATTTATAGATCAGAAAGGCCAGAATGAAGCCACCCAAAACTCTAGGAGTGCCAGATTCTTTAAGAAATTCCCTCTAAATCAGGCTGATGAGGCTAAATGGACGAACTCAGTTGGTAGCCAACAAATATTTAACCACTAAAAATACGGTAAATTAACCAGTAGGACTGAAAGAAAGAAGAAAGATCCTTTAACATTTTCCCCACCATCTGCTCCTGGCTCAGATATTCAAGGTCCGTCTGAATGGGAAAGCTGGATGGCCGTATCTCCATGAGGGTTTGGCTCTCTGAGGCATCAGAGGCTGATGAGCTTGGGCAGGTGACTCTGGGTTCCCCCAATATCTGCCTGAAACACAAGGAGGTTTTGGCACACAGACTGCTCCAGGGCTACAGCTGTGCCTGTGACCATGGGGAACCCAGCTCACCAGACTTTCAGGGCAGAGCCCTCAGGGCGGAAGTGAAGCATCCTCCTAATGTTGTAGTCAGCCAAGCTTCCACAGAAAACTGCAGCAGCCATCACTGAAGGGGCTTGAAGCAGGAGAGGAAAAATCTTGGCAAGGATACCAGCTTGCCTGTGACCATACATGAGACATCTCAGAGGATTTTCAGAAGTTACTCATGATACTGAATGGCAAATACTGAAGACAGTCACCAGGATATAGTTTATGTCTGTGCTCCCGGCATATGGGAAAGACTCAATAAATGTTGACTGTATTTTTTGTTGTTATCCCATTTGCACCCTCTAGCTAGAGAAATCTGATCAAACACTGCTTAAAGTGAATCTGAGTTAATAAGAGTTGCTCTCCAAGTGCTGCGTGAGTGAAAGGCAGCAGGGGGGCAAACACGAACAGGGATTCAAATCAGGGTGATGGTGCTAGATTTGCGTTAACTTGGACCAGCCGCTGCTCTTCTCTGAGTCTCTTATCTCTCCTATAAATGTGGAGGTGGGGTGTAACCACTGGGACTCCTTTTAGCCATAGAGTTCTTTAACTCTCCATTCATTAAATTCTTTCATTTCTCTAATTCTTGAACATGATTGTACAAGTTATGGACCCTCTGCTGAATATCAATAGAAGGCAAATAAATGTATTAGAAATGCAAATTCTCACTTCACTCCAGAGATGCTGGATCAGAAACTCCAGGTGATTCTGATGCTGGATGAAACTTGAGGACCACAGGGCTCTTGACTCTCCTCTCATTTTTCAGGGAAGAAAACTGATGTCCTAAAAAGAGATGCTCCAATTCTTAAAGAAACACTCTACTCCTGGGGCAAGACCTGAATCCAGATGTATTCATGACCCCCAATAGTAGCAATAATAGTAACAGCTAATGTTGAATAAGCTCTTCTTAAATGTCAGACCCTATGCCAAATGTAGAACACAACACCACATTTAGTTCTCGCAAAAAAACTCTACTAGGTAAATATTATTTGAATTGTTCTGCTTAGATCTGTAAACCTCAGTTAGAGGTTAGGCAACTCTCCAGAAACCAGCCTCAGTGCTGACAGTTGTGGGACCCAAATTTGAGCTCAGTTAGTAAGAATCTAGAGCCTCCATGTTGACCCTTTTTATAAAAGTGGCTATAAATCATGTTTTTTTTTTCTGCAATGTGATTCTTACACTGGTTACACACACGTGATGAGAAAAACAAAACCAGAGGACAAGATGGGCCCTTTTTGAATATTAATTTAAGTTATTTGAAGCAAATCTATTCCTTTAAATAAAATATTAATTAATGTTTCCTTGAATATTAATTTTTTCTTAAAGATGTTAAGGGAAGTATGTTTTCTATTAAAACAGGCTTTATGGCTTAGCAAATAAAATTTACATAACATCTTAAAGTAAAACACAAAACTTTAAATCACATCTAGCATGTGGGTGATTGCTTCAGCTCACCTACTAGCCAAGCAAGTTTAAGTACCCAATCTTCTCTGAATATGGAAATTCTACTCAGGAGAAGTTTGACAACTAAGCCCCATATCACTAATACCAACACATTATTTTACAATTGAGCAAAGGCATTTAGTGAAGCCCAGAATGTATTTAGTAAGTTCCTGCCTTTGCAGATTTAAATTGTTAACAGAAAGCACTGCAGTGCTTGGCATACAGAGCAGGGGCTGAAAAAATATCTGTTGCCTCTTTCATCAGAAGCATCAAAACCTGTTAGTTCACTTGTTATCTTACACTCTAGCTACTCATAGTATGATCTGCAAACCAGCAGCATCAGCATCCTGAGGCCAATTATAATAAATACAAACTCTCAGACCTCGGTGAGAAGGGGGAGTGGGTAGAGCACATGGTTAGCCTGCATGAGGTCCCAGGTTCAGTCTTCAGTATCTTCAGTATTAAAAAAAAAAACAAAACAAAACTCAGACCTCATTCTCTATCAACTGAATCAAAATCTGCTTTTGAACAAATCTCAGATGATTCCTATGCAAATTAAAATTTGAGAAGAATTACTCATCTCACTACCTACTCCCAAAGTTAATACTCTCAATTTACATCATTGGATCACAGTGTGGTCCCTGGACCAGCAGCGGCAGAATTGCCTACCACCACCCCCTAAATGGAATAAATGAGAAACTCTGGAGGTAGACAACAAACTGTGCTTTAACAGACCCTCCAGATAATTTTCAAATTTTGCTTTATGTTGGATATAATGTGCAAGAAGGAAGGGTTCTGGGATGATGGTAGAGTAGGAAGTACCAGGAATCTGTCTTCCTACCTAGAGAACAGTTGCATTATCACGATCTGTCTGATAGAACTATTTTGGAAGTCTGGAATCTATTGAAGATTCTCAATGTCCACGGGAAGACTTGGAGGGTACATAGAGGCTGATTTTGGTCAAGTTCAGCTCTTAGCACTGTAGCAGCCATCTCTCCTCCACTCCAGCCACATGGCAGGCAGCTGTGCACAGTTCATAGAACAGCTTGCACAGCTTGCAGGAGCCAGGGTGGGCAAAAAGGACCCTGTCCTCCAAAATCAGGAATGTGTGTTCTGATTGCTGATTGCTGCTTCTGATCACCGAGGTGCTGATGAAGAGGCAGGTGGCTGATTTCTCTACATTTCCCCTCATTATTGCAAGCCCTCCACCCACCGGTTGAAGTGACTTCAAAGGAATTTAAAAGGCCAATGCTTTCTGTTCCCCCTTCATTTCCCCCTTTTTCCCGTTTGGGAACCAGACATTTAAAACTAGGATATTAAAAAACAACTGCATATATGAGGAAAATTAGAAAAGACCTGAGAAGACCTTAAATTTACATTTCAGTCTGATCTTCCACACAGAGACAGCCTACAACAAACATAAACAAAAACAAACAAAAATGAAAATGAAAAAAGGCAAACTTTGGGGAAAGGAGACACTCTGACTTTGAGACTTATCACATTACTAGAATCAAATATTTACTTCTGAACAACAACAAAAAAATCACAAAATATAGAAAGAAATGGGAGAGTATGCCCCATTCAAAGGAAAAAAAATAAAACATCAGAAATGGTTTCTAAAAAAGATCTGATGTCATATATACTAGACAAAGACTTTAAAACAAATGTCTTATAAATGCTTGAAGAACTAAAGGAAGATTTGAAGAAAGTCAAGAAAAATTGTGTATGAAGAACATAGAAATAGCACCAAAAAGATAGAAAACCTAAAAAAAAAAAAAAATCTGGAGCTGAAAAGCAAAATACCTGAAATAAAAAATTCACTAGAGGGATTCAAAGGCAGATTTGAGCAGGTGCAAAGTATCAGCAAATTTGAAGATACAACAATGAAAATTATTGAATTTGAGGAACAGAGAAAAAAGGAAGAACAGTGGAAAGATTCTGAGAGATCTGTGGGACACTATTAAGTGGATCAACACACACATTGTGGGAGTCCCAGAAGAACAAGAGAAAAAGAAAGGGGCAGAGAGAACACTTGAACAAATAATGGCTGAAAACATCCCAAATCTGATGAAGGATTTGAATTTAAATAACCACGAAGATCAACAAACTTGGGAGTAAGATGAACTCAAAAAGAACCAGGCCAAGACATAGTATCATCAAAATCTCAAAAGGTGAAGACAAGAGAGAATCTTGACAGCAGCAAGAGAGAAGCAAGTTGTCTCTTGATAAGATTATTAGCAGATCTCTATTATTAACAGATTTCTGATCAGAGACTTCAGAGGCCAGATGAGAATGGGTTGAAATAGTCAAAATTCTAAAAGAAAATAAATTGTCAATCAAGAATCCTTTATCTGACAAAAGTGTCCTTCAAAACTGAGGGTGAAATTAAGATGTTCCCAGGTAAACAAAAGCTAAGGAAATTTGTGAAAGAAATGCTCCAGGGAGTCCAGAAGGGCAAAATGGAAAGACAGTAGACAGTAACTTGAGGCTATATGAAGATTAAAGATTTCACTAAAGATAAATATATGGCAGTTATAAAATCTATTATCATTGTACAATGGTTTATAACTTCACTTTATTCTCTACACAACTCAAGAGACTAGTACATGTAAAGAAAAAAACACAATTATCAATCTAAAAGCTAATATTATTGTAACTTTTGGTCTGTAAACCCACATCTTGTTTTCTATATCATTTAAAAGAACAAGGCATTTAAAAGAATTAGCTTACATTTTGGGTCACAATATACATAAAAATGTAATTTTGTGGCATCACCAACAGAGAGGGATAGGGATGGAGTTTTAAAAGAGCAGAGTTTTTGTGTATTATCGAAGTTAAGCTGGTATAAATTCAAATTAGAGTGTTAAAGCTTAATGGGATGTTAACTGTAACCGCCATGGTAACCAGAAAGAAATAGCTGTAGAATATACACAGAAGGAAATGAGAAAGAAATTTAAACATTCACTACAAGAAGCTAAACATAGAAGGAGATAGTAGTGTAGAAAATGAGGTACAAGAAAGCTACAAGGCATATAAAAAACAAATAGCAAAATGACAGAAGTAAGTCCCTCCTTAGTTTAAGTGAAAGTTGATTAAATTCCCCAATTGAAAGAGTTTGGAAGAAGGGATGAAACTCATGTTCCAACTATATGCTGCCTACAAGGGGCTCACTTTAAATCCAAAGACACAAGTAGATTGAGGGTGAAAAGATAGAAAAAGATATCCTATACAAATAGTTCCATTTTAAGATATGTGTATTTTCTTATAATAAAAAAAAATTGAAAAAAACCCTGGAAGACATTTCTAAAATCCTAATGTTCAGGTCTTGTTTCATACTAGTTAAAATATAGTTTCCTGGAGCAGTGATTTTCAGTTCTGGATGCACATTATAATCACCTGGGAGGCTTTAAAAACATACCAACGCCTAAGCCCCACCCCTCGAAAATTACCTTTCAATTATCAGAAGTGGTGGCTGGATTTGTGAATTTGGAATTTTTGTTTGTTTGTTTGTTTTTTTAAGTCTCCCCAGTGCTACTTTGTTATTATCTGTGGGTGTATCACTTCCAAAATCTCAGCTAACCTATTCTGCTCTCTGACCATGTCCTCCTATATTTTCAGCTCTCTCTTCCTAGTACTCACAACACCAAGCTCACTAGGATCTCAGATCCACTGATATTTATCATCACATCGGTACTTCCACCACACAACACACACACACACACACACACACACACACACACACACACACACTCCTTCTCACATTCTCCCCTGCCTAGGTTAGATTTCATAAACCATTGTTATAAAAGCTCCCTTGCAGTTGCAGTCGTGATCTGTTCCCTTGCCCTTCTCTTCCTCGTTCTTCTGTACCTAGAAAAACTCCAACCCTGATTAAACCCAGCTCCTTCCAGATTCCATAACTGAACTAGAATAGCTGAATTTCACCAGAAGGAAACACCATCTACGTGGACTGGGGACTGGCCTCACTTGGTATTTATGACAGCGGATCTCCAGTGGACCCTCAGCACTGGCAGGTAGCCCTACAGTTGATTCACTCCCCCGTTGCCCATATGACCAGGCAGCACTTTTTCCTCACCCCTCAAACCTCAAATACACCTCTCCTCCTATGCAGTCTTAGCTGATGACGTCTCATTGAAAAAATAGAAGCATTCAAAAGGGTATGTTCTTCTCTGCTCACCACCACCATTTAGCATGGCCAGGCTCTGCACCCTTCTGCCCTGCCTTTCTTCCTGTTACGGTGAATGAAGGATCTGGGCCCCTTTCTCGGACCAATATTTCCACTCGTTCTCTCGATCTCTCCCGTCCTTTTCCTCAAAGACTTTGCTCTTGTAATTTTCTCCTTTCTCTACAGCATCATCAGTTTTCCTTTTCTTTGGATCATTACAACTGGTACACAAATATGCTGTACTATTTTCATTAAAAACTCTCTTTCGATCCCACATCTTTCTACGGCTCCTGAATCATTTCTTAGCTCTGCTGTAAAGCAAAACTTGTTAGTGTTATCTGCATTAGCTTTCTCCATTGCCCTATCACTCATGAAGCTCCATCCCAACGCCTCCCTATTGTCCTCCTCCACTGAGACTCCGTCAAGGTCATTCATGAGCCTTAGGTTGGCCGATCCAATGGTCAATTTTCAGTCTGTATCTTTCTTAACTTCTGAACAGCATTCAACAAAAATGACCATTCTCCCCTTGAAACATTTTCTTCTTTTGGCTTCCAGGAAACCAAATTTCTCTTGTTTTATATTTCCCATTCTTTTCTTCTTATCTCCTTTGCTGGATTCTTCTGTCTTCTAACTTCTAAGTTTTGGAGAATCTCAGGCTTTAGCTCTCCTCATGTATCTTCTCTAGGTACACTTTTCCCATCAGTATATCATCTAATGCCATGCAGTTAAATACTATTTACAAGATTGATGACTCTGACATTTGTTTCTGTAGCCCCAGCATCTTTCCTAAACTCCAGATTCCATCTCTCACCACCTCTCTGTGTTGCCTCATGGCTATAGAAGAGGCATCTCAAACCTAGCATACTCCAAGCCAAAAGCTTAGCCTTCGCCCATAAATGTATTCCTTCCTGGTACTTTCCAAGTTACCCCGTGGCCAAACCACTAGCCCAGATACTCAGAAAAAATTCATTGAGGCATCACTGACTCTTCTTTCTTGTAATCTCCAGATCTAATCCACAAGCAAAACTCACTCCTTCTAGTTTCAAAATAGATCTCCAAACTGTTACCAGACAGGTTTATCTTCAAGCCCTGGCCTGGTTCAAACAGCCCCACTCCCCTATTAGTGTTTCATCCTAAGCAGTCCAGATGTGGGCTTGGCATCTGTCCTGGCTTTGCCACTTCCTGGGTATTTTACCTAAGGCCAGTCAGATCATATTTGGAGTTCAATGTCCTAGAAGTCAAACACATTTATGTATGAATGTATGCATATATATATGCATGCATGTGTGTGTATATATATGTGTGAAAGACAGATAGATCCCAAATATTACTTCTCACCACCCTCTCCCACTATTCATCCCATTCAATTTACCACCAGCTTTTGCCAGGATAGTTGACAAATGCTTCCAAGTTTGTCTTGCTGTTTCCTCTCTTGTCTACCCACCTCCCCCATATTCTGTTCACTAGCGGTCTGATTGATCCTTTTCAAACATGTCACATCACGTCATGCCCCTGCTCAGATCCCTCCAGTCACTTCCCATCACACCTTGAATAGTATCCAAAGACCTTCAAGAGGGTCTGCACTGCATTTCGTGATCCTGGCCTTGCCTGTCTTTCCCACTCACTCTTCTCCAGCTACACTGGCCTCCTTGATGTTACACTAACTCATTGGGCATGATGTGCCTCAGGGCTTGGCAGTGGCTGTTTCCTCTGTCTGGAATACTCTTCTGCCATAGATCTTCATTGCTCAGTTCCTCTCTTTATTGGAGGCTTCCTCTCAAATGTTACCACTTCATAGAAGCCTTCTCCATCCACCAGTGGTAAGCTGAAGGGAGCTTACATGAGCTTGCAAGGGGCAATTGGGAGCTTTTCTCCCCATCTTTGAATTCAGTATTGTCATGTTGATAGCTACCATTGACCAGAGTATGAGTATTTATACCATGGAATCAGAAAGGTTACAGATCAGGCCCTCCAACTTTTTTCCAGGACATACAATCCTATCTAAAATAGCACATCTCTTATCTCATTACTTGGCTTTATTTTTCTTCATAAGCCCTTGTCACTGTCTAATACTATACTAAAATGTATGTAAATGCTCATTATTTCTTTCTCCCATTAGAGTGTAAGTTCCATGAAAGCAAGGACTTCGTCAATTTTGTCCACCATTGAATCTCCTGTGTCTTTAACAGTGCACGACACAGTGAATACTCAATAAATGTCTATTGATTGAATGAATGAATGAACAGATGGCGAAGAAAATTTCTATACTTAAAAGGCTGATATTTGTAAATTGCTTTCAGTTGCATTATCAACCTGTTTCTTCATTTCTTTCTTTTTCCTTGCAAACTTTCTCTTTCCTCAGATTTCACAGTCCCAAGATGGCATTGATTTTCTTCTCTCTCAAAGATTCAGACTTCTTTAAATGTCAGTTGTTGCTGAGAATTCTCAAGGCCAGCCCTTTCTCTCTTCAACTCAGAGCTCGTGATCTTTGCAACCTCTAGCATCATCACGCCATTTGGTTTTCTGACCTGTCTCTTGGACACCTGAGTGCCACACACTGAGTCCAGTCACGTAATTCTTTCAGTTTACTCTCTGATATAATTCAGAATAATTCCTTGATGCCTTTGGGGCCTAATTCTTTCCATTTATATTCTGATATAATTCTTAACCACAAGTTTGTGTCTCATGAAACAAAGAAAATGGATCTGTGAAGAGATAGAAGCTAACGGCTAAAGACGATGAAAAATATTCTTTGAAATTTATCTTCCTGTTCCTTTTTATCTGACTTGGGTTCTATAATTAAACCAGATTTGTTCTCCTTAGTTTTCAGTGTATGCCTCCCCTTGTCAGCTTTCTGTATCATCTCTCACCTCTCTGGGAGACATCTTTCTGCAGCATAGACTCCATGTTTTAAAAGCTATTGACCCAAAACTGATGTTGTTGGGCTGTTTCTGTTAATAGACTCAATGGGCATAGGGAAGAAGGGCTAGGGCACTCTCATTCCTGGGCTTGGTCCCTCTGTTTCATTACAGGGGCTTGTAGACAATCAATATGGAGGACAACTAAGATGTATTAAGGTCAATAACAAAGCACATTTGGATTCCTTTGTATCATATCAGCAGACCCTGTGTTGCCTGAGCTTTCCTAAAACGGACCCCATCCGTGAGCGACCACACAGTCCCAGAAACTTGACGGTCAGAGGCTAAATTGCAAAGAATGGGGCTCAAAGAAGTGATTTATTTCATCCCGTCTTCCCACTTTGCTCCAAGATGGTGACATGGAAGGAATTAATCGCATTTGGTGTGATTTTATAACTGTAAAGGGAAAGACTTTTATTAATTTTATTAATAATAATTTGACAGGAAATACAAGGGATTAGTTTCCTCAAAACTGAATTGTGAGACGACCAATAAATTGTCCTGTCATTTCTTTCTCCAGCCTATAATCCCTCATATGTCAGGAATGGTCTCACGATGGAACAGGTGTTTTAATAACAGACTGGAATTTGCTTTAAAACATTTCCCTGAAAAGTCTTTTTGAGGGCCTTAACACTAAAACTCACATTATGAGAATCTCAAACAGAAACGCTGTTGATCTGGAGAAGGCCTGTCTTTGGGAACAGATGAAACAGGTAGAGTCAGGGGCTTGACCGCAGGAGTGCAGAGAAAGCCCACCTGCCCCCCCATTCCCCCGCCCCCAGGCTTGGTAAACCTCAGATTGTCTCAGATTTAAGAATAGGCTAATACTTTTAAAATATACCTATCCAGAAAATTTTCATTCACTGTGGATGTTTGTATGTATGTTTCTGTCTGTCTGTCTCTCTACGTGTCTATGCATTTGTGCGTGTGTGTTTTGTACGTATGTGTGTCTGTCTGTCTTTTTCTAGGAGTTTTGACTTTGGGAAACTAGGTGAGGAGGCCTCCCAGATTCTAAAGTCTGTGTCTGTGTGTGTATATGTGTGTATCTGTGTGTGTATATGTTCACTTGTCCGTGTGTGTGGTGCATGTCTGCTTAGTAAGGTGTACCTTTGTATATGCGTATGTATATGTGTGTGTATGCTGGTGCATGTATGTATGTATGTATGTATTATTATTATTATTATTATTATTATTATTAGCATTGCTCAAATTTGTACTCTTCATCCTTTTGCCACTCTCATTCTACCCCCCTGGCTTCTTGGATCTGGAAAAATAATTTATTAGTTTTTAAATCAATTTATGAAATATATCAAGGCTTTATTGAATACGAGATATAGAGCTAAATGTCATGGAAAAATTGAATGTGAAGAAAACATTGCCTAATGTCTATTTAAGATCCAGTTGGGTATGGAAGACATACAAAAATACAAACCAAACCAAAGCAAGGCAACACTGGATGAACATTATAGGAGAGCTGTGAACCAAGGTCTAGGAGCCCTATGGAAAGAGGACATGTCAGCTGGGGGTTTGTTTACTCATGCCGGTCCATCAGAGGGGAGCAATAGGAGGGCAGAGGGGGGTGGAAAAGACATTTCAGACAGAGTCACAGAGCCATTGCACAGGTGGATACAGGAAATGTCAAGAACAACTGCTGAACAGCAAGCCTGGAAATCTAGGAGATTAACTGGAAAATAAACACATAAACAAACAAACAAGCAAATGAAATAATAACAAAGTAGTAAAAGCTTGTTTTGGAAGAAAAATGATGCTTCCTTATCCAGATGGGCACTGGACCAAACATTTATGAGCAGGCTCTAAACTGAACTTCTGCCTTAGCCGAGCTCTCCCCCCAAGATCAGGTAGAAATGGGATCGTATTTGTTTCGTATCCACTTCAGCTTCAATGTTTACTCATCATTTAGGTGCTGTTTTTTTGTATTCTGATAATACTGCCCTTGGGAACGGTCATCCATGAGAGCACTTCCTCACCATGCGAGCTAACTGTGCTCTGTCAGTGCAAAAGCATTCTCCCACACTTCTTCCGAGCCAAACTCAGAGCCATCAGTAACCTCACCAAACCCGGGGTAGCACGTGAGACATTTCAGAGCCAGTCCAACAATGCCTGGCATAGATCATTCCTCCTACTGGGTAACAGATATTTGCGATAGCTCAAATACATGGGGAGAAATTCGTACTCGTATTTCTGCCTCCAGCTGTGTTAGTGCTATTGTTAGTATTTTGGACTGGAAGAGAAAACGTGTTGTGGAAATACCAGCTAGCTCCTGTGCAAGACATTCAAGTTCATTTTTCTCTAAAATCTGTGTTCCTTTGTTCACCTGAATTACTTTTCTGTTCAAAACAAAGAGCACATGGCGGAGAATAGAAAAGAAGTCACATCGATCTTCTGCCCAAGCCCTTTGGGCTATAGTTAAGGGAAATTGGGGGCCCTGGGAACACTCAGATGCTGTGTACTAGCATCATAGGATATTAGATCTAGAGGTAAGGCCTAACCCACAATTTAGAGATGGGGAAATGGGATGGAATGGTGAAATCACTAATCAAGTCATCATTATTATAAGGGAGTTAGAGGGAGAGTCACAACCAGAAGCAAGATTTCTTATGCCCTGGAAATACTAATACTAAAAAAAAAGAGAGAGAAATACAGAGAGGAGACAGCCATGGAGGGGAGGGAGGGGAAAGGGGCCAGTTATTTGGAAAGATCAGTGCTTAGGCACATTTATAGCTAAGTACTGAGCCTGGGTGTGACTGAGACAAGATGGTGACCCCACACCCCTGGTGACCTCAGGACCTACCAGCACAAGACTGGGCAGGACATCCCACCAGAACCCTCTGATAGGCAGATGGTTTGGCTTTTTGTGAAACAAGAAATGCAGGTTAGGAAAGCTGGCTGAGAAAACTTAAGGGTTTTTCTATCAACTTTTTACAGCAATCCGTCTCCTTCTTAAACTTGTTTTTCAGAATGCACAGCCTGGCTGACGGCCTCTGTTCTTGTGCAGTTTCACAGTGTTCTTTAAAATTGAGGTAGCAGATTGGAAGTTCTTGGAGTATCTATTAAGACCTTCACCCCCCTGAATTAATGGATCTGAGAGAAGTCAAGTCAGGGCCCTCTGTCCTTCTCCCATCGGAGATTAATGCAGAGACACACACCAGTCTGTGTAATCAGCGTTCACCCCTCATTCGTATTCTCCCCTTCCCTCACCTGTTTGGATTTGGTCTCCAGCATTCTCTTCTAGGGCCTTACCTTTTCCTCTGCAGAGAGAGTTGTTAATGAAACCAGGAAAGAGGTTAGGAGAAGAGGCCAAAAAGTCCAAATGTAAGTTTCCCGGGCATCCCAATTTTTCCCCAGTACGTCCTCATTAGCCTTCAGATGATCATGGACAAACAAGAACTGTGTGCAACTGTACACTGACCACCTTTGGGGCACACACAAGCAAGATAATAGCACACAGCTGTTCAGTATCAGTATCTGAAAAGGCCAGAAAGATCTAACTGTTTAGGTATTTGGGGGGTTGGCTGTAACTGTGGTCTCTTGTTATAGAGGAAGTCAGCAGTTGCTCTTTCTTTCAGATTAATGTCTCCTAATTCCCAGTCTACTTCAGTGTAATGCACAGGAGATTTTCCGGGATAAATAATTTCTCAAGGCATTAACCTACCTTAACATCTCTTCCTGTGATAAAAATGAAACAGCCTACATCTTGACAATGACGGTCTTTTGTTTAAAGCAGAGCCGAGTAATTCACTTGGATGTGGATTTTAGTTCTGTTTAACGGAAAAACCAGACTAGC
Organism: Camelus ferus; assembly: GCF_009834535.1. NCBI lineage: Eukaryota > Metazoa > Chordata > Mammalia > Artiodactyla > Camelidae > Camelus > Camelus ferus. The sequence continues at coordinate 82,622,716 of NC_045700.1, forward strand.
TGCTCCATTCATCATCAAGGAAATAATAAAACTGGTTTGTTCACTTTGAGTGGAAGCAAATTTCCTATTTATACCTGGGATTGTTCTGGCTGGTCTACTTGATTACTTTTAAGGATAATAGAAGAAGCAAAGGGCGAGTTTGCAGAATAGGCAAGCCCTCCTAATTAAAGACTAAATTAAACCATTACTCTAGCCAAAGTGTAAGGGTTTTATACACTTACCTTTGTCTTTTTTCCCCGTGTGTTCCTTCAGGCAGAATTCTGTGTGTTTTTGAGCTCTTTCATACTACCTGCTGGGATTATATATACACTTCGATGTCAACTTCCCGATCTTGTGAATTAACAAAGGCCACTGATCCTTCCCATGCCTCTCTTAGGAAGTGAAATCCATTCTTCCACCTTCTAGTGTAGGCTGACCTTCTAGTGTAGGCTGACTTACTTTAGCCAATGGAAGGAGTAACTTTCAACATTCTTTCTGGGAACAGCCTTAGCCAGATCCAGGAGTTCATCAACTACCTCTTCTTCCACAGGCAACAACTTCACTATTTTCGACTGGCACATAACTTGGTCCTCTTTTCTCCAACTTTCTGAAACAATGTTCTTGAAAACCTTCCCCAACAGTCTCCTCAAGGCTTCCACTTGCCACCAGGCTCAAAGGCAACATTACCTTTATTTCTTATCACGGCAACACCTTACATCCAGGGTCAATTCTGTCTCAGTTATGGGTTTCTATGAAACAAACCAGCCTAAAACCTAGGTTGCTTAAAACAGCAACTTTCAAAATTCTCTAGCACAAATCGTGGGTTGACTGGGTTCAGCTGGGAGGTTCTTCTGTTCCATGTGATCTCACATGCAGCTTGACTGGGCTGGAAACTCTAAGATGATCCCCCCATAGCTGGTAGGTGATGTGGTTGTCAGGCAGGAACTCAGCTGAGACTGTCTGCTGGGGCACCAAAGGTGGCCTCTCCATTTGGCTTGGGATTCTTACAGCCTGCTGGCTGGGTCCCACCAGGAAGTAACCCAAGAATGAGTGTCCTAAGAGGAAGAAAGTAGATGACAATTCTGTTAACCTAGTAGAACCAGAACTATCACATTTCTTTCACCACATTTTATGGGATGAGGCTGAAACAATCCCAGTTCTGGGGGACAGAAAAATTTCATTTATTGGCAGAGAATCTGTGGCCTTCTTAATACCATCTAACCTTCAAATACGATTTTCCTTGTAAGCACTTGCTCTAGTTTTACCAAGCCCTTTCTTTCTGTGTGCTCTCCTTTTCTACACTAGCAATCCAGACACTCCCTGCCTGCCACGTTCCCAGATCATCTGGAAACATCATCAATCAGTAATTTTCTAAATCTAAGATTACAATAAAACATATGAAGGATATAGATAAAACAAAACTGTCACCAGTTGATCATGTGAAGCCAGGTGGTGGGTACTTGGGGGTCTGTTCTACTGGTTCTTGTACTTTTGTCCGTATTATCGATTTTCCATAGTAAAAAGTCAAAAAGGGGGGTAATAGTAGGAATTGTGAGAAACTCTTAAATTATAATCTGGAGCAGCCTCTAGCTGACTAGCAATACTCTTAGCTACTTAAAAACTTTTGAAACAAGTTTTCAAACTCCTGGAATCCAGGTAATACAGACAAAGACACAGGAAACCTAATTAAATGGATGGATTTAACTGGTTTTGATGATATAGGAGGAGGACACACTTCTTAAAGTATGTAATTGCCAAACCTCAGGAGGCAGGGCTGTGCAGTTGCAGATAGAAACATAAATGCAGGAATCAGAAATGGTCTTGATAAAGCCTTCATTATAAAGGCTAAACTTTGAGCTATTTTACATACACAACGTTAGAATGCCTTTCATGGTAAGCAAGATCTGATATGCGCCATTTATCTAACATGCTTAAGAATACTTCTTGGGATACCGTAAGCAGTGTGGTAGCATTATTTATTGTTATTATCGGCGGCAGCAGCAAGAAGTGACCTGGCTGAGAGAGGTCAATGTGACTCAGTGTAGGATTCTAACTGTTTCAGTTGCAGTAGTGGAATGACGGAGGGCACAGAATGAGGACACAGTGACTAAAGAAGACCAAAGCCCAATCAAGGACGTGCATTATTCTGGGAGTTCCATCTAAGTCGCAGGAACAAAGACTTGGTAGGTGATCCCAGACCCCCCTGCTGTGATGTCTACCTCCCAGTCGTAGTCTGTTTAGGTGACCAAGCTTATAAAGGTAACAGGAGAATTCACTGCAAAGAATCACAGCAACACAGCCAGCCATCGACCTGCATCTCCACAGAGCCTGTGTCCTTAGGCTTCTTTTTGCATCATGAAGTCACCATTGCCCTTGGATTTTTTTCTCTTTTGACTTTGTCATCCCGGCAGGTGACTTGATGCAGAACTGGAGCCTAGAAAATTGCTGTTATTTTCTTGTATGGTCTGTTTATTGTTTCTCTGCCCTATGAGAACACCTCCTTGAGGCCAGGGCCAATGTCTGCCTTATTCTCCATTAAACCTCCAGTACCTAGAACAGTGTCTGACATATTTCCTGACTGACTATGTGTACTGATGTAAGAGTTTACTGTTCTGACTTCTTACACTAAGAATTTATTGTTCTGACTTCAAGGAATCTCGCTGGGGAACAGGTTCCCAAACTGGTTGAATAGAATCCATATTTATTCACCATCTTGGCTTCCAAAGTTGATGACAGAGGTCATCTTCCAAAATGTTACCTGAATAGGGACCATTTCCGTCTGGAGGCTCTTCACAAATGATCAAGTAGAGTGTCATCAGTTCAATGGATTCTTAATATATCCTGACATGAGCTTTGCTTATTCTAAAAGAAAAGAAAATCTTAAAATATATATCTTAATATACACATGCATTTCTCTCTGTATATATCTGTATATACAGGGTCATATATACCTACATACACACTCAATACTCCTCTACCTTTTTACTCCTACTCCCACTGGTTTTTGAAGTGATTAAATAATAAATAACCAATTTAGGTCTAAAGTCAGACACAGTTATGAATATCATTTGAAAAAGTCTATCAAAAATCCAAAGAATGACATAATCTATTAAAAACATGCTGACAATAAAGTTTTATATGATACAGTCATTGTTATTATTTTAATCTGCCCATAACTGCTAATACTAACTACTGGTCATATTTTTATAGTGCATTATAGTTTGAAAAGTACTTTCATACAGTCACTGCCTGTTTGGTCTCACAATAACCCACATCTAACCTAACGCATTGTTTCTGTTCCAATAAAACCACACTTATGGTGTGGTGGTGTTTTTGTTCTTCAGATGAAAAGCAAAACAAAACAAAACTGAGAATAGAGTTTCTTGATTGACTTGCCCTGTATCATTCAGCTATTAGAATTCTTGTATATTTTAGTGAAAGAGATTCCAAGGGGTCTTAATTACACATAAAGCATATTTTTTGAAAGCCTCCATCTGTGCATGTCACCAGATCCCTCACTCTACGTATCAAGAGAGACAAAGGTGATTCTAAGGTCACTTGGAATAAACAGGGTTAAACACCGCATACTGTTTAGAAGCTATAGGAAGATGAAGAGCTCCTTTGACTCAGTTTTCTTCTTCCTGCACTGGCTTTTTATCACCCCATCCCTCTAGAACTCACATCTGCTTGTGACGTAATGCTGTGGGTCAGCCTGGGTTCTGTCAAAATGAAGCCGGTATTACCAAATTCCAAATTACAGTATGTTTTACTAACCGGTTTTATAGACTAGACATTTCACTCAGGCAGAAAGGAATTCCCACTGCACTTCAGAACGAGCTACTGGTTCTGCTTGGCTCAGTCCAGGCACCCCAAGGACAGAGGAGTGGGAGAAATTGGGTGGGAGATGAAATTATGAAAAACCAGCCTTCTGGATTTTAATTTAGCCTATTTGTGGGGAACAGCGAGTGGATGGCATGACCTTTTTCTCAGTTGTAGCAACGAATTTAAATCTAAAAATAAAATCTCTTAAAGACTGAAAACTAAAGTCCTAAGACAGTGAAAGGGTGAGGATGCCCACACAGAAGACAGGAAGTCACGTTTCTGTGTGTTTATTTTTTTAAGGTTGTTGCACCAAAAATTTCTGCAGAATTAATATAAATATTCTATGCAGCTTAAATTATATCTCTTCTCTGGCATTATTCAGCAAAAATCACATCAAAATATGCTATTTCACTTCTTAGTTAACCCCATCAGCTTAATCACCATTCTCGGGGAAAAGAAAAATAGGTAAGTAAAGTAGAAGGAAGTTAAGGGGAGACTCAAGACTGCTAGCATGTTACTAAGTGCAGGGCATGGTCTCAGGTCTCTTACAAACATTGTGATTCATGTATTTAAAAAATTGCCAGTTACATTTTTTTTTTACTGAACATATGTTTACATTTGTGTAATAAGGGTCCCAGAATTACGGTCTAAGATCCATACCTGCTATAATTTTGTTTGCTCATTTATTTATTTCTTGACACGATCAGTAAATAGTTACTGCATAGTTAGGATGTGCCAGGTACTATTCTAGGCCCAGGGATGCTGCAGAGAACAAGAGAAAAAAAATCCCCCCCTGTCATCCTACTCTTTGTACTGCAGTGAGGGAGGCAGAGAATTAATAAGCCAACAAACACACGTGCCATCATTTCAGATAGAAATAAGTGCTATGAAGAAAAATCAGGCAGGATCGGAATTTAGAAAGTGAGCAGGGTGGGTTGCTGTTTTAAGTCGGGTAAGAAAAGGCTATCTGAGCAGGTGACATTTGAGCAGAGGGTGGAGACCCAGTCTTATTTGCTAGAGAACATCACGGAACTTTATGAATGGGTCAGTGAGTGAATAGAACACACAGGTGTTGACAGCCACTCCCCAGGGCTGGATGTCTTAATCACCAGGGCTGCTCTGGGTACCTGCTCTGAGAGAAGAAATTAATGATGAGAAGCAACCTCGAAGTGGAAAATTTCAGAACACAGGCAGCGATTAGGGAGGGGGACTGTGGAGGCCAGCACGACGCACCACTCACACTCCACAGATTGTCCTTTCGCTCAGCTGCCCGGGGACTCATGTATGTCAGGGCGCTTGGGAGACGTGCTCCAGAGAAAGCACTATAATATCCACATCTCCAAAACTTTCTCTTTCACATCTACAACTAGTCAAAGAAAGTAACACTTGCGAGGGAAAAGGACATTTTAGTTCATTTTGTGTTGGCACCTGGAATAACTAACTCACTTCAGACGCCTCAAAGAACATCGGTAGAGTAAAATGGGAAACGGATTTGGCCTCTCCAGTATCCTCTTTCCCTCCTTGTTCTATTAACAAGACCATTTTTTCCTGAAAGGAACCCATCAGTTTGGGTCAGGTGGTGCTAAACCCACTCCCTGTAACAGCAGCAGTCAGACTCTATATGACTCAAACAGTAATTGGTAAAGGATGGACATATGGTACAAACCAGACTTATTAGAATCTCCAGCAGAATGTTTCTGTAGGAACTATTAGAAATATCTATAGTTTCTGAGACCAGTAAAGCTGAAGAGATGACTACAGAGCTTTTCACTGCCATTTGTGACCTCCTTTGAAGAGAAAGTGTAAAAGAGATGACAGAAAGAGACAGAGTCTTGGTGACATATGTAAACCCCTGGATCCAGCTATACCTGAAGACATATCTGCCCAGGTACATGGATCAATAAATCCCTGGGTTTATTTAAACAAGTTTGACTTGGGTCACTGCCATGAACAATTGGAAAAAACCCACAAAATGAGAATCAATGACCCAGAGAAACTGCAAGCAATGGTAAGAAATATACCAGGGAAATCGGTTGCTGGCAGAAGTCAACAAAATGCACCATGATAGAGGACAAAGGAAATGCTGTAAGAAGAAAGAGAGATATGGTTGCCTGTAGCTACACATCAGACCCCCTAAGGATGTCATGAAAATGACAAGAAATGGTGAGTGGCATTCTAAATATTCTGCCAAGAGTCCACTGCAAAGGGTTACTGTTATTTTATTGTCCATCTGAAATTTTATCTTTCAGATTGGGGTGACATAGACAACCAAAGTTTATTATTGTTGAATAAAAGCACTTTGACAGTTAACATTTGCAGAGGGGGCGAGCAGTAAATCATGGGGTATGACTTTCATTCAGCACACATCGAGTGAGTGCCAATTATGTGCTAAGTCTATGTCAAATGGACACTGGAAAGACAACAATATGACAGTTGGCATCCTTTCAAGTCAACCAAGGTGGCTACCAATGTATCGCATTCCTTGGCCCTTCCTGAAAAATTATAAAGGGAAAATCTGGGCACCAGGAGGTAGCTTTTGAGGGAATAAGAAAACAAAAACATAAAATGTTTCCTGAAGAATTTATATGAAAACAATAAGGCAACTTTGATTAATTTCAGCTGACTTTCTATTTGCGTGTATCATGGAGTGTTTTTAGCACTGGCTGGAGGCATCAGCTATTTCTCTCTCTTGCTCTGAACCCTGTCCTGTCTCACTTTCCAACCACCTGGCAACATGGCCTTGCAAAATGGTGGTTCAAGGCAGGGCAATCCTGTGAACTCCCTTCCTCCCTCTCCTGTCGGGAAAGCTCTCTGTCCTTGATGGAGAAATTACTCTAAAATGTCTTACCTTAAAAGACTTGCACTCAACACAGGAATGCTAGTAATAATAATGCCCATACTTTACTGTAATGACGCACAAATGCTTCAGTGAGGACTAGCACAAGTCATAAGAGACACTCTTTAAACCCTTCAAATTCCTCCCTTACCTTTGCCTCCAAATTTGTTACCTGGAGCAACCACCCTGCATTGAGTACATGGGGGTTTGATGTAGAAAGTGCACATGGTGTACTATGTATGAGCTATTAAGCTCATACATCTCAATAACAACAACAAAACAACAAACAGCCCAATCCAAAGATGAGCAGAAGACCCAAACAAACACTTCTCCAATTAAGACATACAAATGGCCAAAGTCACATGGAAAAAATGCTCGCTATCACTAATTATCAGAGAAGTGCAAATCAAAACTACATTAAGGTATTGCCTCACACCCAGTCAGAATGCCATTATTCAAAAGTCCATAAATGATAAGTGCTGGAAAGGGTATGGAGAAAAGGGAACCCTCCTATCCTGTTGGTGGAAATGTAGTTTGGTGCAGTCATTATAGAAAATAGTAAGGAAATTCCTTAAAAAGCTGAAAATAGACTTACCCTATGATCCAGTAATCTCACTCCTGGGCATATATTCAGAGGCATCAGCTATTTGAACTATAATTTGAAAAGATACTCTCACCCCAATGTTCACAGTAGCACTATTTATAATAGCCAAGCCATGGAAATAACTTAAATGTCCATCAACAGATGACTGGATGTAGAATTTGTGTGTGTGTGTGTGTGTGTGTGTGTGTGTGTGTGTGTGTGTAATGGAATACTACTCAGCCATAAAAAATAATGAAATCATGCCATTTGCAGTAACATGAATGGACCTGGAGATTGTCATACTGAGTGAAGTAAGCCAGAAAAAGAAAGAAAAATACCATATGATATCACTTATATGTGGAATCTTAAAAAAAAAAGGGAAAAAAAGGACACAAATGAACTTATTTATAAAACAGAGACAGACTCAGACATAGAAGACAAGCTTATGGTTACCAGTAGGGGAAGGAGGGGAGGGATAAATTGGGAGTTCGGGGTTTGCAGATACAAACTACTATTTATAAAATAGATAGACAACAAGGTCCTACTGTACAGCACAGGGAACTATATTCAATACCTAGTAATAGCCTATAATGAAAAAGAATATGAAAAGGAATATACACATGTATAACTGAACCACTATGCTCTACACCAGAAATTAACACATTATAAGTTGACTATAATTCAATGACAATCCTGAAGGAAATGTCTGCTCTCCGAGATTAATTCTGCCAGACAAAGTGGCACATGCAACTGGCACAGGAGTCCTCCAAAAGGGGTCTGAATAACCCATTTCCATCTGGATTTGACTTGTGTAACTCTGCCACTCTCTCTGCCTGACACTCACAGTCTTGCACTTTTCCACAAGGTACTGCAATGCTCAAAAGAAACAATTTTGCTGGCCCTGTTGCAGCCAAGAACAGGGTTCTCTGAGTAGCTTTGGACATGTGACCGGCCACCTCCGAGAACACAAGAGTACACCCTCCTCTCTGCCTCTGCAAAACACAAAAGAGGGAAAAGTTCTGAATGTCACTGAATCCTCTCACGAGAGGACAAAGAACAGAGCTTCTCAGAGTTTCCTACGGGCAGGCACACAGTTAATTTAAACACGTTCAAATTAACAGACTGTGTTGACTGAAGGGTGCATTTCTCTCTGTTTTGGATAAAAACTAATTTAAATGTGGTGGTACCAGGCTGTGAGCTCATTCCTACAATGAAGCAAACAAATGTTATTGCCTTCACTTAGACAGTCTTGCCCAATTAGGCTGATTAGAGTGATCACAGCGATGTCTCCTGAATGCACAAGAAAGTAGTCATGCTCAGATCTGTTATATAATATTTATAGACTCTGTGGTCTAACTTCATACGAATTAAAATATACAATCTCGTATTTCTACGGACCCAGGGAATGAGAGTCACATGTTTGCCAAAAGCAGGAGACAGAGCCAGCAATTTCCCTGACATTTACGTTGAGAAGAATTTCTCTGAGAAATTGTAAACTCTGCTGTAAACTGCTATTTTAAACAACAGAGAAATAGCTCATCTCTGTCACCTGGAAGTTTAACCCCAAATCACAGTTCGCTCTTTGCTTGACTTTAGAAATGGACTCTATCATTTTCTCCTACGTGGATCAACTTAAGACAGCCTGACTCCATAAGAAAATAACCTATGTTATCCCCTATTCAGTCTGATTATTTTATTATTATACCCAAAGTGTTATTAGGGACCTGATTTACTTAGATATTTCCAGGATTAAATATGGGCTTGACCGTGTTTCTGTGACTGGTAAATGGTATGTCAAGGTCACTAAGAAAAAGAAACACAATGTTTAAAACAGCAGTTCGTTTGACCAAGAGAACGTGTTCATGTTATAACAGAATAGATGAGAAAGTGTGTATAATAAAAAGGCAGTGTTGCCGCACAGTGAAATTTTGGGTGAAGAATTTAACTCTCCTGGGCCCCTGTTCCCTCCTGTGAAATGATCGTTTTCATAGGTGACCTCATAGGTTTTTCCAGCCCTAACCATCTGTGGTCTTTGATTGTTAACACACTGGTGCTGTGGGTGGTAGTCAGGTCGAGGGGACCGAGCCCGAGAAGGCTAAGCTGTGACAAGCACAGGTCCAGAATGACCATCATCTGTGGTTATTTGAAAACAAGAACAGAGTGTCCTCAAGGACAGGGTACAGACAAGACTGGAGGCGCTGCAAATGAATGAAATGGAGAAATACATATACACACATATACAGTTGGGAAGAAAATGCTTGCTTTTAAGGTAAACATTTGTTGCAATTTTTTTTTTTGCATAATGTGTGCCTTGGGGGAGACAGCTTGTTGTTGAGGAAAAAAAGAATAAAAAATCCTCTGTGGATCTCTTTGGGTACAAAAACAAAACCTGGTTGTGAAACAGAAAAGAGTCAACGGGCCCTCCATCCCAACTCCACAAACGTCCCTCACATCTAAAAATGTGAGATAGTAACCAGTTTCAAGAGAGACGGTTTCCTGGCCAGCCTTGCACATTTGATTTCTGTGCTGTCTCTTCCACTTTCTGGCTGTGTGACCTGGGGCAAATGTCTTAACCTTTCTGAACCTCAGCTTCAGAAAGTGATGGCTGTGTTTATTATAAATATTTGTGCAGATGCTGATGACAGTGCCTGCCTGGTCTTTCACTTTACTTGAACTATGAAGTCAGAGAGATTTACCTGTGTGGACTCAGGAGCACCCACACGCTGAGAGCACAGGGGAAGTCCAACCGCAGAATGCCTTTTGGTTTCTAAAGAAGGTAAAACGTAGAAAGAAAGAGGTAGAACATGAAAAGTCACAAGATTTAGCAGCATTCGTCTTAGTACCACATGTCCTTTTGTTAAGGGCATCCCTCATTGATTTGTTGTCTTGAATTCCTGTGTTCCTAACCTGGAGCTGGATGTCTCCAGGTTAACAGGTTGCATGATTTTGATATTAGTATCAATACAGTTGTTTGTTCAGTTATTCCTTCCTTCATGCAATAATCATCTGCAAGCTACCAGACATTCTGGTGATCTTTCCTAGAAATTTTGGTTGAGTTGGGTAGATGAGAGCCAACAATTTTTTATTAAATTTTTATCATGCTTTCCAAACAACTCTCCTGTAGGTGATCTGAAGTTTCCATCTTGTGAAACTCAGACCTACAGTTTCTGTGGCTGAAGTCCACCAGCTTCCCTGGAATCAGAGCCTTCTAATCTCTTCCAGGGCATACCTCCTACTCCACCTGTCTTTGCTCTGCCCAGGCTCTTGCCAGCTCTGCTGCTTGACCTCTGCACCTTCCTCAAGCTGCCCACAGACTGGCCCTGAACCTTAGCACAAAATGACACAAAGAGTAAATAATACGTAGGTTTGGCTACTTACAGAGTTGACATAAATTACAGAACTTTTGGGAAATAAATGCAACTGAATCTTTGACTCATCATGGCACAGAGTGAAGTGAAGGTTGGGTAGCCATCTGATGAATTTGATCAGTGTAGGCAGTTCACTTAGGTAAGGCAGATCCCAGTGTGTTCCAGGGACCTTTCTAGACTTAGACCTTTACAAAAACAAAACCACCTCCACTTGCTGTCACTGTGTGTAATCACAACTAGTGCTTAGCTGGGACTCACTTGTCCGTGATAGTACACATCATGTAGAGAACACAGAGACCTAGATTGCATCAGTTTAACAAAAAACTGTCATGCCTACATGTCTCATGGTATATAAAGAAGTTAAAAAAAATACTCAGCTAGTGGAGCTAGGATTAAGAGAGGCTGATGAGGTTAGTCAGATTAAGGTCAGATTTCAAAACAAAATAATCAATCAATCCAGTCATCAGTGTGCCCACAAACTTGTCTCGAGCGTATGCAGATAGATGCAGATTTGTATGTACCTGAGAAAACTATCCTAAGGATAGAAAAAGCACAGCTGGAAAATAAATTGGACAAAAAATTTCTGATCTTTGAGTATTTTGTTTGATTCATTCCTTTCTATAATTGTAAAATGCACATGGGAGTGAAATTTATGGTCCCCATGCAGTAGAATAGCATAATCTTAAACTAGGGAAATGATGGGACCAACTGCTGGTTTCTAAAATGTGGTTAGGGTGTGTGTTTAAAGAGGGCCCTATCAGGCCTTTATTCTATAAAATAGCTAGACAAATAAATCTGAGGCATCTGAGGATAATGGCATCTTGAAAGATAATGGATATTCAATCTGGGATATGGGAAGGAGATAAAGCCTTGGCTAGGGTATGTTTAAAAAAAAAAAATCAGACTGCCTGTTAAACTACTGGATAGACTAGTCCCTATAAATTTTCAAAGGAGTGTCCTGGGTTTCATCCAAGAGGCTATTGCAAATGAGATACTCACTGCTAAAACCCTCCACAGCTCTTCAGAAATTTTAGGGTCCGTTCATGTAACATATACCTCATGCCTGGGGTTAATCACCAGTAGTTCTTGGCAGACTGAAAGCTTTAATACTATTAAAGCAAACCCGTGAAAAAGTGGAAACATCTCCACTAGATTTTAATTCAAAGATGAGGTAGATTCTTTAAAAAATGTTACAAATGAATTTATTTACAAAACAGAAGTAGACTCACAGACATAGAAAACAAATTTGTGATTATCAAAGGGGAAAGTGGAATGGGGGTGGAGGGAGAGATAAATTAGGAGTTTGGGATTAACATATACACACTACTATACATAAAACAGATAAACAACAAGGACCTACTATATAGCATAGGGAAGTATATTCTATATCTTGTAATAACCTATAATGGAAAAGAATCTGAAAAAGAATATATATATACATATACATAAAAAATTGAATCATTTTGCTGTATACTTGAAATTAGCACAACATTGTAAACTAACTATACTTTAATTTGAAAAATGGTTAAAAAAAAAGACAGGATGGTTTCCTAACCCTATCCACTATCAGATATTTTCTAAATGCTAAAAGGAAAATTATGGGTAATCCTTACTATTGTTTTTCAAAATTTAACCACAGTTAATTTACAATATTGTGTTAATTTCAGGTGTACAGCTTTAGGTTCTTTTCCTGATAGGTTATTACAAGATATCTTACTAGCGTTTTTGTTTGTTTCTGGGAAGACTGTGCTTCATCTACTCCATTTACTGAGAGCATCCACTGTCAACCCACAGGACATAGGGCTTCAGTGTAATGCATTAAATGACTTTAAGGACATTCACAATCAACATCACTGCCCTTTGGACAACTTCTCACATTTATAGAAAAATTTTTTCATAAATACTTCCCCCCATAAAAATTTGTATTAGTGGTGGAAGGATGGAAAGGGAGGTGCAGATATGTTCTCCCTCACTTTCTATTTGGCAAAGTGCAAAGAGTCTTTTCTCCTCCCTGTGTTCATGTTCTTTATGTCAATGTGACTTGGCTCTTCCTCCCATGAAGGGGTGAAATCTATTTCCCCATTCCTTGATTCTGGGCTGACCTTGTGAGTTCTTTGTCCCAAAGGAATGTGATTGAATAGCAGTGTGACAGTTCGGAACCTAGGACTCTTGAGGCTTTGAAGATTTCTCCTCCTCCTCTGGAACTCTGCCATTAGATCAAACCTGGCTAGGTGAATTGAGGATGAGAGACCAAATCAAGGGGATTTCAACTGCCCCAACCAACATCTTGCCAGAGAAGCCTATGGGCAGCTGACCTCCAAAGATGTGAGAAAGTCCAGTCACAATCAACAGAGGCTTTATCTGACCTGTAACCAATAGCAAACACACAAGCATGTCTAGCTGAGTCCAAAAGAACCAGCCGGTTGACTAGTAGACTCATGGACAGTAATAAACGCTGACTGTTTTAAGCCATAAAGTTTTGAAGCTTTTGTTAAGCAATAGCACATTAATAGAGTTGGTGGCACTAAAAATAAGAAAATGAAGGGAAGGAATCAAAATATGAGTTTCTGTCCTCAAGAAGCAAACATTTCTGTGTTTTTTAAGACTTCACATCATATTTGGTGAGGGCCATCATGTTCTCCTAGCTTTAGATGTGGGAAGTATGCACGGTGATGATGACAATGGCACTGAGAAATTATAAGCTAAAAAGAAAATCCCAAAGAACTGTGGGTGGGGCTTATTTTGATGGGAGAAAATTTTGCACTCCTAATGATATTGCCTAAAAGGACTTTCAAATCTGTACCATACATTCAAGCCATGCATCTCATTATGCTATACATTTCATTAGGCTATAGGCTTCATTAGACACTTGAATCAAGAATCTCATTACACACTCCAGACACACATCTCATTATACTATGCATCTCATTAAGCTCTCAGCCGAGAACAGATGTAAAATAGACAAATTTCACCAAGGCTTTGATTCCAGCCCACATGGCATTCTCATCAACAACGGAGCAAGGGTGGACCAACAATTGGGTGATTTCTGAATGACACTTGACAGAGAGGAACCGGTTCAAGCCGGCACTATTAAATGACCGAGGAGAAAAAATAGCTTGGTGTCAAATTCCACTTTGCTGTCCATTCTAGGAATGTGTTCCTACTGTCAATCAGGAATCACCTATCAGTGAAGAGCCAGCCGGAGACGGGGGGAAAGAGGGCATGTGTCTGTAACACTGCAGTCATCTGTCAGGAGGCAGACACTCAACAAAGGGGAGCATCAATGTCACCTTGAGTTTGGCTTTAGCAATTATATCTGTTCTGTGTCCCCCGCTGTAATCAGTTGTCTGGCATCTTCATGAATGGGTCCCTTGATGACGTCCTTGGTTAAGCAATACTTCTTTGGTCACCAGTGATAAAGACCCAACTCACACAACTTTAAGATTAAAATGGACTGAGCAACCCAGACATGTGGTTTATTTCAAGCCCAACTGTATCCAAAGGCTGAAGCAACATCACTAAGACCCTGATGCCTGCCTATCTCTCTGTTCTGCTTTGTTTTGTATTGCCTTCGTGCTTAGCACCCTTTCCTCATGAGATGGTTGCAGCGGGCTCTAAGCTTTCATCATCCTCTCAGCTATCAATTCTAGCAAAAGACAGTGTCCTTAGAAAGAGACAACTAAATCCTGGGAGATGACTCTCATTGCTCAGTTTCAGTCAAATGCCCATTCAGAAACCAATCTCTTGGTATCAGAAAGATGGAATAATCTGAATCCCCAGTCATGGGTCATATGCTTTCCCAAAATATAGCCATAGATTGAAAATGGAGGGAGGGCTGGACACTGAAGGAATGATAGGGAGACAAAAATAACTCGTGTCTACTTCGCTTGCTCTGTCCTGGGGACACACACAGGTCTGGTAAAAATTCTACAGTATATGTGCACTTTGCAAACTGGGGGGTTCTCCTTGGTCACCAGGAAAATACTTGTCACTAGTATTCAGATAAGAGTCATCTCTTAAGCAATCCAGGGGCTAGATGAATACCATGGATGTTTCTCAGTCTCTTGTGATACCACAAAGTGCAAACAATCATTGTCCTGGGAACTGAGGATGAAGCGAGTGTGCCAGAGATAGCATGATCCCGTATCCCATCAAGTCTTCCGTTTTGATGGCTAAACTAGTTCTTCTCGCTGCTGCCTCATGCCCGAATGTCTTTAGGAAAGTTAATTAGGGGAAATAAAAAATACAGAAAACAAACCAAACAGAGGGGAGAAAGTAGAGTTGACTTAATTCCACACTCAGATGCAAAAGACATCTTGAGTGCTCTCTTGAGAATAAATTGAGGGCAAGAAAAAGTAAAAAAGCACCCTCGAGAATATCAGAGATAGAGGAAGAGTAGAAGGCCAGGTAAGAAGACACGGAATAAAGGAGAGCAAGGAGGAGTGGAGAAAACCAGATGGTACTGAAGGCAAAATTCTTCAACGTCATGGTTTGCCTTGGGCAGTCCCCTAGACAGAGGTAGCACTCTGAAACTTTGAATAAATAAAAATTTTCTTTAATCTGAAAGGGTAATGATTTTGGTAGACAGCACTATGGAGGGATGTCCAACCAGAACCAGTTATTAAAGAATATTTGCACTGGAGTTTCTAGACAGCCTTACTCTGAGAAGACTGGATATCAATCCAGTCTTGAGCTTATAGGTCCCTATGAAACTCCTTGTGTGTGAAAATATTAGAGTTTAAACATTTCCTCCACATTCCTTTGAGATGAAGTGCAGCATCACCAATTGTCCAAAGTAGACAAAGCGGTTTCCTCTTCCAGCTTACCAGGTTTTTTTTCTAAAAAAAATTATTTCAAGGGAAGGTTTTAGAGCAGACCAGAGGTTGGAGTAGTAACCATCGTTATGGGTCAAATTCTAACTTCATGTAGTAATATATTCCCTCTGGTGTCACTTTTTGCTGAAACCAAATTATGTCTAATTTGCAGTTGATTTTTACCCCAAGAACATCCTAGAACCAGAGAAATTTGATCAGTTCATGTTAATAAGAGCAAACTTTTCACATACTTAAAAATAATCTCATCAGGTCTCATTTATTAAAAAGTAATAAAGTACATATGCTATTATTTTAAAATAGTGCCTTTTTGCTTTTTGTTTGATATGACTTGTTTTTGAGCTTTTTTGTTTGTATTCTTTCAATTAAATGCTTGGGTCCATCACACCATTCTTGAACACAAAGGTCAGCTGGTAAAGATTTAGCTCCTCTACTCTTTCTTGGCTTTTGGAAACATACCCTCATTCTTCCATCTACTTTCCAACAGCAGGTGATTAAGAGAGTTTGTGTGTTGTTAAAAATAAAGAATATGTGACTTTAATAGACATTTGATCTCACATTCAGAATCAGAAGCAAGCTATTGTCCCCTTTTTGCCTTATAAGTTCAACTCTGAAACCATAGACTAAGATGGTAATTATAGGGTAAAGGGTAAAATGTAAAAGCCAATATGTTTTCCTGTGAAATTGGCCCCCTACAGTCCTGAAAACAAGGACACATGATTTTCCCCCCTTTTTTCCTCTCTCTTTATTTATTTATTTGAAGTGTAGTCAATTTATAATGTGCCAATTTCTGGCGTACAGCATAATATTTTAGTCATACATATACATATATATATATATTCATTTTCATATTCTTTTTCAGTATAGGTTACTACTAGATAGTAAATATATTTCCTTGTGCTATACAGTAGAAACTTGTTATTTCTCTATTTTATATATACTAGTTAGTATCTACAAATCTCAAATTCCAAATTCCCAATTTATTCTTTTCGACCCCTTTCGCCCCTGGTAACCATAAGTTTGTTTTCAATGTCAGTGAATCTGTTTCTGTTTTGTAAATAAGTTTATTTGTGTCTTTTTTTTTTTTGATTCCATATATGCATGATATCATATGACATTTTTCTTTCTCTTTCTGGCTTACCTCACTTATAATGATGATCTCCAGGTCCATCCATGTTGCTGTAAATGGCATTATTTTTTTTCTTTTTTATGGCTGAATAGTATGGACACATGATTATGAAAGTCCATGCATCCCAGACCTCCTCCTTACATCCAGCTTTCTGAACAATATGGTAGATGGACAATGCAATGGGTGTTAATGATAGTACAAGATAGCTCATGACCCCATTTCCAAATGATGCTTAGATTTTTTTCTTAATTAAAAAAAAATTGTCACAAAGACATTTAATATGAGATCTGTCTTTTTAAATTTTAAGTCTACAATACATTATGTTCACCATAGATATAGTATTGTAAGGAAAAATTTGGGAGT
The DNA here is from genome assembly GCF_009834535.1 of Camelus ferus. NCBI lineage: Eukaryota > Metazoa > Chordata > Mammalia > Artiodactyla > Camelidae > Camelus > Camelus ferus. Next base: position 82,639,628 of record NC_045700.1, read on the forward strand.
ATACAGTAGGTCAATTTCAAGACAATAGTGAGAGAAATTAAGGGTCTTGGTGTCTGATTATCAATCTCATGCATTTTAGGAGAGCTTATTAGGCTGGAACACAGTTACTTGGTGGCCCACTTGACAAAAAGAAAAAATGATGTGAGCCTTTAACAGAAAATATCTACTTCAGAGTTTGGGGTCCTGTCCCTCTGAAATGCCTTTGCTCATCACAAGTCCAGGTAACACTTTTCTCTTTCCATTTTGTTGTGAAACTCTTGGCACTTGGATTTCATTTTACATACACTATTAAATAATATTTAGATATTCAAAGCTAAAAGGATTTGCTCACTTGGCTAAGGTGGTAGAATATATAGACTTTCCAAAAAAGGCGTTCTGACCTTTGGGTGAACAGTAGAACTTAAAATGCTTTTGTTATAACGTGGCATGGGGGAAGTGTGATTTAAATGTAAATCTTTTATCTCCAAAGCCATAACAGACTATGCCTTGGAGGTATGAGAAAATGCAAGCTCTAATGTGGAGCATATAAAAAAAAAATTAAAACATTTAGTGCAGCATCAAATCTGCTTTTCTGAACTGCATTTTGCTCATAAAATACTTAGAGTCTACAGTATTGTATTTATATTTAGAATGAACTGTTCTTTAACCATTTAGACTTCAGCGCCTTAGCCTCTGGTTCTGAAACTCAAGACAGCGCGCTGCCTGTGAACCCCACCTTTCTCCTCCTTCTAACCTCCAAACTCCCCATGTGCCTCTCAGCCTGCGGAGCGAGTGTCCTCATGGGCAGATCCGCCCCCTGGAAACACTCCAGCCTGGCCCCCACCTCCGTGAGCTGCGCGGATAGCGGGGAAGGACAATGTCACTGTGGAAGGTCATAGCTCCATTTTTATTTCCTCAACCTGCCCCATGGCTTTGAGAAAAGAAATACAGTCCTGCAATTTGGACCAAGCTGTAGGCAGGACTGGGTTTATGACAGGTTTGTATATGGGCTACAGACTGGGCACAGTGGGAACTGGGGATCCTGCCCAGATCCTGCTCGCCGTTTTCCATATGGCTCTGCTGGTGTTAATCGTACGTCTCCAAGCCCACATACACGCTCCCTTTTAGGAAAATCCTGCCATTCCCTCGTGTGTTCACCGCCTGCTGGCTTATCTACTCCTGGCACCGGTCTCCCAGACGATTTTCTCTGATACCACATGCAGACCAGGCAGAAGTCTTCTCTCTTTGCCTCCAAAAGAAACAAATGTCTTCTGCAGCTCTGAGTGGAATATTTCACTTGGGTCCAAGTTCTCTGGGAGCAACGTAAATTAGAAACCAGGTCTTTTGTGTTCTCAGAACTGGCACTTAATAGACACTTGAAAAGTTTGTTCAGTGAAGAAATGAGTATATTTCACATCCTTCTGACTTTTAGATTTAAACTTTAACCCTTTGTATAAGCTGAAGGAGTTATATTTTCAGAACATTTCCTGTTTCTTCTACCAGGAATCCTCTAGGATGCTATGTCTTCTTTCAGCTGCCCCTACATCCCAGGTTAGAAGTGGTCCCCTCTTGTAAACTCTTAATGCATCCAGCATTTTCTTTCTTAGCCCTAGTGCAACTAATTAAGTGGTGGTGTATGGAGTTGAACATCTGTTGTTCTCTTAACTAGACTGTAAGCCCATGAGAGCAAAGGGTCATATTTCTCTTATTCCTCACTGTACTTACAACACCAAGACAATGTTTGATGTATAAAAGGCATACTATTACATTTATCAGATGAACGATAGAGAATCAATCAATGATTTTCACAGTGTGTATATGATTGCTTGGTTTCCTGGTTTGCCTAAGATATCTTTAGTCACTCCTTTAACATCTCCTTTAAATTTCCCTGCAGATCTCCACTCCTGGCTCTGAATGTCTTTCTTGGCTCAGGGTTCTTTACATCCACTTAGAGCTCTTTGCTAGGATGTTATAACATAACATTCATGCATATAGATAGATTCAGGACAATTCTAGTACATTCCCCGCATGTATTCTTGTCCACCCATAAAACTCTCCCTTGCATTCCATTCTCATGACAATTAAGCATTGCCTAGAAGTTTATCCTTATCCCTAGCATATACAATAATGTACATGATAATTATTCTTTCACTGTAAGACGGGAAGCCTGTAAGATGGCAGTGCCACCCCATTCTGCAGTGAAAGAATCTCAGGTTCCCTCACACACAGCAGAGTCATTGATTCACTCTGTGCTGTAGTGCAGGTCTCTTGGTCCAACATCATAATTTCTTTTTATAGTACTTTCCTTTTTTCTGTTCAGGTATTCACAGTCCTGAGCCAGATGCTGATTATTTCCAACTGGGGCTAAGAAACTTTTTCATTTCTAGAATGCTCTTTTTTTTTTTTTTTAAGATCTGTCTTTTTCATTTCTTCTATCATTTTGTCTAAATATTAGAGCTTTAAAAAGTTCCCTGGTCATCATGCTATGAGTTCTTTAAAAGGAAAATTCCCCAAAGGTGGACAGCTCAGCAAAGTATTTACTATCAAATATGATTAATAGATAACAATATCCTTAATATATAAAGAGCATATAAGATAAATATGAAAATTCTGAAGATTGTAATTGAAAAAAGAGGTAAGACTATAGATATCTAATCAAAGAAAGACCATAGTAGGTCAGTAAACATAAAGAAAAATATCCCTAGTAACTGGCAATAAAATAAGAGAATATAAAATTTGGGTTTTTTTTTTATGATTGTAGTTAATGTTTGGTATGTCTCATGAGTACTTCCTTAGATTTTCAGTCAGATGACCACCACTTTCAGCAAATTATAATAGTCATAAAAATATCTATGTCTATTAACCTCATAATCCTCCTCTTAGGAATCTAGCATAAAAAATATTATTATAAATTTAAATAAAGTATCATATAAAAATGTTCTTCACTGTGCTGGACTAGATCCTAGATTAAAAAAAAAAAAGAATTTGAAAATGGACTGTGGATTAGATAATGATATTATATCAGCATTAAAGTTTCAAATTTTAAAACTTGTTCTGTGGTTACTTAAGAGAGCGTTCTTGTTTTTAGGAAATCACACTGAAGTGTTTAGGTGTAAAGGGATAGTTTACTCTCAGTTCAAAAACATTTATGCAAGTTTAAATGTGTGTTTGTGGTGTGTGTGTGTGTGTGTGTGTGAAAGAGAGATAGAGAGAAACAGAATGATAAAGCTGGCTAAAAGCTATATGGGAATTTCTTATAATATTCTTACAACTTTTTCTGTAAGTTGGAAATTGTATCAAAGTAAAAAAAGTAACAAACATGCTCTTCACTGTGTTATTATAAAAATGAGAAAAAAATAGAAACAACCTACACGTTAAAAAGTAGAAAAGCTAATTAAACTATGACACAGCCTCATGATGAAACAATAAAGAACTTATTAACATTGTTTACAAAAAAGTTAAGAAAACAGAAGAATGCTTACAGTACACAGCAAAATGAAAAGATTTGAACAAAAATCACAAATACAACATGCCATTAGCTATGCAAAAACAGTATAAATTATTGATTGTTGGTGGAATGAATAGTGATTTTTATTTTTCTGTTATACTGTTCCTTATTTTTCATGTATTTAAAATGATAAGCATGCATTCATTTCATAAAGAAAGGGAAAGATTTCAATTTCTAATCTTCACTTTCCTTTTTCATTATCTATTTATTTATTTTCCAGGAAAGAAGAAATTGTCCACTTTGTTCCATGAAGCCCTTCACTAGAAGAGCAAGATCGGGGTCCAATGTCATCATAAAACCCTACGTTATGATGGCATTCGGCTTTTTAGATGCTCATCCACACCCACGCCCTCTTGTTTACACTGCAAACTTCCAGTGTGGGAAAACACACACTCATCACTAATTTCTAATAGCTCAGAATCACATGGCATATCTTGCTTCCGGATAATAGCGCTATTTTCCATTCTGGACCCTCGGTAAGTAGAATATTGGAGCCCTGGCTTGGAGGCCAGGAAAACCTCTGTTTGAAACTTGACTGCTAACTAACCATAAGGCCTTGAGGACATTTCTACATCTCTTTGAGCTTTAGTTTCCTCACCTGTAAAATGGGAATGTCAGGGCTTGACCTTCTAGGGTAGCTGTAAAGATTAAACGCAGTAACGTGTACAGAGGAGGTTGCCTGGTGCCTCCTCAGCTGGGGAGACGTTAGAGTCACTGTTGAGATCATCTCCTGATTTTTTTTTACAACTTGGGAGGTTGACTGAGAATTTGTCTTCTAATTCCCTAGAACAGACCAAGAAGAAACCGAAGCTCCAAGACTTGCACCTACATCCGGTCTCTTGACTCTGAGTTTTCAGTCATTAAAGACTAACAGGAACACAAGAGGGCAAATCAGGATATCATCATATGAATCCCCTTCAGGGTTCAACAAGTCACGCTTTTTTCTTGAACTTCAAAACCAGTCACCGACCTCTAAAGGAAGAGTGACTGTCCCGTGCCTTTCTTAAAGATCAGGCAATAAGGAAATGCCACAAAGCCAACCAAAGCGTCTCTCTTTTTTTTCTGCTTTCTCATAATGCCACTCACAGAGCAGCTACTTGCAGAAAATCTTTCAGACTTTCGAGTTTTCACGGCACACAGTTGTTTTCTTCAGAGGATTATATCCGAGTCTACCAAGTTTTCCCGCCAAAGCAACACAGCCTTGCTCCTGAATAAGCCAAGCTGTGGTGCACAGAGGCCAGGGGGAGTACTGTTCCCGCCCAAGCAGAATTATGCTGCCCTCCTGCAAAGACCACCTGGGTTAGGCTGAAAGGATTTCAAAAGGATAAGAATTTAAGGACCAAATATGTAAAAATGGTAAGCCCTTGGACATGTCTTCATTTCTCGCTGCAAAAGAATGAAAGCAATTCAGAATGTTTCTTAAATGAGAAATGGTATTCAGCATTCAGCCTGCATGAAGGCATAAGGGGTATTTAGTCTCCTAAGGGAAGATGAGGTCCTTTCTTAACTCTTGATTATCACCATCCCCTGAAAAGAAAATGTCTTTCATGAACTTTCTGTTAAGTAAATCATCCTAGTGCAGACCCAACTAAAATCAGGTCTGGAAATCAAATTGTTCTGTGACAGAAGCGGAGCCACTGAACAGATTTAGTGGCCAGGACAGTGATCAGAATGGGATTCGTTAGTACAGACCATGTTCCCAGCTCCCAGGACCTTCCTACCTTACAAGAAACTCTAACTTCTTTCCTGGCACCCCCGGCTCACCCACGAGTCCCTGCCCATCCTCCTCCAGAGCTTGGCTGACAGTCTGTAAATCCCCTGTAAATATTAGCTAACAACAAAGATGTGCTCTCCTTCCCTCTAAGGGCATTTGCATCTAAGAATAAATAAGCTTTCATCTTCCCAAAAAATGAAGTTGTAATGGTGGAACCACCAGCACTGAGTCTGAGATTTAATAGTAGTGTTCTCTGATTCCAGGAACTTCATTCTAGGTACCTATGTAGGATCCAGATCTCAAAGAACTTACAGTCCAGTGAGAAAAAGCTTGCAGTCCAGCCAGTCTAGTGATAAAATACCCTATACCTCAGCCTCAGCAGGGATGTGCACAGGGTTACATGTAGCCAGAGGAAGGACATCTGAGACAGGGGATCAAGAATGCCTAAGAATGAAGGATGGGACAGGCTGTCACTTACCACACAATTTCACATCTCCCATAAGCATTAATAGAAACCTAGGCAGGGGGGTTCTGCCCATTTTGCAGGTGAGCACGCTGAAGTCAGGAGAAGTTCACTGGCCTGGCCAGGGCTAAACAGCCAGTAATGGTGGAGCCATTATGGGGCTAAACCCAGCCCTGTAGCTACTCATTCAGAGTTCATTTTCCGGGACCCATCATGGGCTCATCTGTCCTTCTTCCAAACTTGGCTAAGTGTTTATCTGCAGAGGATAGGATTCAGTCTTCTTAGGAACAGGACCAATCAACTCGGCTTAAGTGACTCAGGAGTTTCAGGGCAAATCTAAATGCAACCACCATAATGTGAAACATCAATTCCTTCACCTCCTCCAGGAAATTTAGGGAAGTGAGATGGGGAACAGAGTCTCCCTTGAACGAGTCTGGAGATTCAGTAAGAACACAGGATGGCTTAACATCCCAGCCCAGCCCTTGTTGGTGAGAAACCAAACCACTGACTTTCTGCAGAATCAGTGACATACAGCAGAAGCTTAAAAAAAATATAAATAAAAATAATTTTTTACTATTTCCATTGTAAAGAAAAAAATCATTTTTGAAAAGTTAGGAGGAGAAGAGTCTGATTTCACCAAAGGCCATGGAGTGAGATCACACAGATATCTTCTTTAAAGCTTGCAAGAGTCCATTCATTCAGTCATTCAACAAATGCTTGAAGCCTACCGCGATCAGGCACAGTCACAGGACACCCTGATACAGAGAGTCATGCCACAAGGGTTTTGCTTTCAAATACCGCAAATCCTGGTGGCAGAGCGAGTTCAGTGTGGTTAAGTTCTATCAGGGAACATGGTGGGTCACCCAATCCAGACGTGGGAACAGGATGCCGGGTTGTCCAGGCAAGGAAGTGAGGTGATGTCGCGGCTGACACAGGTGTCATAGTGAGGAAGCCAGGTGCAAAGAGAGCCACGAGGCTTCCGGGCCCAGGGAGCAGCACAGGCAGGCAGGAGGCCTTTTGAGAAATTGCAAAGGATTGTGGGGAGGGATGGGTAGAGGTGAGGCATGAAGGAAAACTGAAGCCAGTAAACTCAGCTGCAAATTTAATGGGAAGCCTCTGGAAAGTTCAGAGCAGACAGCAGAATCTATCAGATTTTCTCTTTAAACAGATTTCACTGCAGGATTGAGGAGTAACAAACAATGACACAGCTGACTTTAAAAACCCCACAAAACCATTTTGAGGGAAAGAAGTGTGAAAGAGAGCAAGAAGGCTGAATGCCACCAGATAGAGTAAGACCTCATTCATGTATACCCTGCTATTAACAAAATTCGTCCTAAGTCAACGTAGGTTGAACTAAACTTTACTTCCGCATTGTTGCAAAAACCAAAAAGAACTATTTCAAGCAAGGTAATACTGTGCAAACGAGATTGCTGTGAGACTGTTTTTTTTAAAAAAAAAAAAAAAAAAAAAACTCTTTTCCCGGTTTTGTTGGACTACTACGGTATCCATTTTCTTATCAAAAATGTCCTGGGATAATTCCAAATGAGTATCAATTATTCATTAAAGCAGACCTGGCAGTTCAGTGATCTTAAAATTATAAAACTTCCTTAAAAAAAATAACACTTCAGTCATTTAGACTGGCCTCTCTCCAATGTAAGGATTTACTCTACCAGCTTTAACTGATTTGCTCACAAGGTTAGCAAGCAGTTTTGGAATTGTGTCATCAAGAAGGAAACGGATCTGAACAGCCCCCAAGAATTAACATGTCTGCTCCAATGTGAGCAGTTTATTCCCTTCACACCAGTAGATTTTGGTTCAGTGATTATTAAATTCTGGATTATTGGTAGGAAAAACATTATACGAACAAAGTCGTCTTTTAGATTTGCCCTTTTTGTTTGATTTTTGTTTATTTTCCTTGGGTCTCTTCCATCCACAGTGAGTCACTCATTTCTCAAACACACGGCACAGCCCGATGCTGACGCTGCGCTATATACATCGTGAGGTTGGGGATGCCGAGGGCTCAGTTCCTGCCTTCAAAGTAACCGGCATCTGGTGAGGGATATTGGGACAGAAACAAACCCCAACTAAATGATGATGCAATAAATCCCACAATGGAGTCTAGTTTGGGGGTGATGGAGTAGAGAAGAGCAGGAACCCAACTGTCCGGAGGATGCGTTCAGGGAAGGTTCCCCAGAGGACGTGACCGGGAACAGCCTGATCAAACACGTTAGCAGACAAAAGGCATTTCAGGTAGAAGAAATGAAGATGTGAAACAGCATTGAGTGTGTGTGAGAAAGTGTGACTAGTTGAGAGTGGACAGAAATGTTTTATGGGGAGAAGACTTGAGGGAAAAGGACAAGGACGTAGGTGGGGCGTCTCATAGGGGTTCTCATTCCACGCCAGGTGTCTTGCAGGCAGCTGTTGGAGCATCTATAAGCGAATTCCACGCTAACCGCCAATGTCTCCAGCTGTGGAAAACCGTTTCTGCCCCGTCATTCCCAGGAGGTGTTGACATTCTGATCAAATGACAGGGACGTGATAGATTCTAGGATACCCAGAAGGGAAACCTGATGTCTTTCCCCACATAGTTTACAGGAGAATAAACGTATGCTCAGTCTATCTGCTCGCATTGCTTTTATAGCCCCCTGCACAGACACTCAGATAAGATTTTAAAAAGCCCACTGAAATTAAATACCAATCATCTTAATCACACACACTCACAGACACATGCACACACAATAAGCCAACATGATTTTAAAATATGAGGAAATGTGGTGGGAAAATCTATCCAAAAATGTGCGTGTGCCTGCATGTGTGTCTGTGTGTGTGTGTGACTGTGTGTGTGTGTGTACTTTCTTTTGCTCCCATCCATTTTAGCACAAGTAAGGTTTCTGAGAAGCATTATCCGTGGAGTAAGGCATGGACCACAAATAGGCAGGGACAAGTAGTTCCAAAAACTTGATTTAAAAATCAAGAGCTAATATTAAGAGACTCAGAGCAAAGCATTCACATCATAAATCTGAGTCGGGAAGAATTCTGGGTGATGCAAGACTTGTTTTCTGGCCACACCACGAGGGGACCTGAATCTTCTCTGGGAGGAAAGAGGGAGGGAGAGACAAAGCAGAGAAGAGAGTTTAGGGTGGGATTCCTGCCCGAGGCTCGGTCCCGCAGGGATCAAAGAAACCCCAGAATATATCTGGGTGATTGCAAAATAAAATTTAGCCAGAGAAAGATAATTTTTCTTAGAAAAATCACACTATTCTTAGAAAAGCCAAGCCCTTCTCCTGTAGGAGGGAGAAAATCTGGCAGGGCAGACATAACTGAAGGGGGATCTGAGAGTCTGCAGTTTTTCCAGGGCCACAGAGCTGTAGGGTGAAGCAGGCCAAAGCTTTCTGCAGCTCCCGGAGGAATCCAGAAGAATCTGGAAGCTCCAGAATTAGCTGGGGCTTATGTTGGGGCCAGAAGGAAACAGTGCTTCAACCCAGCACACGTGGCCACGGCAGGGGGAGCAGGGACATCTGAAGCAACACAAGTAAAGGGCAGTGACCCAGGACCTTCAGGGCTGGTCGCCTGCTCAGACAGCTGGCAAATCGGAAGACGCACGGGGACCAATACACCCTGCCCTCAACCCAGAAGCAAAAGGTCTAGGGGGAAGGAATACTGCCTTGACTGAGCAGCTACTCAAAAGTGAGTGCCTTTTAAATCCCAAGTGATTGAGTGACCTTGATTTGGCAAAACAATGTTACCAGACACAGTAGAAATGGGATCTCATGAGCCTGGCAGAGCTCAGAAATTGAGCAATAAAGTAAATTCGATTTTATGCACTTGAATTCATCACTGCACAACTTATTTTCATGTCACATGTATTTCGTCTTTAAGGAAGCAAGTGGGACACCCGAACAGGTCTCTTCTAAACTAAGTAAAGCATCAAGGAGCTGGGTTGACGGAAATAAAGCTGGTGCGGAGAGCTTTGTGTCGGTTGTCGATCACGAAATATGGAGACATGAATCCGTTCGTCTTGGAATCAAACCAACAAGCTTGAGTTTATTGGCACTTTCCTATAATTCTCTTCAAATTGGATTAGCATGTAGGGTGGAAATGTACAAAAAGTATCTTAAGCCCCTTGAGAGCATTTTCCCCTCCAATCCTGCCTTCGAGATGGGAGAGAAAGTTGGGGGAGATGGAGTGAGTGGCCACTTGGTTCTACGTGTCACTGCTCAGGGATCTGGGTGGAGCATCCTTTGCTTCAGCTATGTGAGGAGTCCTCTATAGATATGACCTCCTAATGGCCACATCCATGGTGCCTCTCATTTCAAAACCTGATGGGACGCTTATGAGAGGAGCACAGAGGAGGCCCGCCCTGTCTTAAAGGACAAGTGAAATACACAGTGATCCTAAAGGTCCTTTCAAGTCACACTTTTATAATAAGCCCAGATATCACCAGCCTTTTGGGGGATACAAAGTAGGCCCATTGCCCAACATCCAACATGCCATAAAGGAAAATTCTATCCCCCACTCTAAATATCTGAGGTGTAAACTTATTGCCAGGAAAGGAAAAAGTGTTGAGAAACCTCACAAGACCCCCAAACTCTACTATAAAGGAACCAGGTCAAATAGTTGGCTCTTGAAAGACTTTTTTTTTTTTCCTTTCTTTCTTTTTTTCAATGTAGTCATTGTGTTTAACTGGAGAAAACAAAATTGATCTCTACAAGTCAGGACCTAGAAAAAGTGTGTAATTACTAATTACACACTTAGGGGTTTATTCTCCCCTAGATACATATGCCCAGCTCCCACCAAAATTAATCTGAGTCACATTCAAGTGTAGAAGGGAGAATGGGCTCCCCAACTGTAACTGCAGAAGTCATGAAATGCCCTTATAAGCCCACGTTGCCTCATAATTATACCACGGTATTGAAGCTCAAGTTCGCAAAGGAGCGAAGACTCAATACAACTATTCACTGTGAAGCTTTCCCAGGAAAAGACCCCAGTGTGTATTGAATACTTTAGTATTTTCTTAGAAATGATTAGTTTTTTTAATTACTTTAAGTAGGGAGGAAAGCAGCCCTTTCATAATTACCCAGGTAAGGGGTAAGTTACAACCCCTTGGAGTGGGAGGTGGAGTTGAGACTTGGGTAGAAACAGGATTTCACCAGACCCTTCATTTTACCCTTTACTTTTCCAGCACGTTGACTCACATATTTCTTCATGAATGAAAAAATGAAATAACGTACAGCCAAGTGTGTGCGGTGGAGCTGTTGCGCACTCACGTTCGCAATGGCGAGTTGGAGGGCTGAAAAATGGAAAGAAAGAGATTCCTGCTGTACTTTTTAAAATAGAAGCCTAAATTGCCACTCATTGTACTTAAGCGTATTTGTAACTTAATTATTTTCTACTTGGAGTTTAATACTTATTGGAGAGAAATTAGAAAATACAAGGAAAAAATAAATAAAACTCTCTCTTAAAATATCCCACTGAGCCACTATCCATGTTACTATTTTCTCTTTTTTTAGACAGTTTTATGTTGATATACTTCTTTTTTTTTTTTAAATGAAGATTCAGAATCTATCTGTGAAACAGTATACAGGTGCTCGCCAGACTTGGGAAACTGAGGCAAAGTAGACCACAAATGCCATGCTCTGCTGTGCACTTGGCGTGTGCCGGTGGTCGTATGGGCTGGAGACAGGAGAGCTCTTTCAGACATCCGACCTGGTGCAGCCTGCAGGGTCAAACTATGCAGCCTCTGTCTATTCAAGTTATCTGCACCTGGTTTGTTATTTTATGAGTTTGGGTGTTTTTGGATTTGTGCGTGTGTGTGTGTCTGTGCGTGTGCACTTTAGTTCATCCGAATTAGAGAAAGAACATAGAGTAACTATTTAGCAAGACTGAGCTCCAGAAACATGGATTTAAATATAGTTCAAACCAGGATTATATTATTAGGTGGGGGTACCCATCTCTGGCATCTAGACTGGTCGCTTCTGAAATGCGTTTGGAAGGCGCAGGACCAACGTAACACTCACTCATCTATGGGTAACGTGGACAGCCCTTGTCCTTGGAGTTGGACTGGGTAGGGAGAATCAACCTAGCTTAACAAAGATTTAACATATCTGCAGACACAAGCACGCTTACACTCTCATGCACACACACACTCGGACATGCATACACAAGAACGCTCACACGCTCACACTTACCAATATGCCAGCCTTGATAAGTCCGCAGGCCACCGTTGCGAAAGCAGCCCTCACTGTGGGAGAGGAAGAAAAAACTGGAATCCGGCCTTAAGCTTCCAATGTTTCACTTGAACTTGAGTTTACATTATCAAAGAAGGAAAAGGAAAAAAATGTGCTAGCATTTTGTCATTTCCTGACAGCTATTATTTGCAACAAATCCCCAGGTAATTTGAACTCATTAATGCTCTGATGCCCATAATCTATTTGCTCTCTTCAGTTGAGCTATTGAGGGTTTCGAAGATCTAAAAGTGCCCCCCATCCTCACACATCTCTGCTTTCTGTCTTTTTGATATGAATTGTAGGAGCAAAGTAAACAGAGGGCTCTGTTAGAATTTCCCTTTTTACAAATGAGCCATAAAATTGTCCATTAATCAGTCCTGGCTCCCAGGGGCCAGTTCACATTGTGAAGGCTTCCTTTTCCTTTTCTGATCCCCATTTTGTTGAAGAGATTACTCAACAGAAAAGAAAAAAAAAAAATCACACAGCTATAAGCCCCAAAGAATAGGCTTAGGGAAGCCAGCTTTTTTTTTTTTTTTTTTTTTTTTTTTTTAAGTAAGCAGCCTTTGGCCCGAGCCAGATACTCATCATTCAGCCCCATTCAAAACTTTAAAATTTACTCTGTTCATTTTAGACTTCCTTTAAAATATAAAATATTCTTCTCCCCTTCCCAGAGGATACGGGACTCCCATCGCTCTTTTGGATACCACATGTAAGTCTTTAGCTCTATAAATGACCCTTTTGGATGTCTAGGGCAGGAATGCCTGAGCACAAAATACTGAAATCCTGGAAGAACTCACTGAGTCTGGCACTTCAGGGCTTCCCTCAACTTAATTGCTACACGGGGTGTCCTGCGTTCATCTTGAGGGTATTTCCTTTAAAAGACAGAGGAGGAAATACAGATCAAGCTTGGAGCTGCCTCAGAGGAGACCCGGCAGGAGGTAGACCTTTTGGCTGCAGTGTCCTCACTGGGCAGCCACTTGCACAGACCAGCCTGCCTACCTGTATCTTTCCCATGGACCAGATTTCTCACTTCCAACAAGACTCCCCCACACAAATACGGACACTACACAAGCACCGTCGATACATAGGCTATTTTAAAATACGTACTTGTCATCAGTTTTAAATGCAATAGCAAAAGCAAGACATTGCGCAAAAGCTGGCTTTAATGGGACTGCAGCAAAAGAATTTTCTTTGTTTGATGTGGGGCTACTGGCTTTTGTTAGCATCTGAACCCTCACTGCCCCTCTCCCTTTATTTCTCCATTTGTAGTTTGTCCTTTATTTACACTAAGCTTAAAACCTCCACAAGCTGTCTTAAGGGATTTCTTTATTTTTCTTCACCTTTTTTTTTTTTTTTCCCGAGCCACACTGTTTGTCTGACCTAGGGGGTGTAGGAGGGCACGGGCTAGCCAGGAAAAGTTTTTATTTCTAAAGGAGAGTCACCTTAGGTTAACTTGGAAGCCAAACAGTTTTAAATTTTTATCTCACAAGCGTCGAAGCTCAGGGCTGTAACATGGAGTGCAGTGTGTAAAACAGAGCTATTTCTCTTAGGGGGATCCCTCGCTGAGCTGTGAGATGGCATCGAAGATCTTTAAATGAGCTGAGTGTGACTAACCAGGAATCCTTCTCCTTCGGTCATTAATGTTGTTTGGGTATCACCCTTGGTAAATTACATTAGTCTTGTAATTGATTAATTGTTCCATAAATCTTCTTCTAAGAAAGTAGATGGACCCCATAACCATTCTTCTCCTTCGTGAGAACTCCTCCAATAACACTGCACTTCGGCACATAAAATTCCGGAATGTCTGGACTTGTATTGGAAAGTGACTCACTCACACCTTGCGAACCATTCCTCCCCTGCAGAGACGACAGAAGTGCGAGTTCCTTGAATCATTGATTTCCTTCGCACAAACATGTTGGATTTTGCTAACATACCTTAAGGCTTTATTAGCCCACCTTATTTTATATGTCCTGCAGGCTTTGGCAGTTTTGCACATTTAATTGAAACGCATGGGCTTCCAGAAAAAGAACTTGCTTAAATCAGAAAGGAATTTCTCATAATCTCTCTGATATTAACACTTGGATGTTTGACAGCACCTGCTGCATCCCAGGACGTTGCGTTTATGCAGGTTGGGTCTGACTTAGTGTCTGTTTCAGGGAAGCTGCAGGAAACCTCTTGGCTGCCAAGCAGTTGGGGAGAAAGGTCAGGAAGGGTGGGGGCGGGATGCTGAGTTCAGACTTCAAGCCAAGAGCCACCTTCATTATGAATATTTTCATTGGCACCTGTGTCACCCAGGAAAACCATCCAGGAAAAGGAGTAGATGAAAGGCCAGCCTTCTGTGACAGGATGAGACCCTGCCAAGTTGCTTGGTCTGCTTGCCCAGGTCCCACTGACTTACGTGGGTTGCAGGGTTAAGTAACTTAACCCTGATGTACCTCGGGGCTCACCAGCTACTGCTGAGATCCTCCGTGAGGCAAATCACATTATCCTTCTTTGGAACAAACAGTGCATTTTAGGACCAACATTGGCAGTGCTGGCCTCATTCTCTGGCATGACACTGGAAACCAGAAGCGATTCCTGCTAGGACAAGGTGGCCGACTAGGAGTAGGTGAAAATCTCAGATAATCCGCATTCCCCATGTAGCCATTCTACTAATTCCTTCCTTATTGACCTCCACAGGGAGTGGCGGGGTTGTTCTTGGAGAGTGAGGCAGGCTTGCAGACTTAACTCACGCTTCGCGCAAATGTACAAAGGAAACGAGTGACTTCACATCTCCGTAGGCACCCTAATCTGTCTCAAAGCCATCCACAACGCTGGCGAAGAAATTGGGAAGAACACCGTAGAAATGATGGAGGTCAGCAATTTAAACTGTTTCCTTAAGTACTAGGTAAATGTTTGGTTTTTCAAGTTTCCATTCATTCCTGAATCCTCTCCAAGATGGGGTTGGAGGTCTGTGGAACGGGGCTGCATACCATGTCAAGGAGCAGGGACTGATGATGGGAGATGAATGAGGGACTTAACGGGCTGTTCCACTCCTCTAAGGTCTGAGGACCGTCACCACCTTCCCTGGATGACTGGATCCTACTTCTGCTCTAACTAATGCCATGGCCCCCAAGGTGAGGTGGTGAGTCCCAAACAATCCCTGGACCAGATGGTCTTCACTGAGGGTCTCAGCCACTTCTCCCCACCACTGCCCCCTCATCAGCAAGCTCATCAGTCAACATGCAGCATAATTTTGTTTCCTTTTTTTTCCCCTCCCATGCCATGTAGCTCAAGATTCATTAACTTCTCCATAAATTCAGGTCTTGGTGGAGCCTACAAGGTGAATCCTTACAGACAGCAGTGTTCCCAGTGGGTAGGGACATTGAGAGCTATCTGGTCAGAGTGTGGACAATACAAGGGATAATTTAAAATCAATAATAAGACTGAATAGAAAAGATAGCTTGCTTTTTATTATTACTGTGAACCAGCAATTCTAAACAATGCCGATGATTAAAATTTTCCTTCCCTCCAAAAACTATTTTGTTGTTCTAAGTTCAAAACAATTGGTACAGTAACTGTTGGGTTCTAATAATACATATATAGAGTTCAAATTAGTACATTTTATTATATATCTTTTCACAAACTTGGAAATTTATCTGGAGAATTACCAGTTATACAGTATGTCCCCAAAACAGAGTCTGCTTAAATGTTTCTCCAGACGTCTCCACTTTGAGGTTTAAGAAACATGTTAGACCCAACATTTTCAGGTACAAACAGTATATCTTCATCCCCAAATCTGCCCCATCCATAGCCTTCCTCATCTCACTTGATGGCAACACCATCCTTCCAATGGCTCCAGTCAAAACTCTTGAATGCATCCTTAACTCCTCTCTCTCTTTATATCCCACATCCAATTGGCACATCCTGTTGACTCTACCTATTAAAATGTATCCAGAACCCAACCCTCTCTGACTCCATCACTACCACTCCAGGGCAAGTGTCCACAACCCCTCACCTGGACTACTCCAGTAGACTCCACCCTGGTCTCCCTGTCCCACCATTGGACCCCGTGGTTAGCAGCCAGAGTGATCTTTTAAAATCATATACCAAGTCTCATCTCATTTCTGTTCAGACCCTTCCAGTGGTACCCATTTCTCCAAAGCAAAAGCAAAAATGTTTACAGTGATTGACAAACCGGTACAGCTAGCTCCGCCTAAAACTTTGCATGGATTAAAAAATATGTGCACAAATTGTAAGAATGGTACTTAAAACCTTTGTTCTGCTCATACTCTTTCTAATAATGCATCCTAAGGACCTAATCATAAATCAAACCTAAAACTCACACTTCCTCCTCACAGCAGTGTTTATAACAACCGCAGTGATAACCCCGATAGCTGACATTGATGGAGTGCTTATTCCATGCCGTTTTCTAAATGCTTTATACAAGCTGACTAACTCAATCCTCACAAAACTTCATAAGGTATGTATCATCGCTGTTCCCATTTTATAGGCAAGCAAGCTACAAGTAAATGGGTTCGTCAAAGTCATGCAGCCAGGAAGGGGTAAATGGGATCTAAACTCAGGCAGTCTATCTGCAGAAATTATGCCCTTAATTACTTCCCCAAAAGAGCAAATTAACTAGAAACCATGTAAATATCCAACCATGTAGGTTTGGTAAATAAAATATAGTGTAACTATATAATCATGAAACACAATATTTTCTAAATCCTTAATGATGTGAGAAACCGGTTGTGATGTTAAATGAAAAATAAGAAAATCAGACATAATAATCTGAATTTCACAAGTTTACATACATACACATGCATATGCATACGTATTTATGTATAAGAAAGCAAATGTCAGGACATTTTAATAAAGATTATTTCAAGTGGACCAATTACCAGATGGTTTTATATTCTTCAGCATACTTCCTCATGTTTGATACGTTTTATTCTGCAATGGTTTTTATTTTACAACCAGGAAAAAAAAAAAAACTTGTTTTTAAAAAAAAAGTTAAACTTGTTTGCCAAAATTGTTGTTTAAATGGCTAGATAATCAAGTTTGTCATAAAGTAGTCATGAAGATTATGGCAACATCTAGTAGTAATAGAGCAGACATTTCCAAAATTTTTTCTTGCCAAGGAGGACTTACAGTTTTCTCCATCTAAATCCCAAAGTTTGAAAGATTCTATTTAATTGGAAAGAATGCCTTTAATTACCTTTAAACATTCAAGAAATACTCAGAGATGGAGAACTGCAGTATTCATGCCTTTATGATCAAACTAAGACAACCAACTTTATTTGTTAGAATTCCTGCCAAAACCAAAAAAAAAAAAAAAAAGAAAGAAAATCTTAATTCAGTTAAATCAAATATAATAATATCACCAAGTTTTTAAAGTGTTGAAGATTACTTGAAGACTCTCATTTCCATCTTTACAGAGGACTTTGCATTTGGAGGCACTTCTGTAAGTGATGGTGATAAATTGTTAAATGAAAAAGAGAAGAGAAAATTGTTTGTGCACTTGAATTTCTCTATCAGTTCAGAATACCTTTGGCTTTGAGGAACAGAAAAGTCATCAGGGCGAGCTGGGCACTCCCCAACACGCCGGTACAGACATGTACTAGCTCACTTCATCCTCACACAACCCCGGGAGGGTGTGGCACAATTACAGACAGAGAAGAGGAGGAACACAGCGGTTGAGAAACATATCCAAAGACAGACAGCTGTGAAAGGGCAGATCTGGGATTCAATCCCAGGCGTTGGACTCCAGAGTCCCTCCCTTCTTAACCTACATCATCCTGCTTTCAGAAAAAAGGAGGGACTCCCTATGTTACCTAGAAAAGCATCCATTTTGACCTGGGTCTCTTCAATGGTCCCTGCACACAGGAAACTTGTGGGAAGCATAAGGAAGCCAGAAGTCAGCGTATTTTTTTTTCTTCATTTAAAATGGAAGCCATTTGGGAGTTGTGCTAATGCAGCAGTTTCTCCACCTTTCTGTGTGCAGTAAAATTGAATGAAATGCCTTCCTCCTCACATGAAAAAAACCCACAAATGAACAAGGAGGCACAGTTGCTCCCCTCGGTGAGCTGTTTGAAGGGCAGACAACTCCTGGTCCATCCATTACCATGTAAATAATTAAACACCCTGAGTCTGCAGCCAAGGTTGGGAGGCTGGTGGAGGCGGTCTGCTGTAAATGTGGGTGAGCGCAAACTCGGTCAGTCATCCCCTCCTCCCCGTGGCTCTGGGCCTTCAATCCGGAGGCAGCTGAGGCATGGCTGTCCCTGGGGAACCGAAACCCTCGCTGATGGGATGATCAGCTTGAAGTTTCCTTTGAAGTGACAAGACCGTTCTTCACCCCTCAAGCCCCGGGACCTCACCACTCAGTGTGGGCTGCCCCAGCCCTAAGCATTGGTCAACCAATTGCATTTGCAAAACCAGGACAGGGCATGGTATGATCTGTATATGAGGCATTTATGACAGATGGTCAGGCGACCCTTTATGAATCATGCTATTAATTGAGTCCAAGCACAATTATTTTCTTTGCTGAAGATAAGTAGAGACACGAATAATCCAAAAAGACAAATAATCCATTGACGATTTACATTTGACTTTTAATTATGCTCTTGCATGTGAATGAAGACACATCTGCCACGCTTTAATCACTTCAAGTAATAGAACAAGGCCACACCTGTCAAAAAAAAAAAAAAAGAGGAAAAAATAGACTGGGAGGCTGTCTAGTTTCCCCATCTTGCCCTCCTCAAGTCCAGTGTGGAAACTCCTCCACATTATGAGCCAACAGATCCCCCTCAGACTGCCGCAAGGGTTGACCATGCCCCCAGCCTTCCTGGATTAGGTGAACAAGCCCAGTGTTTGAGTTTCCAGGGACATCTTGGCAATAAAGTAAACAGAAAGAGCTGTGATGTCAACAGAGCCCTCCGTGCATAGTGGGCATCATTAATAAACTTAAAAGCCGCTTGAATAAACTTGAAACCCAAACTAAGATAATCTACCCACAGAAAACCCAGGACAGTGGCAGCAGTCAAATCCAAACAATTTTGAAAAAAAAAAATGTTATGGAAATCGTTTTATTCTATTAAACTGCCAGGTTAATTAAATGGGAAGACATTCAGCTACTAAGCTTTTTTTTTAGATTTTTTTTGGGGGGGGAGGTAATTAGGTTTATTTACTTATTATTTTTTTTTAATGGAGGTGCTGGGGATGGAATCCAGGGCCTCGCTTGTGCCAAGCACCCACTCTACCACTGGGCTATGTCACCCTCCGGATACCAATCTTGTTACTATGAGTCTGAGCACATCCTTTTTTCAAAAATATTTTATTTATTTGTTATTGTATTACTTAATTATTTTATTTTGGTGGTGGAGGGAGGTAAGTAGGTTTGTTTATTTTTAGAGGAGATACTGGGGATTGAACTCAGGACCTCATGCATTCTAAGCATGTGCTTTACCAATTGAGCTATACCCTCCCCTTCTGGAGTTAGGGTCCTTTTTTTATTATTATTGAGGTATATTCAGTTTATGATGTTGTGTCAATTTCTGATGTACAGCACAATGTCATGCATGGATATTCATATATTCATTTTCATATTCTTTTTCACCATAAGCTAAAAGATATTGAATATATTTCCCTGTGCTACACCATATAAACTTGTTTATCTATTTTATATATATCAGTCAATATCTGCAAATCTCACATCTTTTTATACGTGATCCATAACCTACTGTACACTGGGTAAATATACTATTGATTTTCTTATTGCATCAATAGGTGTTAAAATTCCACCTCTTTTCTCTCACAGGAAGGTAACATACTTGAGACAGCAAAGTCATTCAAACAATTGTCACACTTACCCACCCAGCATTGCGTAGAAATACAAGAACACACACGTGTTTGCCTACATGTGTTTTTGCAAACATGTATGTGCGCACACTGCCCTAGGGCAGATTTAGAGCTCTAAGAACAATTTGTGCCATCCCAAAATCCCAGGAGCCCTAGAGAATCAGCAGCAACACTGGAAGATCTTTAACAAGGAGGCTGGTGTCCAGAAAAAAACTGTAGACTCTGGAGTCAGAAATAAATCTAGGTTAGCATCCTTGCTCTGCCCTTGAACATCGTTTCCCCTTAAGCAAACCGATGACATCTGTAAGCTCCGGTCTAAAAGAGCAGGACTAATCCCTAATTCACAGATCTGCCTGTGGGAAAGGATTGATCCCATATAGAAACTGCTTAACCGTGCCCGGCACAAAGTAAGGGCTTCAAGATGCTTCGTGCCCTGCTACTTGCTTTTCTTGACAAGTTCTTGCTCTGGAGAATTTCCAGGGAGGTAGGTCAAAGTGGACACACTTCTGAGGACACCAGGTCCCTAGAATATTCTTTCCTTCTCGATAGTACTGTTGACTGATTTGGGATCTCCTGCTAAGTTTTTTTTTTTTTAATCAAGTTTTGTAGTATTCTTGGGCTTCATAGGCCGATATTTTTCCAGAGTCCACCTGATAGACCCCCAACCTGTCTCCAACACTCAGCCCATGCTTCTCTGAGATCTGTGAATTTTTCCTAGATTTTGCTGTTTGTCCTTAATTTACTCACCCTTCCATTCAATGAATAGTTTGTGCTAATCTTCTATTGGGGATATATGACAGCTAAGACAGGCTCGGTTCCACCTTCATGGAGGTCATGTCTTAGAGGAGGAGACAGAAGAGTTAAACAGGCTCATAAGTGGTTTAATTATGACTTGGGACATCATGGTGAGTGTTGTGATGGGAGCTCCAGGAGCGAATGGAGGTGGAAGGCTTGGGGTGCTGATTGCCATCCTGCAAAGGATGGTCAAGGAGGCCTCTCTCGTGGGGAGGCTGGGGCATTAGGCCAAAGTCGGGATGGACTTTCTGGCCGAGGAACAGCTTGTGCAAAGGCCTTGAGCAAGAAGAAACCCAGAACAGCTGTTCAACGGGAACTTCAATAAGGAAACTGTTAGGGATGCGGTACGTTGTCAGCTTCTCTTTTTCCAGATCCTTCACCACTTTTCCAATCCTGAGTTCCTTCTCGAGGAGTTAGTTGCCTATATAATCTTCTTTTAATTTTAAAAGTTTTCTTTGTATGTCAAGTGGTCAACTTAATAAGCTAGATTCTTGTTCTCTTCACTGGTCAAGTCAGAGATGAGTGCAGCCTGGACTCCTACCACCTTGGGACCATGCTCTACTTTTTGATCTCTGCAGGATTTGTGTACCTTTCTTGGTCTTATTAATGTTCTGGGGGGTGGGGGAGAAGTGGCAAAGGCCAAGCGCATGGGTTCCCAGCCTCACTGCAGGAAGCCCATAGCACACTAACCGCCTGTTGCTCCTGTAAACATGTCCCAAGGTGGCCTCGTGTGTCCTCCTCCCCCTCATCCACTAGGGAACAGGGCCTTCCTTCACGCTCTGCCGGGCGCACAGTCCTTCCACAGGCAGAAGCTTTCCTGGAGATGGGCCTTAAGGTCTACAAGGGTCAGCTCAGGGAAAAGGGCTGGGTGGTGGCTGGCGGCTTCCTGTTTTCAGCAGGAGAGTTCAGCCAGCCTTTCCTCACTCTGGGAGGCTCTGAGTTTTCCTCCTGATGCTCTGGAAAGCATCCCAAGCTCTCTGTGCAGCACATCCCACCCTCCTCTCCTCCTCTGCCTCCCTCCCACCCCACACAGATCCTGTGCAGATGCACTAACATCGCCAGGCGTAGGTACCATGGAATTATTCAAAAGATCCCTTCCCATCCAGAGCAGCTCTCTCCGCTCCTCCCCAAGGCTGCTCCCTCTGACATTTCCTGCATGCCCAGACCGAGCCTGTTTGGAAGCCCTCCACCTCCTCCTATCAGTCTGGACTCAGGCCGGCATCTGGGCGCTCAGGACCCCAGCGGCGGCTGCTGCGTGGAGTCCTGACCCTCTGCCATGTCAGCACTGGCCTGGCTCGTTTTCCTCAGCACTCGTCTGCTGGACCCAGACTTCCCCTGCTGGCTCGCTCTCTCTCTCTCTCTCTCTCTCTCTCTCTCTCTCTCTCTCTCTCTCTCTCTCTCTCTCGCCGTGTGAAGGCTCCCTGTCAGAAAAGGCTCCCTGAAGCCTTAGCTTCCAGCAGCTCGCTCCTTGCAGCCTTCCGGCTAAAGGATGTTGGATCAGCCCGGTGCCTTGGTTCACAAAGGGAAATTCAGCTCAGTGCAGCCTTTACACCCTCAAAACCCCCTACCTTGCAGGTTGTACCTGCCGGTCTTGGCACTGTCTTTCTTTTTTGATTTTCTTGACTATCTTTCCTCCTTTCTGTGAAAGGACCTGAGGGAATTAATGCATGGATTTCATTTGCACTGCGTTAAAACTTTTCTGAGCCAAATTCTTCCCCTTCTGTCTAGAAAAAGAAAAAACGAAGAAAAGAAAAGAAACTCTCTTTCCTCACGCTGTAACCTTCTTTCTTTTCTGGTTCCAACTTAGAGGTGGTGTCTCCTGACAAGGCTGCTTCTTTCGGTGCATCTGCACTGACTCCCACATGTAAGCCAACTGGGAAGCACGGGAAACCACAAAATAGTAAATTCGAAGGCATCCATCTCTAAAGAGCGAGAAATTACACTTATTTACATGTCAGGGCGCACCTTTACAGCGGTTTTCTCTGCATTACACATACAAAGAATAAATGCATACACATAGGTGACCTTTTCCTTTATAGGTACTGAAAAGTGGCATTCATTACTTTACTCGACAATTTTCTTTGATCAGCTACTTCACCTCTAGCATGGTCACGAACATCAGAATGTGTGTATTAAGATATTTATTATGACCATCACCATATTAGCCCCAAATTAGAGATAGTTTTGATTCCCAACAATACTGAATTGGTTAAATAAACTGTGGGATAACTGTGCAATGTAATACCATAAGAAAATTTAAAATAGTGACATAAATACATATGAATTTAATATGCAAATGTGGTCATGGGATATTGAGTGTCTATGGCATGATTAATTTGTACATAGATATCACCTTTTGAAATAATATCCAAAATATTAATAATGTTTCTCTCTGAGTGGTGTTTCGTGAGTTGTACTGTATGTTTTTAGCTGGTCCGATGACATTAGTATTTTTATAATCAACACTTATGCTCATGTAAAAAGTCAATAGGAGAAAATATATTAGGGATCATATTTTCCACATCATTATTTCTCTCAAAAATGACAGTTGATGGCTAGGTGCCACAGTGTAGTTAACTATTTCTCTCTCAATTCCTTTATTTTGTGGGAGGGGAGGGGCGGGAGTCTGACTTGGAGAAAAGGAGTCCTCGGCTAATTTATGGACAAGCCTAGATTAGAGTCTGGGTGCTCTGTTTTCAAAAGCCTAAATCCCATGCTGCTTTGCAGGTGTTATAAGTCCAGGAACCTTTATGATAGATTTTAAGCGTGTAATGTAGGGAGGGTACAGCTCAAGTGGTAGAGCGCATGCTTAGCAAGCATGAGGTCCTGGGTTCAATCCCCAGTACCTCCTCTGAAAAAATGATAAATAAACCTAGTTACTCCCCTCCAAAAAAACCTAAATAAAAGTAACATGGAAGAGCACAATGTGTGTGTTTATGTATGCATGTAACATGTAAACTCAAAATGTCACAGTATTATCTTAAAAAGAAATTCAAAATGTCACAGTATTATCTTAAAAAGAGCACTTTGAGATTAGCTTGTAAAATAATCAGTTACATTTTCCAGATCATTATTGTTATCCCTTTGAACCTGAAAACATTTCCTGCTCTAACTTTACCTCAGTTTTCATTATCTTAGTTTGTTCTCAAGCTGTGGTCCCCGACCGGCAGCCTCAGCCAGTAGTGTAAGTTGGTAAGAAATGCGCATTCCTGGGCCTCACCCGGGACCTACAAAATCCGAAACCCAGGGGTGGAGGGGGGAGACTTGTGCATCCGCAGCTCCTCCAGGTGACTGTCACGCCTCCTCGAGTCTGAGGATTTCTGCTCTGCACCCATCACACCAGCAATGTCAACAGGCAACATGGAGACAAGACAAAATCCAACCAGCAGGAAGGCTAGAGTGGTCATTATTTCTCATTAGTATTTGCCTTCCTCAAATTGCCTCTCTTTCTGCCTAAACTGCCTCTTTTCCCCCAAATGATCCTAAATAAGTGTAGAGTGTGGATTCCAGCGTCAGATTGCCTCGGCTTCAATCTCAGTTGTATCCCATATCAGCTTCATGTCTTTGAGCAAATTACTCAGCATTTTCTGTCCATTTCCTCATCTGTCAAATGGAGTGGAAATCCTAGCACCTACCTCCTGGCACTATTATATGTATAGATCTGGCTCTGGTTAGACTATGTAAGTGTGTATTAGCTAGCTTTATTATTCTGCCCAGGGCCAAAACTCTATGCAGTGTTTATCCCATCAAAACCCCTAAGTGCTCTAAGTGCCCCCCTGTCCTCATTCACACTTCCAGGTCCGGTGTTTAGTCACCTAGATTTTCTAGATTGATAATATATTTTCTTATGTTCCATTCTGTGTTAATGATGACTAGCTATTTGGGGTTGAGTTGTGTCCCCCTAAAAATGCATGTTCAAGTCCTAACCCCCAATACCTGTAAATGCCACCCCATTGGAAGTATTGCCTTTGCAGACTTAATCAAGATGACGTCCTACTGGATTAGAGTGGTCCCTAGTCCAATGACCTGTGTCCACTTGGGATGAGGGAAATTTGGACAAAACACACACAGGAGGAAGGACATGAGAGGGGGAAACTGGAGGATGCTGCCACCAGCCAAATAAAATCCAGGCTGTCGGGAACCACCGGAAGCTAGGAAAGCGGAAGGAAGGAGCCTCCCCCGGAGCCTTCGGAGAGAGCAGGGCCCTGCCCACATCTTGATTTTGGACTTCTGGTCTCCAAAACCATGAGACAATCAAGTTTTGTTGTTTTGAGCTGCCCAGTTTGTGGTAATTTTTTATAGCAGTCCTGGGAAACTAGGATATGAATGGTTTGATATATGGGCCCTGTAGCGCATATATCAAACCATTGATGCACATGCATTGATGTCCTATTTATCGAGAAGAAATACTTCCAGTATTTTCAATAATATAAAGAGCAGTCATGAGCCCCAGACTTAAAGTCAAAAGCCCTGGGTCTAAATCACAACCCTAGTGCTTTCTAGCTATGCAAAGTTGGGTAGATTCCCAAGCTCTCTGAATTTCATGTTTTAAGATGCAAGGTTGCCAGATAAAATACAAGACATCCATTAACATATGACTTTCTAATAAATAATAAATAATTTTGGGTGTAATTATGCCCCATGCAAGTATGTCCTAGGGGACATATTTATACTAAAAAAAAAAGTATTTATTTATTTATGTGAAATTTAACATTAAATGGAAGTTTTGCAATTTTTGTTTTGCTAAATCTGAAAACCCTATTCACGTGACAATACAGTTAATGATGTCTAATTTGCACTCTGTTTGCACACGTCACAGGGAAAACTGTATGTGGAAATGCCTGTTACTTTTTAAGTGCTCAATAAATGCAAATAATGAAGACTCCAGCAGAAATAATCTTTGAGAAACTCAAGTAGAGAAAATAAGCTATTTCATTGAGGCTCTCTCAGACCATCACTCCGGTATGACTTATATCCAATTTTCATAAGCATGATTTCTCTAGCTTAATTAGAAGGGGGAGGTTGAAGGTAACCAAAGATAAGATTGTGGGCAGTGAACACACAGACACACCCTCATGCACACAACATGTATATTTTTATTACAAATAAAATTATACATTTGTGTCTGCTTTTTACAATTTTTCATCACAAGATGAACATATACTTGGCAGTAAAGAAAGGAAAGAACAGTTATAAAAAGCAGATGCAAATACTTAGAAAGCCATAGTTTGGGGTAGTTTGGGGTCAGTTAGTATAGGGTGAAAAGCAACCTTATGCAGCAAGAAATCTCAAGCAGTATCATGGTTTCATCAACCACAGTACAGTGATTAAGGACAATGATTGCAACTCTGTGTCATTGGATAAAGTTGACTTGTGCTTGTCATGCTATCTTTGCGTGTAGCATTTCAGACATATTTCCCTTCAAAACAAAAATCTGAATAGATTTAGGCACTAAAAGAGTCATCCTCATATCTAGACATTTTGCTTCTCAGTTGATGATATATTAGCATATTTTAAGAGTGATCTTCCCAAGATATAAGGACTTAATCCCAACATTTAATGTGCTGGTGGAAATTTCCAGTATTTCAGGTCCTTGGAGAGCCCCTCATCTGACAAAGAAAGGATGGTTACTTGCTTTCCTCCACAGCTAGCTGGCCCGCAAATGTGTTTTTAGATGACTAAGTCCAAACACAAATATTGAGTAATTCATTAACTAATGGTTAGCAGAGAAAAGTGAGAGTCATATAAGACAAAAGAAAAGTCTCTTGAATAAAAGTCTGATGGAATCACATCGTTCCCATCTCTAAATGACAGAATTCAA
Source organism: Camelus ferus (assembly GCF_009834535.1). Lineage (NCBI taxonomy): Eukaryota > Metazoa > Chordata > Mammalia > Artiodactyla > Camelidae > Camelus > Camelus ferus. Next base: position 82,665,974 of record NC_045700.1, read on the forward strand.
TTTCAAACACTGTGCCAAGTTTTATGAACCTACAGTGGTTTTTAACTCCTGAAGAAAAATAAAATAGAAAATATGGTCTTTCAACTCCCGGGCTTAGTAAGACAGAAAATATGCATTCATGAGATCATCACAGAATATTAGCCCCATAATAATGAAATTTTGTACTTTAAGCCTGCAATTTCCATATCTATTTGACAGCAGAAAGTTTTTTTTTTTTTTTTTTTAATTCCAAGAGATCTCTTCTAATATTCAGTAGAACACCCTTTGGAAAACACTGAACAACAGGGTTCCTCTCAGTATTGTCTAATAACCTCTGCCTAACTTTTCTGCGTCATCTCTGGTCCCTGCTACCCAAACCTTTTGAACTTGAGCCATTCTGGAATATTCACTATCTAGTTTTGGGAAGCCACAATTCTACAAAATGTATGGAAATACATAAAATTTATTGGTTATTGAAAAAATCAGAATTTCTACTTCTATTTAATCTAAAAAATTAAATACATTTTATAGATATCTGATAGATTAACACTAGGACATATATAATTTATAAATGATGTGCATATAATGAGAGTCTCTGCTCAAAGCATTTTTCCTGAAAGGGGCACCCAATTAAAAATAAAGGGACCACTGCTCTAAAGATCTGGAGGTGTCTTTTCTCATTCATGCTGCTCCTCTTGTTTTTTGTTTGTTTGTTTGTTTGTTTGTTTATGTGTAAGTCAGTTCCACCAGACCACAAGTTCCTTAAGTGATCTTTGTAGATCCCTGAGCCATTGTAGCATTAAGGATCCTATAAAGGTTTTTTGAATGCATGGACAAGTGAGCAAATGAATTCCCAAGCTTGGATGCTTTGTCTGAACCACATACAAAGGAAATCTGAAATAGGAAATCACCTTTCTGCCAGTATAGGTTCCTACTGCCAAATTCGTGCCCTACCCAGCCAAATAATCTTTGCCTTGCATTTGTTTTTCAGAGAGGATAACTAGGGGATTTTCTCTTTAAATCAACTGCTGTCTGGTCTTCAAAGCTTAGATAGATGAGAACGCAGAAGACAATCACAGCTAGAAATTATAAGCTATGGGAACATGGAAAAATTGTAATTATTTATTGAGGAGAAGATAATTAACTGACAGATGCCTTGCTCTAATTATAACACTCTGTCAATTACTTGGCCCCATTTATCAAGATCTCCAACTTCTCCGGATCATTTTGCTGCTCAAATTAGTATGTGGAGGGACATTTTTTTCCACTCCCTTCATTAGACTAATGCGCTTCTCCTCTTGGAAGCTCAGAAATGATTGTAGGGTCTTGTTCCACTGCATATACCTCTCCAGGCACTTTCTCATGTAAGAGAAAGACATAAGATGTCTCTCAGGATTATACATGTCTGTATGGATCCAGATTGTCCCATATATATTTTAATTATATTGCATTTAAAGACTATAAAATATAGATCAAATTATTCAAAGTAAAGACTGAAGAAGAAAGAAAAGTCAGCAGGAAAGACTGGTGTTAGAGAAAGACTTGACTATCCACAAGACCTATTGAGAATTAAAAAAATAAGAAGTTCTATGTTGGTTTAGATCTTGCAGGATAAGATCAATAAGTCCAGGGTTTGTGTTTTTTTTTTTTTTTAATTTTTAAATTTGCCTATAGGAAAAAGTAAATGCTTTTTCAAGTTCCTTTCAAACTCTTCAGAGATGGGAACACTGGCTATGTGTGAAGATCTCCAAGGACACAGAAGAGACATGGCGGTGATGCACATGTTTGCATTTTACATTGTGCCACCGAGTGAGGAGAGGAGGGCTAGTTCTGTCTTGAATTATGACTTGGAGACGGCATTGAATTGTGGGTCGGTGAAATCACACCTAGAATCCCACAGTCAAGTTGGGGCATCGCAGCTGCGGAAAGAAGGCAGTAGATGAGTTGGAGGGAGATCAGAGACAAGCTCAGGAGAGTGATAAAGGTATTGGAAGACAAGACTGATGTGGCAAGATTGATGATGCACCAGACCATCTCTCTGTAAGTATAGCTTGCCAGAGGGATGACTAAGGTGATGACATGATAATACTTGAAAAGCATAAACAACCAAGGAGCAGAGAGATGCCTGGGGTTGGGGATGCTCACAACTTACAGAAATGAATAATTAATGTTTCCAAGGGCAAGAAAGGCGGGGTTGGTCTGAATATCAGGAAACAACTGTGCTCACAAAGAGCTTAATTCAACTGATTGGGTTGTTTTGTTTTACAAAAATTATTTGGTTGTTCTTAGATTATGTGATGTGCTGGAGAAAGATGGAAAGAAACAGAGCTCTGGGTAGTGGAGGGTGACCCCACGATTACTATGCCTTCCTAGGACCACAGAGTTTTCAGAGGGAGTCTGCCTGGGAAAGCTAACCAGGATTATTTCTTGTAACTCTAATGTTGATGCCAAGTCTTCCGTGATCTACCAGGAGCAGAGTACATAAAAACACCTGACATTTTTATATAACACTTTATTACAGGTATATAAAATAGTTGATGTAACATTTGAGGAAATATAAGGGACTAAAGTGTCATAATTCTTAATTCTTTTTAGAGTTGCTCATTCCCAGAAATATTTTTAAATCTCTAGTCCTCAATTTTCTTTGATAAAATCATCTTCTATAAAATAAGTGCCTGGACTGAGACAATCGACAAATTCTTACTTGATTAGAGAAGATTATAAGTTGCATTTCTAAGTCACTCGTCCTCTTTTAAGAAGTACTAATGTTTAAAAACATACCTTAACCAAATCTTTCTTTCTTTTTTCCACTTCCTTATAATTCAATGGTCAGTGACATTTCTTTTGTAAAAAAACCAGAAAGTAATGTTTTAGGCTATGCCTATCACAGGATCTCTGTCATAATTAATCAACTCCACTGCTGTCGTGGAAATCAGGAATCTACACTACATAAACAAATGGGCGTCGCTGTGTTCCAATAAAACTATATTTGTGGACACATATTTGAATTTCATATTATTTTCATGGGTCATGAAATACTGCTCTTCTTTTGACTTTTTTAATTAACATTTTAAAAATATTTTTAGCTCAATGGTGGTACAGAACCAGGCAGCGAGCTGGTTCTTTTAACCTAATCAAATGTATGAGTAATGTTTCCCACTTTCTTTCCAATAGGATGAAGCAACTGTTGATTCTAAAGTTGACGTATTAAAATCTCTGAATAAAAGGAAGTTAGGAAGAAAAAGTCCTTCAGCCACAACTGGACTGACAGAAATTTATGAAAAAACAATGATGACTTTGATAGTGACAAGAAAAATATATCATCCTTATATGGAATTAACCTGGGATCTCTATAAATTACCAACTACCCTTCCTTCTTAGAAAGAATGAGGTAGATTTCCCGAAGAGAAATACCAAAGGGAATGACACATGTAAATGTTCTCTGCCTACTGTATGCTTTTCTCTACTCAGTTTTCCCTAAAAGAAAAATAGGATTCCTCCTTCTGTGCCACAAAAGAGGAAAAGGAAATACAGATTTTTTTCACAGCCATTGAGACCTTCTTTCTTGGCTGTTTAACTACACAGGTATCCTTTCTGCTAGTTGGGCATTCACAGTGGACAGGACACTGGCATTTCCCTTTACTTCTGAGTCCCTAGGATGTGGATGAAGTGTTGCTAAAATACGAAAATTAAAGCTACTAAGAGCAAAATCACTATTAGAATTAATTAAGTATTCCTATAAATCAGGATGCCTGTCAAAATGGTTACTTTGGAGCACCGAGAAAAAAAGCCACAATCACAAAGAGCGTCCAAGCTCAAACAGTCATCTCATTGGAATTACAGTCTTAAAATGGACGCCTCCAGAGATGGCAGTGACTCACAGGTGAGGCAGCCCGAATGTGTATCTTGTTTCGTCTCGGAAGAAAAGGGACGACTTTGGTTTCTGACACTTTCAATTCACTTGAGTAGAAAAGGCATACCGATGAACACATGTGTATCTTTGCAAGTCAGTAGAAACTATTTTCCTTTTTAGCTTTATACTGTTTAGTAAAAAGAAGTTGGGACTTCGCAACTGAAACTTTTCCTCAAATTTATAGGAACAGTTTTATGTTTTTCAGTGTCTTTTAATAGGATTACAGGATCAAAGCTGCCAATAAATGTGTTATAATTTTGAATGTTTATGTGGCCAAAAGGTAGCAAATTCACCATTGGTGGGAGGAAATACTTTCCAGCACATGCATAAAAGAAAAAAGGAGAAGAAAAGCAACTACATTTTAACTGTTATAAGGCCAGTTGAATTATTACCATTTTCTAAATCACATAAGAATTTCTAATAAAACATATCGTTTCGGTGAATCAGAGAGCAGGTGTTGATCACTGCCTCTTGCTTAACTGCATCTTCTATACCAGTACAGGTAGTATGCAGTAAAACAAGAAAATATTGTTGATTCTGAAGAAATGGCATACTAATTTTGATACAGTTATATGGGTTACAAAATAAAATTTGATTAGTTCCCACATCTCTAAGAAAATAAATTGGAAAATACATAAACGTGAAGACACCCTGAAGTTTAAGAATAAGTGAGATTGGTTGACTCAAAGTACGATGTATTAATGCCGTGACACAAGAAGGTGTCCAGGAATGCAGGGATTGGGAAAAAACAAAATACATGAAAACAGAGGATGGAACATGAATCTTTTTAATCTCCTGTTCCACTTCTAGATGATCAGGGCCAGGACTCGGAAAATACTTGGAAAAATGAAAACTTTGTTTAATGTTTAAAATCATAGGCTTAGGAACCTGGATTCAAACCCAAGCTCTGCTGTGTGTCCTTGGGCAAGTTACTTAACCTCTCTGTGCCTTAGTTTTATCATCTGTAAAAACAAAGAGAATCTACCACCCATAAAGTTATAATGAGGACTCATTGAGTTAATATTCATGAAATACATAAAACAGTACTTTATTGGGAGTAAAAGCCAATAATATTTAATATGAGATAAAGCATTTTATCTTTTTTGACTTTTCATCCTCTCTTCTGTTTGTCAGCCACATCCCCCAATACTCAAAGCAGTTCTTTTGCCCACTTTGAGTCCCCCCATAGGCAAGTCTATCCCCATCCCATTCCGTCATCCCACTCAGTAACTCCTTCTTTTTCGTCTTACCAAATCTTGATTTTCCTACATCAGCTTGCTAAGTCTGAAAAGCTACTCATCCTGGCTAACAACTCAGAAGTGTGAACTGTGCTCTGCATACAATGCCGCAGTCTTTCCTTAAAGCATCTCATTAAATCTCATTATGGGTAAGGACTCTTCATCATTTTAGAGCTAAGGAAAGTGATGCTCAAAAAGGGAATAAATTACAGCAGGATCAGAAAACCAGCACCTGGCAGGGTCTGAATAAAAACTAAAGGAACTTGAGTTGGTCCTCCCCGCCACAGTGTGTGGACACACTCCCCCCACTGCAAATCAAATCTGGGCGAATGTGGAAACTCATTGTCTGGTTCCACGTATGTATGCATTTTAACAAAGGCCACTGCAGATCACACCTTAACTCCAAAGTCCACTTCCCAGAAAACTCATGGAGGAGTGCCAGAGGGAAAAGGGGGTTACAGATCACTTCCTATGCCCCTCTACCCGTTGCTTAACTCATCATTCCCTCTGAAGAGCTTGTAGACTTTAGAGAGCTGGGATAAATCTGTCATGGAGCAGGAACCACGAAGAGTGCTTTTGTTTATTTTTTTAATTAAAGCATAGTCAATTTATAATGCATCAGTTTTTTCTGGTGGACGGCATAATGTTTCAGTCGTACATGTACGTACATGTATTCATTTTCATATTCTCTTTCATTATAGGTTATTACAACATATTGAATATAGTTCCTTGTGCTATACAGTAGAAACTTGTTTATCTATTTTATATATACTAGTTAATATTTGCAAATCTCAAACTCCCCGTGTATCCCTTCCCACCTGCTTCCCTGCCACCGGTAACCATTAGATTGTTTACTATGTCTGTGAGTCTGTTTCTGTTTTGTAGATGAGTTCATTAGTGTCTTCTTTTTTCCTTTTTTTAGATTCCACATATGATGTCATATGTTTTTTTTTTTTTTTCTCTTTCTGGCTTACTTCACTTAGAATGACAATCTCCAGGTCCATCCATGTGGCTGCATACTCTCCATACTGTTTTCCACAGTGGCTGCACCAAACTGCATTCCCACCAGCAGTGTAGGAGGGTTCCCCTTTCTCCACAGCCTCTCCAGCATTTGTCATTTGTGGGCTTTTGAATGACTGGCCATTCTGACTGGTGTGAGGTGATACCACATTGTAGTTTTGATTTGCATTTCTCTGATAATTAATGATACTGAACATTTTTTTCATGTGCTTTTTTCCTTGATGGAGACAAGACCTCACCCAGGCTTAAATCACGTAAGTACTTTGACTTGAGAGCTATACACCATGCAGTGTGTGTGTGGAGGGGCCATGGAGGAGGGTAAAGGGGATCATTCTTGTAAGGAACATACTGAAGGTTTGGAAAAGCACGCAGAACAGCCTTGGTCTCCCCTCCCTCTATCCCACCCCCAGCGTCACCGTGGGAATATGTCTGTTTCCTCCTCAGATAGTTGACAATGTATTTCTTGATTGAATATCTCCTCGATCATGATTTAGCTTTATCACATGAAATTAAAACCCTACTTATTCATCGATCATTCTGTATTGTTTGATCATCCTTGACAAGGAGAGTAAATATCCTGCTTTTGAGATGGGAAAACAGCTAGTTGCGGAGAATAAGAGGGACTAGAGCTCGCAAAGATGGATGAGTGAGTGAGTTCTGGGTGAGTAAGTTCAGGAGATCAAGTGACTAAGTCCACACTTTTCATGTGTGACCATTTTTCTAATCTTTGCATCCTCAGATTTTGAAGTTCCTTAAGACTTCTCGGGTGTCACTGTATGCTGTAATATCCTACAGCTGATAATTTCTATTTAAATTTGGAAATGACTTTTCAGGCATGAGCCTTGAGACAGATAAAGCCAAAAAACAGAATTAAAAAAGTGGACATGACTCTCCTCCTTGAATGAGATGCTGACTGCGGAGGCCGCTAGTTAGAAGCCGCCATATACATATGCGCCCCACTGGCCCAGTTTTCTTTTTCTACTTACTAATCGGTCATTTGCCTATAATTCATCATAGTGTGCTTAATTTTAAAATTAATTCCCTGGCTAATTTTAAGATTTATGACCAAGTCTTTGTCTCAAACATTGACTATACTCAGGAAAAAAAACTCCATTGAAAAATAATTAATCTGAGGTTTTAAACTGTCTTCACATTGAGTTTGGATCAGTGCATCGTCAGTCCAATAAACCAGGTCTCATTCTTGAATAAATTAAAGAGAAAATAAAAGAAAAGCAATCATATTACATTTCCAGCAGTTTAGAACCTTAAAAGACCCAACATGTCTTTAACTCTGGAGAAAAATCCCCTGTACCAAGAAGAGCTGGAAGGGAGGAAGGACCATGATTTAGGTGTCGCCAGTGTGTGGTCTCTGGGGAAGGTATTTCCCAGAACATTTTATGGCGGGATGAGGAAATTGAGGCACAGAAACATGACACAACCTGCCTGAGGACTACTCACACCTGGGGAGGCCCAGGACTCCGTCTCCTGCCCCTCCTTCTGCTCTACCTGGAGCTCACAGGCCCACCTGGGGGAGTCCATGGACAGGCTGAGTTCTTTCCAGCTCAGAGACTCTGTGCACTGTTTCCTCCTTGAACCAGACTCTTCTCCTGGCTTCATCTCATACTTCAGTCTCAGTGTGGATCCCTTGGGGCTTCCATAACTTCTCTATCTGAAAATAGAGTCTCCTTTCTAGTCCTCAGCATACTGTTTATTTGCTTCATAGCAGTTGACTTTTAAAAATATAGATTTGCTTGGTTGTTTTCATCCTTCTCTTTCATCCACCCACTAAAATGAAAACTTCGAGAGAGCAGGACACCCGGTTCCTTTCAATAAGCCCCATCGTACACGAAGCATTGGATCAGCACCTAATGCGTTCAAGGCTCCCAGTATTTTTTTAAAATGGATAAAGACAAAGAATAAACAGAAGGAGGGAAAGCGAGAGTGTTGAATGGGAAGGAGAGACTGAGCCCAAATTCTGTCTGATGGTAGGATGTTGGATTTATACACCTTTGTATCGTAGGTAGACAGTGGCTGGGATCGTTTGCAGCAGACAGGAAACTTGGACATGAGGAGTGAGAGGTGTGTGATCTTGAGAGGAGTATAAATCATCGACAAGAGCGGAAAGGCAGAGTCTAAGGGACTTGTTGTCAGCCACTGCTTAACCTGAACTGCCCTCCCTGCAGGGGAAGCCACCCCACCAGCAGGACCACAGGAGCTGGCCCATTGGTCGGCTGCGGACCTCTCCACCCAATGGCCTGTTCGCCTTACAGAGGATGTGTGCAACTTTCTCCTCTGCGTTATTTCTGCCCTTGAATGGTTTTCTTTATTTTGTCTCTTTCATTCTTTCTCCCCTTTATTGCTGAGTTTTTTTTTAAAGATATTTGTATTTACTAATTATTTTACTCAAATTACTTTAAAATTAGTATAATTTTAGTCTATCATGCTTTATTAATCTTTTTGATATTTTAATTGGTTTTTTCTATTAAAATATTAATCAGCTTTATTTCGTTTCTTTAAGATAATTGTATTAGCTTGGGCTGCCATAACAAAATGGTATGGACTGGGTGGTTGAAGAAATAGAAATTTGTTTCTCACGGATTCTAGAGGCTGGAAGCCCAAGGCCTGGGTACCAGCATGCTCAGCAGTGGGTGAATTCTGATGAGAGCTCTCTTTCTGTCTTGCAGAGAGTGGTCTTCTCTCTCTGATCTCCTATGGCTGGAGCCACCTCTCTGGCATCTATTCTTATAAGGACACTAATTCCATTGTGAGTGTCTCACCCTCATGACCTCATCTAAACTGAAGTATCTCCCAAAGGCCCCACGTCCAAATATTATCACATTGAGGGTTAGGGCATCAACATAGGAATGTGTGGGCACACGATTCAGTCCACAGCATTGTTTAATTTGTGGCTATTTTTCCTTTTTTCTTTTTGATTCCTTTAATCCCTCTTTTCACTTTGTGTTATCTCCTTTTCAGTAGAGACCTCCATTTAAAATTTTAAATTATACTTTTGGTTTTCCATGCTTACTTTCATACGAATGGGGTGCAAGATAGCATATTTATTTGTTAAAATACCGTTGGGCAGGAAGTCCCAGTGACCAATCCAAGTGAGGATGGAGAGTCCCAAAGATCTCCTAAAGAATGTTCCTCCTATGGGGCCTTCAGCCAAGCAAAATCAGGGCCAGAGAAGAGGGGACACAGTGGGGATGAAAAGGCCAGATGGAGTTTTTTTTCACCTGCACATCAGAAGGCAGGAAGCCAGCAGACACCGTGAAGCAAAGGGAAATACAAGCTCTAATAATACCTAATGGAAATGTTTCCAGTTGCCCTGTTTTTAAATGTGTTTGTCAAATATTCAAGAAAACCTCCAGACAGACCTTTCAAACTGTTTTTTCATGACTCATACATATTCCCTTTATAACTGGAAAAACGACAACTGTTTACTCTTCCATTTTATTATTTTTTTTTGTTAACTGGAGGTACTGGGGCTAGAACCCAGGACCTCGCACATGCTAAGTGTGTGCTCTCCCACTAGCCACATCTATCCCATATGCTTCCATTTTTTTGCCACCACAAATGTATATATCACCCAGTTTCCTTCTTCCTCCGTCACCTCCCATCCTGTTCCCATAGGAGGTAAACAGTTATTTATCAACTACTAGCTGGGATGAAGGGGTTATGATCAGAGGGGTCTTAGTCAACTTTCTTAAAGCTTTTCAATACTTGAAATCAGAATGCTTCCATATAAACTGAGAAAAACATTTCACTGTTTTCTTTCCAGGTCTTCCTATGTGGCCACCAACCTATGTTTGAACAATTAAAGTATGAGAAGAAGGAAGAAAAAGAACTAGGCTATATAAATACTCTGGCCTCGTCCATGGTTCTTTTTTCCATGAAAATGTTTTAAGAAACTTGAGGCTTTCTGTGTTTGAAAAAAGGAAAAATTATACCCCTCCCTCCAACAGCATCCATCTATAGATGCTACAGTTAACTGAGCAATGAATGAGTAGGTCCAAAAGTTCCTGGCTATTCAGTAGAAGGCAAGTTTTTTTTTTTTTCCCCAAGTTGAGAAGAGCAACAAAATCCAGACTAATAAGTTATCTTGCCTTTAACAAGTGCTCAACGTGTGGGGTTGATTGCCAGCTGTTTAAGCCACTTAAATAACCAAATATCAGCAACCAAGGAAGTAATGTGACTTGTCTTGCTAAAAAGAAATAGCTCCACTAATGTGGCTACAAATATGAACCACCATTTCTTGGGGGTATTGGAATTACGAAGAAGCACAGAGTATCCAAGGATGGAACATATCTCACTGGGTTTTGTCCTTGTCTTACATTCACTTCATCATTAAATGCTTGTATTAACATAATGGAAATGGTTAAACATAATTTTGGGAATAACCAAAGAAAAACAAGTTTTATCAATTATGAATATACCATAGCAATGATTTAACATGATAAGTAAAAGTGAGTTTTATTTTTCTCTCTCAAACACACAATTGGATAAAATGAAAGTTTAATTCAACTGGGATTTGGGCGCTGTGCAGCTTCAAATAAACATCTGGATTTTCTTTTAACCAAATGCATCAGGTGCTTTTAAACTACATGCAATGAATAGATTTAAATCGTTTTGAAGAATATAGGAAACAGGAGGGTTTTATAGAAAGATGTTTAGAAAGAAATGAGATTGATTTCTTTCTTGTTTGTTCTCTAAGCTTACTCTGAAAGCAATTAAAACAATTTTTTTTAAATCTTCAGTATTTATGGAATATATGTACACCTGGGTTCAAGTTTCAGCCTTCTCTCAGAATTGCCTCATGATCTTAGGAACCTAAATTCTCTAAGCTTTGGTTTCCTCATCTATAAAGTCAGGATCTACAACATAGGTTTATGAGCATTTAAAAGACAATAGATGAAGACAGTTTGGAATCTGACATACAGTAAGTGCACGTTAGCGTCTAGCTGCTGTCCGTGTTATTATTTTTATTATTGTCATTATCATCTCCCAGATGTCTGCCAGCCATGTTTAAAAAGATCTGTATTTCTACCTGATGTCACACAACTTCTGATCTTACCTTTTTAACAGTGTGATGGTAGCTGAAACTGCATCTTAGGAAGGAGAAATAGACTATTTAGACACCCATAAAGAAATCCCCAGTGAGACTCCTCTATGCAGATAAAAGTGTTTAGAAGAGGGAAAATACATGGGCAACATGAGGAACAGAATGACGAGATCTGTCAGCAATTTTATATCAAATTAGGAAAAGTGGCGACATTGTGAAGATTCATGGTAGTGAGTTGATGTGGTGTAGGGAGGTGCTGGAAGTATTTTTATGCTCAGCATCCTGGACTTTTTTTTTTTTTTTTTCTATTTGTGAAGAAGGGAAGACAAAAGAATAAATGGTACAATCGACCTGTTCCTGATGGGGGACACATTAAGCACTTGGGAAGAGCCTGCAAGAAGCCTTTGAATACTTACTCAGTTGTGCGGGTTCATAAATCCCCAGGGATTAGCTGCTCATTGACAGCTAAACCTGGAAAATACATTTGGTACTGGTTCTTTTTAATAAATGCTAAAACAGTTATCTAGAAAATTCTGTGTTGATTAGATACAAATCTTGAGCAAACCAAAATCCAATTCTAAGAACAGCTTTCAAGTTTGGGAGGTTTTCTGTTTCCTAAAAGCACAAGGAGAAGCATTAACTGCAAAGCAAGCGCATTTAAATATAAAGGCACCAGGAGCCTTCAATACTTCCTTATGTGAATTTTCAGTAGGAAAAAAATAGGTCTTTCATGACAAACAATCTCCGACTCCTCCATTCCACTCAGAATTCATAGTTATGCTTAATCTGCTACTCCTTTTGGCTCAGTTACAGGTCCTGTTGGCAGGTAGTGAATGCAAAATCATTTTAATGGGACGTCCTCTGGGAATGGAGCAAAAGTTCTGAGCACTTACTGGTTCACAATGGATTGTGGCCAGCTGTTGGGTGCCTGGGGCACCAGGACCACCCCTCCCTCAAAGCAGTCATTTACATTGATGGCTTCAGGTCAGAACCTGGAAGGAAGAGGCCACCTCTGAACTAAGGATCCTCTCGGAGTGAGAGGGGGAAACAGACCATTGAATGGACCTCTGGTGACAAAGCCAGCCAGGAACATCCCTGTGTGATGGGGAGATGCCCAGAGTGGGTACTCTCCTGTCTGCTTTCCTTTTGGCAGAGGGCTGCCCTCAGGGGCAAGTGCTAATGAGAGGGAGTCTCCCGGAGATGGGAGATGCTTGGCTCTGTCAAAGACCCCATTCAGAGCCTCACCGTCTGCACCACCCGCTCAGAAGCTGCCAGACTGGCTCAAGTTCCTATCCTCTCCCCATCCCTTGAAGATAGGGTTACTTGCAAAGCCACTAGACAGCCAGGAGTAAAAGAGAAAAGCATTTCTCACTGTGAGTGTTAGATCTGGACATTTTGTGGTGCGTATTCTGTTTGTGTGTACGTGCATTTTATTTCATATTTTTAAAAATTCCGAAGGAACTTCATGTTTCTTATTTCAAAGAAAAAATTTTTAATCAAAATCATTCATTCACTCATTTAAGTAAATCTTCTTGAGTGTTTAGGGAGATAGATTATAAATCACTTGTGCCCTTTTAAAAAATAAAACTGTTATCAAAAAGAAGTTTCTTTGCCTATTTTTTGAAAAGATACTCATGCTCAAGCTGCCAGTATTGTACAGAGGCCCTCCATGTGTTGCTTTTTTCTTTCTTTTAGGGAAAAGATTTTCACAAACAAAAGGTATTATTTTTTTACTCCTGATTTCTGTAGTCCCTTTAATCGTATATATATGTGTTCATATACATATATATTCACGTATGTTCATTCATGAATAAAATTGTGTATTAAGCACTTAATATGTGCTGAATTTTAGACTAAATGCTGGGTATTACAAGAGGAGTAAGACACAGCCCAGACTGCCTGAAACTCTCCCAGAAAATGGGAAAACATGTATGTCAACAAAATTGGTGCTGGAAGCTATTAAAACCTCCCAAAGTAGTGTGTGTGTTAGTTATGACAAGAGACCAAAAGAAAAAAGACCTTTCGTACCAGGGAAGGTGTTAGTCAGAAAAAGATGCCTGGCTTTGACTGCACTGTTTAGTTTTAGTGAAAAATACCAATAATAATGTGTTTCTAAATCTCTCTCCAGCATCTCTGTTTTATTTTGAACAAGCCGTGTAGTAAGTCATGAACAATAAGGCTCACAGTAACCGCACGCTGACGGGGGGCCGGAGCTCTGGACTGTTCAGACAAGGAAGCCGGAGAATCCAGTGTCTGTGTTCATACTTGGAAAGCCTGAGGCCCTCACGGTGACAAGGAGGACGTCAGGGACCATTTGCTTGGGTCCTTAGGCGCCTTGAGATTCTAGAGAGATCCAAGTGGTTCAATACTCAATTAAAAAGAGAAGATGAAAACCCCAGATCATGAGAACTTATTTTTTTATTATTATTTATTTTTAATACAATTTTTAAAGGTTACACTTCATTTACAGGGACTACAAAATATTGTCTATATTTTCTGGGTTGTACAAAAAATCCCTGTAGCCTCACACCCAACAGTTCATGCCACTCACTCCCCACCTCTATATTGCCCCTCCTGCTGCCCACCGATGACCACTAGATTGCTCTCTGTATCTGTGAGTCTGCTTCCTTTTTATTATAGTCACTAGTCTGTTGTATTTTTTTCGATTCCACATGTAAGTGATATCATACAGTATTTGTCTCTCTCTGTCTGACTTATTTCACTTAGCATCATGTCTTCCAAGTCCATCCATGTTGCCGCAAATGGCAAAGTTTTGTTCTTTTTATGGTTGAATAATATTCCATTGCATGTATATGTGTGTGTGTGTGTGTGTGTGTGTGTATCACATCTTCTTTATCCAGTCATCTGTTGATGGATACTTACGTTGTTTCCATATCTTGGCAACTATAATAATGCTGCTATGAACATTGGGGTGCGTGTATCTTTTTCAATTAGTGTTTTTGTTTTTTTTCAGTTATATACCCAGGAGTAGAATTGCTAGGTCATATAATAGTTCCACTTCTAGTTTTTTGAGAAATCTCCATATTGTTTTGCAGAATGGCTGTACCAATTTGCATTCCCACCAACATTGTACTAGGGTTCCCTTTTCTCCACATCCCCCCTCAACATTTATTTGTGTCATTTTTGATGCTAGCCATTCTGATTCGTATGAGGTAATATCTCATTGTGGTTTTGATTTGTATTTCCCTGATGATTAGCGATGCTGAGCGTCTTTTCATGTGCCTGTTGGCCATCTGCGTGTCCTCTTTGGAGAACTACCTATTCAGTGCTTCTGTCCTTTTGTTAATCGTGTTGTTTGTTTGTTTTCTTTTTTTAATGTTAAATTGTATGAGCTATTTATATATGTTGGATAGGAATCCCTTATTCCTGGGAAACTTACAGAAAACCAAACTGAATGGAGAATATAATTCTTCATTTTTATTACAGGGAACATTTTTAATATTTTTAGGGTCTAGGATTTTTCTGTAGTAATAGCTGACTAAAGATTATAGCATACACGGACTCTCAGACACAGACAAACACACACACACACACATTTTTAACCAATGGCAGTTAAATGTTAACATCAGAGAATCTGGGTGAACAGCTCTAGTCTTGAAACATTTCTGTAGGCCTGAAATGGTATGCAAATAAAAAGTTTAATGAAAAAAAAAAGAGTTTTCCCCTAGCCACCTAGTCACGTTTCCTATCAGTCTCCACTCTCAATTCTCTGTATTTCCCCTGTTGATGGGATTTGATATGATTCTTGATTTTTGTGTAATTAGTTTACTGTAGATTTCTCGCCTTCCTCATCAGTATGAAAGCTTACTGAGGGCAAGGAACTTGTATGTCTTACCTTTGGTATAAACTATAGCTAAAACAGTCTATTTCTGACTCAGTGTTTCCTTATGGTCTCATTCCATTTGTCACTGTCATTCTGAGCTAAGTCAACCTTGTGTCTTAGATGGAAAAATTCAAGGACTTTCTAAATGGGCTACTCCCGTTCTCCCTCTGGTGTGGATTACTTACCAATTAGCAGCAATAGTAATCACTTACAGTTGTAAATCAGATTTTAATAATTCCTTTAAAAAAATCCAGTAGCTTCTGTTAAAATTTAGAATAAAATTCAAAGTCCTCACCATGGTCTGTGAGACCAATCTCCCCTTCTCTGGCTCAGCACTTGAAGTGCTGTTTCCTGTCCCTTGAACGCATTTTTCCCACATTCTCCCCCAATCATTCTCATTCCTGCTCAAATGTCACCTCTGTCACTCTCCCTGATCTGTTTTAAAAGGCTGTCTCCCTCCTACCCAACTAGTTCTTGTCCTTAATCTGAATCTTTTGGGGTAAATTATCCTCTGAATAATTTACCTCTCATTATTACTTAAAATGTTATTTAACTTGTATTTATATGCTTGTTTGCCTCCCCTACAAGAAGGTGTAATCAGCGCATGGATCTTGTCTGAATGATTATCACTTTACCCCCAGCCTAGGTATGTAGTAGGTGATCAATTAACTTGTGTTAAGTGAGTCAACATTTAAGGCTTCCTATAAATGATAAATATAATAAAAGAAGGCTTATAAATGAATATCCTGTCTTTTTTAGCAAAGCAACTTTTATGCCCATCAAAGTTGGACCCAGGTTTTTTGACCAGTAGGTTATACATTTATTGATAGTAATCAAAATTGTATTATGAGATTGATCTTGGTCCTGTAATCCCAGGGTTACATAATTGCATCTGGCCAGGGTGGCAGGCTGTGAAGGACCCATCGGTACCCCATGACCAGAACCTCTACCCTGTACTGAGTGAACCTGGGC